>NC_143560.1:113067857-113385535 GCF_054136105.1 Typopeltis vanoorti
GGATTAGATGTATAAACAATTAACAGCAATCACTTCCCAAAACTTAGAAATAGGCATACAGTCTGGCTGATTAAGATTAGGACACTGGCATAGGGCTTCACACGATCCAAAAATAGACAATCCAATTTGAGCCTACTGTAGTGTAGCATCCTGGTATGGTTCCAGTGTCGATGGCATGAGAAGTGAATCCAAAAATCTTATATAATCTTGATGTTCTTTGATTCTCATAGTAGCAGAATTGCCCCAGGGGCTCCAGTCTTGGGAGTACGTGGTTAGCGGCCATGGGGTTCCGAGCTGAGCCTGACATTGCTTCCACTCACTTGTGTCAGATTCCTTCTATATTCTTTCCTATATGGCCTCACTTGGCTGACTCTTGCTTACTTCGACCCTGAGGATATTAGAGTACTCTAGGCACGAGGGTGTTTCACCTTTTCCCAACTTCTACTCTAGCTGGTAGAGGGCAGCAGCTCTTCTAGTACTTAATGGAGCACTGTGGTGGAGAAGGCAATGGGAAACCACTCCACTAATATCCCTAGAAAATTTTAGTAACAATGAATAGAACTTATAAGGAGGCAGCTATCAGCCACAAACCAAGGTGGAGTCTCTTGGCACAGAGAGGAAAAGAAGATGCACAGTGGAATAGATACAATAATGGGAAATAAGGACGCTTCAAGGGCTGATGTTCTTCCTGATCAAATCTTTAAAAGTGACTTACAACAAGCTATAAACAAACTGAAAATGAAAGATTGTCAGAGAATCAAAATTGCAACATGGAATGTGAGAACAATGAATAGATGTGGAAAATTAAAAAATCTCAAACAAGAAATGGACAAGGGAAAAATTGATATCATAGGGCTCTGTGAAGTCAGATGGGAAGGAATAGGTGATTTTTATAATGACAAAGTAAGAGTAATTTACTCAGGTGGAGATAAAAAGGAAAAAGGAGTTGCACTCGTTTTTAATAAAAGAACAGCAAAGAGCATCATTAGCATAAACTGTCTGAATGACAGGATTATGCTGGTAAAATTGAAGGCTGAACCAGTGGACATAACAATAATGTAGGTATATATGCCAACAAGTGACCATTCATTATTCTAGTAGCAAGACTTGTACGTTGGTTAGACATAACTGGTAATTAGTTTACGGAATTAACAACGCATATAAAGTATATTAATTAAAGGTAACTTTAATGAATAACTTCTATATTTCGGCAACGTCACATTGCCATCTTCAGGAACATAAAGATATGGTATGTGCACTCAGGAACTAACACAAATACCCCAGCCACCACTCAACACTGTAGTCAACCTCTCGTCGGCAGTTTTAAAGCCTGAAGCACTCACTGCACTTTCACGTGGTCACAATTTCGCCCTAGCTCCTAAAAGGATACCTGCTGAAGAAATCATGATCCAAATAGAGCATAGAATTCGCAACCTGCCTAACCATATCGCCAACAACGTAAGACTGGATGTAGTCGGTGTTCTCACTAAAGCCAAACCTCCAAAATCCAACTTATCCAAAAACGAATATACAGCCCTACAAGAATTGAAAAACAACAAAAAAATAGTAATCACCAAAGCTGATAAGGGAAGCGCCACTGTGGTACTCAATCAAAAAGACTACAAAGGTAAGCTAAATTCTTTAGTACTAGACCGTACTACTTACCTCCCCATTGAATATAATCCGACCAGCTCTCAGATTAGAACTATCCACAGACTCCTTAAGAAAGTCACTTCTTGGCCTATGGAAGTCACCAACAAACTTAAACCTTATAACTCTAGACCCCCCGATTATATGGACTCCCAAAAATACATAAACAAAATGTGCCATTGCGTCCCATAGTGGATGGCATTGATTCCCCCACATATAAATTAGCCAAACATTTAGCCAAAGCGCTCACACACTACACTGGCAACACGCCATCACACATAAAAAACTCAGCCCACTTTAAAGCCAGTATAGAAAACCTCGCACTCCAACACACTGACATAATGGTCAGTTTTGACGTCTCCTCCCTATTCACTAATGTCCCACTCAAAGAAACCCTTGAGCTCATCCAAGCCAAGTTTCCTCTTGATATCTCAGCTCTATTTCAGTTCACAATGAACTCGGGCTATTTCGTTTTGCAAGGAAAGTTCTACAAACAGATAGAGGGGACAGCCATGGGTTCACCACTTTCCCCACCCTTGGCCAATTTCTTTATGGAGACATTTGAAGAGAAAGCCTTAAACTCCGCCCCACAAAAACCCACTATTTGGCTTCGTTATGTGGATGATGTGTTTGCTATTTGGCCACATGGCTCAGACACACTCCACTCCTTCCTAACACACTTAAACAACCAGTTTAAGTGTGTTAGGAAGCTAGACACTTTAATCACCCGCCAGCTTGATGGATCTTTGGTTTTGTCTGTTTACAGAAAACCCACCCACACTGGCAGATACATTTACCAGCAATCCCATCCCCCCCACACCAATATGGGGTGATAAAAACACTATATAACAGGGCAAAATTAATCTGCTCAGATGACAAGGCCCTGACTATTGAACTAAACCACATCCTCAACACTTTCTTAGCCAATGGCTATAACCCCAAAAAAATCCAAAAAATACTAAAACCTGTAAACCACAACCCCCCTCCACAATAAAGATTACACCAAGTCTATCACCATCCCCTACATCCAGGGCACCTCTTAGAAAATAACCAATATCCTCAAAAAATATGACCTTACTTCCTGTTACAGACCATATAAAAAGTTGGCATCCCTTATCCGCTCTACCAAAGACCAACCACTTCCCCTAGACCTATCTGGTGTATACCAGGTCCCTTGCAGCTGCAAACTGTCCTACTTTGGCCAAACAGGCAGAACAACAAATATCAGGATTTCAGAACACAAAGACTACATCCGGTTTCACCAGTACAGCTGCTCTGGGCTGGCAGACCATGCCTTAGATACCCACCATAAAATTCGTTGGAAGAAAATAAAAATAATTCATCGCAGCAAGTTTAAATACGAAAGATTATTCAAAGAATCTTCAGCAACTCTAAAAAACGTTCCTAACCTCAACAAATTTGGGTGCATGAAACTGCCCCAAATTTGGGAGACTTTCATTATGAGAACTTCAGCCCAACTGCCAAGATTACCAAATTAGCCTGCAAGAGGGCACCATTAGGACTTTAGGAACAATATTAGTTTCTTGCCTTCTTCCTCATTTGCTTTGTGTTAGTTCCTGAGTGCACATACCATATCTTTATGTTCCTGAAGATGGCAATGTGATGTTGCCGAAATATAGAAGTTATTCATTAAAGTTACCTTTAATTAATATACTTTATATGCGTTGTTAATTCCGTAAACTAATTACCAGTTAAGTGACCATTCAGATGAGGAAATAGAGGAAACATATGAACAGTTACAAGAACTAATTAAAGACTATATGATTATAATGGGAGATTGGAATGGAGTTGTAGGAGAAGAAGAGGATGGGAGTGTAGTAGGGAGATACGAGCTAGGTAATAGAAATGAGAGAGGGGAAAGGTTGGTGGAATTCTGTAAAGAAAATAAGCTAATAATTACAAATACTTGGTTTAAAAAATCTAAGAGAAGACTATACAAATGGAAAAAACCAGGAGATACAGAAAGGTATCAAATTGATTAAGTTATAGTAAAGCAAAGATACAAGAATAGTATAAAAAATGCACACACATATCCTAGAGCTGATATTTACTCTGGACCACAGCCTACTATTCATAGAAATAAATGAAGCTATGAAAAGGAAAAAATGGAACTTAGAGAAATTAAAAATACCAAGGAATTTGGAAATGGATTGGAGAAAGAATTAGAAGAAACAAGTTTTGTCAAAACTGAAGATCCAGAAAAGAAATGGGAACAAGTTAATGAGAAAATAAAGAAGATTGCAGAAGAAGAAATTGGATATGTAAGAGCTAAAAAAATAAAAAACCTTGGATAACTAATGAGATGATTTCTTTAATGGAAGAATAAAGACACCCCAGAAGGGAAAAAGAAAGAAGTAGAGAAGATTGGCTTAAAAAAACAATGTGAAGAAATGAAAAATTATGAGAGAGTGGGACGGTATGATCTTTTACATGAAAAAGCAAGAAGCATGAATCACAAGAGAAATGGAATTCAAGCTAGAGGCATAGAAAATAAGAATGGAGAAATCATAACTGAAGAAAATAAAATCCTAATGAGACGGAAGGAATACATTGAAGATCTATATAACAAGGAAAACAGACCAAATGAGTTGCCATTAAAAGATATAAAGAAGGTAAATGAATATGATCTAGGCCCAGAGATTTTGAAGACAGAAGTAGAAATGGTCATTAAAGAACTAAAATGTGGAAAGGCAGAAGGAATAGATGAAATACCTACAGAAAAAAGGAACTGAAGAAATAACCAAAATAATAAATTTAATTTATAACAAAGGAGAACTACCAAAAAATTTTATGACCTTAATATTTATACCTACCAAAGAAAAGTAATGCAGTGAACTGCAAGGATTTTAGAACAATAAGCCTCATTTCCCATATATCAAAAATACTTATGAGAATTATAACATGAAGAATTGCATCTAAAGTGGAAGAAATTCTTGGAGAAGATCAGTTTGGTTTCAGGAAGGGCAGGGGAAAAAGAGATGTGATTGGACTGTTAAGAATAGTAAGTGAAAGAAGTCTAGAAGTGAATAAAGAAGTTAACGTCTGTTATATAGATTTTGAGAAAGCTTTTGACCATGTAAAATGGGATAAGATGGTGAACGTAATGGAAAAGATTAGTATAGATTGGAAAGACAGAAAGCTAATTCACTCACTATATATGGGACAAACTGCCATGCTGAGAGACATATATGGTACAACAGAACCGGGTTTCATTGGACGAGGAGTAAGACAAGGCTGTTCTCTGTCACCAATTTTGTTCAACATGTATTCCGAAGCAATACTAAAAGAACACTGGAGAATTCGGAAGAAGGAATAAAGATTGGAGGTAGACAGATATTTGCAATAAGATATGCAGATGACAAGGCATTACTATCAAACACTGAACCACGACAACATCTGCTGAACAGATTACTGGAATCCTGTATCAATTATGGTATGAAAATTAACATCAGAAAAACAAAGGTGATGAAAATAGCAAGGAAAGAGGCAAATATGGATATCAGAATAAATTGAAAAATTTATTTTTCAATTTATTCTGATATCCATATTTGAAAAGGGAAAAACTGAATCAAGTAAAGACATTTAAATATCTAGGAAGCGTTATTAGCAGTGATGGAAGATGAAGATTTAAAAGTGACATAATAGCGATGGGAAGAAAACCTTTAATAGAAAATGGAATTTATTCAGAAGTAAAATGTTATGTGTGGAGTGTTGCCCCTCTATGCATCTGAAACTTCTACATTGAAGAAAGAAGAAATTAAGATTTTGGAAAGCTTTGAGATGTGGATTTGGAGAAGGATGGAAAAAATCAAATGGACAGATAAAATAACTAATGAAGAGGTCTTAAAGAGAGTAGTAGAAGAAGAAAGAAGTTTGTTAAGGAGGATAAAAAGAAGCAAGGGAAACTGGATCGGACATATTCTGAGAGGGAATGGAATCATCAGAGATGCCATCGAAGGAAAAATAGATGGAAAAAGACCCAGAGGAAGAGTAAGGAAAACAATGCTAGATGACATGCTCAATGGAGACAGGTACACAACCTTGAAAGAGAAGGCTCAGATCAGAAGAGAGTGGAAGGAAAGTTTCTGCTACTAAAAGAAGAACATGCTCAATTGCAGAATACTAAAGAAGTAGTAGCAGAATGGCCAGTCTGTCCAAATTAGTAAAAATGACAAGATCACCTTTATCCTTGCTTGGCATTTATTTGATAAACACCAGGCAAGGATAAAGGTGATAAGAAAGATGACCACGTCTGGGCTGGTTTTGAAGGTGGTGTACAAATTATATCTGTGAAGGGTCCTTGCTATTTGACATGATTTTAACATTAAGCCTAATTCAATCTGAGATCCTGGTTTGTTCTTCACTTTTAGTCCCTCTAGGCTTTGCACATCATCTGTCTCCATCTGAAATGGAGATTAAGTAAATCCATATTTATTTAAAATGATCACTTAACTAATGCTACCCCCCTCTACATTTTACACCTTTCTCTGATCCCTCTCTAGCTCTGCAGATACTTTCCAAGATTTTTCAAGTGTGGCCATAGCATAATTAGAAGAATAGTGGAGCATTGTGATTTTCAATTGAAAAAGACCTGAATTCAATTCTCATTGTGATGACAGGAATCTTTATATAGGCTTTTTCGATTGAAGGTGAGTTAGCCAATCTCATATGGATGTAGCAGGTTTTTTCATCCCACATGTAGACAAAAATACTATTGTTGATGGTGGGGGGCAGAATTAAGTAAAATAGCACAAAGAATTACTTGGATGTTGAAAAACACACAAGTAAAGATAGAGAAGTTATTATCCCTCTTTATAAAACTATGATTCAGCTGCATCTTGACTGTGCACAGAATTGGTCACCTGGGTTTCTTGGGATCAGGAGTTGTCAGAGAGGATCCAGAGACGAGTTACTAAGATGGTGACAAGTCTGTGGAATGCTCCTTATGAGAATAGAAATTTCTGCCTATCAACTAAACTTTGCAAGTTTAGTTGATAAGCAGAAAAGAGGGGACATGATAAAAACTTAAGTTATTATGAAAGGAATTCTATAAGATTTGACACAAAGGAAATGTTTCAATACATAACAAATAAAGAACTAGGGTGGTCTCTTCTGGAAGTTGTGTAAGAGTGTGCAAGTCTCCCATGATGAGTCATCTGACTCTATGGAGATACCTACATAATAATAATTTTAAAATAGCTAATCTAACCAATAGTTCTAGACCACCAGTTTGTCTTTTGATTTAAAAATGCACAGAAAATCTATGGTCATGCTGTACCAAAACACATGTAATAAATAAGTGGCACACATAGGTCTAAAATCTATATACAAAAACAAATATAAGAAAGTATTAAAATTCATAAACACCTATTTTTTTAAAAGCATATATACAATAATTAAACTAATACATATATAATTTATACAAGATGGTTAATATTAATACTCTGTCAAAATTTAAAAACCAAGGTGATACTTGATGAGCCAGATAATATTTCCCTAAGTATATAGGGTTGAGCCCTATATATACGGTATATAGGGCTCAGAAAGATTATGAAAGAGACTAAAGTAATGACTGTGCTCATTGCCAAAACTAAGGCAGTCGATTAAAATATGAATGATGGATA
Organism: Typopeltis vanoorti; assembly: GCF_054136105.1. NCBI lineage: Eukaryota > Metazoa > Arthropoda > Arachnida > Uropygi > Thelyphonidae > Typopeltis > Typopeltis vanoorti. The sequence goes on from NC_143560.1 coordinate 113,075,153, forward strand.
GTCTGGCATCGCACATATCAACACATAGGCAGGTCATTACTCCTCAATAGGAAGGAGTATTTAAGATGGCTATGGCCTTTGTGGAGCTGAGCAAGAACAACTTCCTCTTTACAGTCCCTGCATAGACTAGACTGCCACTGGGATAAAAGTTCATGACTGATAATCTGCCAGTAATCAGTGTATGGCACAGGCAAATGGTGAATGCTTGAGAAATGAGCTGACCTAGCTGTAGTATCTGCAGCCTTAATCTCAACATGGCTTTTAATTTAACAGAAGTGTACATCTAAGTGCAGCTTTCATAACAGAGATGAGGCGTTAAAAAATCCCTGGATGTGCCTGTAGCTCTTTACTTTTTATTGTCTGAACTGCCTGTAGAGAACTTTGTGAGTCTGAATATATTATACACCTTTGGTAGCAATGCAATCTAATGCATTCTCTATTGCATATAGCTTAGCAATAAGCTATATGCAATCCCACTTGTTACAGTGGGATTAGTGCAGATATAATGCTGTCTGAGAAGACAGCAGAAAATCTTACTAGGTTCTCTGATTTTAAGCAGTCTGTATAAACAGGCACAGAAATGGAATCAAAGTATTCTGTTCTGTGTGCCCCAATATCTAGAGTTTGTAAGAGAGCTTTTATTCACAAACCAAAGAGTTTAATGGCAATCTGACGTACAGAATTTCACATCATGGATGAAAAATAATGCATCACGTGGGATAGTCTAGTAGATTTTATTTTTTTTGCATATAACAGACAGCTGTTGCTGGTGAAACAACAAAGGCTGTTCATTTGGCCCTGATATACAAACTAAGAATAGGTGAGGTTTGAAATGCACCAGTTGCAATTCTGATGGCAAATATGGTCTACCATTGCAGGGTACTATCCCTGGCAGAAGCACATGCATGGGTCCCATAATCAAGTTTTGATCTTATCAATGTCCTATATAAATGAAGAAAAGAGCATCTGTCAGCAAAGCAGGCAGAGGATAGGGTGCAAAGGATGTTTATAGTTTTATGGCACTTATCTCACAACTGCCTTACATGAGGGAGGAAAGTAAATTAAATTCAAATATAAGCCCCAAAAATTCTTAATGTTTGTTCTAATTGGAATTCTGGATCATGAAGACCACATATGCAGCAGAAGGGCACACAAGTGTCTTTTGCTGTGAAAATCTGAGCCCATTTTGAGGGATGGTCAATGGCTTGCTGCAGCTTCTTTCTATGACTCTCATATTACATGAATAACAGAAGATGGTAAAGTCATTCACATATAGGGTATTATTTACTACTGGAAGAAGTTGTTCTGTGAGCAAGTTCCTTGACTTGCAAAAGCATGACACTTAATACTGAACCTTGTAGAACTTACTCCTCTTGAGTACATGGTCAGAAGAGAGCAGTTCCCACTCAGAATTGAAAGCTCTTTATAAAAAGAGGGAGATACCCTCTGAGACTAAAATCATGTGGGTCTTTCAATATTAGAAATCTCCTAGCAGTGTCTTATGCTTTTTCCATATCAAAGACACTTGCGTTTTAGGAAGGCATCTCTAATGGATAACTCCAACTGGACTAGGTAATCAGTAATAAATATTTTTGGAAGCAAGATTGTATTCTGGGGGGGGGGGAGGAATTGTTTCTCTCCAGAGACCATAAAAGATGAGAATTAACCAGAATCTTGCACAAGCAATTTGTCAGAACAACTGGATTGTCGTTATTTAGGAATTCTGGATTATTCCTTGGCTTAGGAAAGGCAATAATTGCCTTTTTGCCAGATATCCAGAAATATACTTTCAGAAAAAATTCTGTTATAAAGGAGCAGCAGCTGATTCATGGATGATGGCAGCAAATGTTTTACTATCTTTTAATGGATGGCACTTAAGCAAAGCAGCTTTCATTTTTTTTTTTTTTTTTACTGAACGACGTCTTGTATCCTTAAAGTCATTTGAATGTGTTGTTTTTCCACTTTACTTTTCTGGGGTCTTGTTGATGTTTTTGCAAAAATCTTCCTAAGTGTGTCAGCAACTGTGTAACCATTATGGTCTGGAGTATCTTCCTTTCATCTTCCAGGTTTTATTCCATATTTCTTTACTGTTAGTTGATAATTTTATAAAGTATAGTGGATACAGGATTCCTTCTGACTCTGATGTTGGGTGTGTCTTGTTTGAGCACATTTGAAAGCAATTAGCTTTGTTGTTGTTGTGGAGTATCTGCAGAAAATACTCCAAGCTTTGTTCTAAGATTCTCTAGCTGCTATGCAATCATCATTCTGCCATGGCTTAGGGAAATGTGGAAACCATCTAGATGTTTTAGCAATTGAAGTTGTAGCAGCTTGTACAATACAGCTGACCATCACAGAATTGAATTCTGCTAATGAGAAAAAGATGGACCAGTCAGCTTGCTCAATTTTCTACCATGATATATGTTATGTGGTACACAATTGACCATGCCAAAAAGTGGATATTATGAGAAAGTAATCACGTCCAAATAGTTTGTCAACAATGGAAAAAGGGAGGATGAATAGACAGTTATTGATAGCAGTGAATTTTTGGGTTAGCATGTAAGAAGGTGTTGCTTTTTTTGTTTAATAGAGAGAGATTATTGTTGTTGAGCTTTGCTCAACAACAATAATCTCTTCCTCTAATTATAAGAATCAAGTGGATATTAAATCCAGCATTATTTCAAAGCTGAATATAGAAACTATAAAAGTTTCGTATGAAATTTGACCAGAGAACTTACAGGAACACACTAGTGGGCATTTACGAGTTGCTCTAGCCGGACCTTATAGGAGAACATGATCACTACCCAAGTGACATAACCACAGAGTGTTATGTCCATTTAAACCCCCCATTAAAAGTAAGGGAGATGGTAAATGCAATATGACATCATCAAGATCATTTTAATGATGTCATATCTACTTTCTTCAAGGAGGAAAGTAGATGCAGCATATTGTTATTAAAATTCTGACTGAGAGGCAGAATTTTAATAACAGTTTCACTTGACACCAATGTAGAAGCACCTGCTTCTACATTGGTGTCAAGTGGGACTTCGTGAAGGGAATATGATTGTCCACAAGGATGTTGACTCTTTTGTGGGAGGTTCATCCCCCTATTCTGTCCTTACAGAATGCTGGATTACTACTCAGATTCTGGAAGCAAAAGTATATTGATTTTTAGTTTTGCAAGAGAGTATTGAATATTTTCATTATTTCTATTTGTTGGTATTATCTGGCTTCCTATGGGAAGGTTTTGTTTTCATCAGTCTTGAATTTTTCCTTTTTTGATAATTGTGGATGGCCAGTATCTGTCATTCCTTCTTCTGGAAAAACATCCAGAATACTGTCAAATTTCACTCCCTCTAGGAGGACACTTGGTATATTAATTGTTTTATGTCCCTGAGAGGAATGGAGGTGTGCATGCTATCTGTTGATAGGCCATTTAATAAAAGGTCTGGAGACATAGTGAGCAAGTTATATCTTTCCGAGCTGTTGTAGTTGTGAGATTGACATACGTCCCAACTGACCCTTTCTTTACAGTTGCTTTCTCAATGTAAAAGTGTTGTTGCTACTCTGTTGTGGTATACTGCCTCTTCGACTCCTGAGAGGTGATACACCGCTCTGTTTTAACTTTTGTATCTCCTTTTCATCCTTCCACCTTTTGGCATGCTCAGTAGTATGCTGGGGAGGGGGGGGGATTTCCCTTGCAGTTGGAGCTTTTTGAAGTTTTGCTCTAATGGTCTGTATTCTCATGATGTTTCCTGCCACATTAGGTAAACAGATGACAGAGGCATGACAGGCAGTTTGAGAATGACCATATTTCTGACATTTAAAGCACTGTAAAGGGGGTCAGGATATAGAGCCTTACTGGACAGTTGAGGTAACCTGCTTTGACAGATGGTGGTGATTATGGTTTGTTGGAGGTAGGGATGATGTTATTGGTGAGAACCAGCTGCCGATTCTTATGTCTTCCTTAGTGAGTTCAGAACATATCTTTTCATTGGGAACATCAAAAAGTTTTTTCTAGAGGTACACCTCTGGAAAAGCTTAAAGTTTTGTGTGTGGTGATAGTGGGGGTAATTGTAATTGGTATTCCCCCAATAAATGTTGCATGAAATAATTTTTTTTATTGTGCTATTGTAGCTGCTTTCATGAGCAGTTTCTTTACTGATTTTGGAGATCCTGCCAGTCCTTCTGGATGAAGGGTGACATTTTTCCAATTGAATGTTCACCTGTTGATTGTAAGATTAAGAACAGTGGTGTATTTGTTGAAGTTTCTGATGTCTTTTGTTTTTCTGTTGATGATTGTTGAGGAGGAGACCTCTGATAAATAAGAGGATGAAAATTTATTCATTCTCAGGAGGAGTTTGATTCAGTGCCAGATCTCCCTGCCCACCACAGAGCCAAATATGGATGCGCACTCTATGGCAAGCAGACTATTCTGTGGAATGGGAATACCAGGTCTATCCCAGATGCTATATGGACACCTTTGCAGGCAAGCCAAGCTAAGCCAGTTTATTCTGGCTAGGTCATCCAGGACTGCCTATCTTGCGAAAGCAGAGTGAGGCTATCTGGATCCCCTTTCCAGAAGTCCATGGGTCACACCATGCAGCAAGGCATTGGATCTCAGTGAGGGTGGTCTGAAAGACATGGTAGTAGGAAAAAAAAAAGACTCAGGAGAAGTAGAGCAAAGAATACATGAAGAAAAGCACAGACAAATAATAACAACAAGGGTCCATACCCCCCCCCCCCCCACAAACAAATGCTCTTCACATGGAGATGAGAGGTGGTGACAAATGAATACCATAGTCTCTCATGCCACTGATCTTCCAAATATTAGTTATGGCTAAAAAGAGTTCTGCCTATACTCCTTGCGAGAATAAAAGATGTCAGGGGATTTTTTTTTTTTTAGAACTAATGACTAGTCAGATCAAATGATATTCTGTGATATTATGTATATATTTTAATTTTGGAATGGAAACATCTGGACAACTCATTTCTTTATATTTTTTTAACTGGTGGAAATTAAATCATATACTGGCAGAGATCAGCAGATTAGCATTTGTGAATTGCTGTTTTAGACTAGAACAATAACATGGTCTGAAACTTCTTGGAGATAGTGGGATGATCACCAAGTCATAGTGGAGATAATTGTTCTATAATACTTTGCTGACTCTGGGAAAAATGAAAATATAAAGTATTTATTTTAATCTTGATTTGTCTTATCTGTCAACTTATAAAATATAAATATGACAAGATTTCTTTTTAACTAACTCATTCTGCCTTTCATACTTAACTATTCTTATCCAATTAATTTTGCCACACTTGCATTACAAGAAAGCATGTGTATGCCCTAGCAGTAGTTCTACGATATACATGTATATGTAATTTTTGGAGGTAGAACTACTAATATTGTTATTTACAACTTTTAATGGAAATGTTAATGCATCACATTATTGTTGAATGTAATTATCTAAAACTTCTCAGCCACAAAGACCTTATTTTGTGTGTGTGTTCCTTTGAATATAAAAAGAAATGGAGGGTATATATTTTAAACATTTTTGATGTGACCCACCTGTGCACTTACTGTCCTTTGGAACGTTTTTGTATTAGAATCCTCATTTGATAATGGAATTGTAGATGGGGAACTCCAATATGTATGTTCTGACATCATTTTCTTTAACCAGTTAACAGCCCACTGCCACTTGGCTGGAGTTTGCATTAAGTAATCCTTTGCAAGTGAACACCTGCAAAATCAATCAGTTATTTTTCAAAGTATTTTAAATCATCATAAATGTAAAAGCAAATACAGCCAACTCTTACTACAGCAAACTCCTAATAAGGTTGACATACTCACTATAACAAACAGGAATAGTTTGTTATAGTGAGTATCCACTGTACTACACAAATGACACTCAAATGGAAATCCATGACATTTGTAAACATATACACAGATACTGATTTAATAAAGTTATAATTAAAAAGAAATATACTGCTCTGGAAGTTCTACCTTGTTATCAAGAATGAAATATGATTTTTTTTGTCTTTTTTTGTGCTCACCCCACAAAACACTGTAAGCCTATGGTAATATGGATGAACTAGGGAGTTTTTTTTTGTTCCCATTTTTATTATTATTATTTATTATTTTACCTGGTCTGGGAACTCTGCTCTAGAGACTAAACATAAAATTTTTTCTGGTCATTTCAAACTTCCAATAAGTTGGTAGTGGTGGTCTTGTATTGAGCAATGATATTTGTCTACCAAGGCAGTTGCTTAAATCCATGTGCATGGTAAAATTTAAACCAGCTGCCTGTTGGTTAGAGAGCAGATACATTAGCCAAGCTGGTAATTTCTCTGCATAATATACTGTGTGCATGTGTATCCTCAAAGAATGATGCATGCCAAAAATTTATCTTTACTGTGATGAGTATGAATATGAAGAACGGTGCTACCTGAGAAATACTCTCGCCTTCAATGGATATGAGCCCAAGATGATCAAGAAAATTCTTAATACACCTCTGACAGCTCTTTTAGTTAAACAAGATTTTACAGACAAAGTGGCTTTTTTAATGTTGTATAAAGTGCCCAGATTCTTACCTCCACCCAAACCACCACATCATCCCATGAAAAAGCCATTCAAGATTCACTGCTCTTGTGGCATTTGATATGTAGGCCATGCAGAAATGGAATTGTATGCCTGAACATGCAAAAGATGGTAAAAAAAGATGCCATCAAGTAGTTTTGCAAGGAACAAAAATGCCATATATTGATATTAATAATTTCACAAGAAAGCCTCTAAAATGCTGTGGATTACCACACAATGTAACAAAAATCAAGGCTTAATCCTGCATTAAGTTTGGTCTGCTTTCATTAAAAATCTAACTGCTGCAGTTCTAGGAAATGACATGCACATGCTACAGAACGTGACAGCAAAAACTAGCATTGTTCCTATGAGTATAGAGTAATTAATTTAATGTTTTTTTATTCTGGTTATTAATAAATAATATAAAATAGATTTAACTTAAGTATTTTTATTAGTATAAAATTTTTGCCTTTGTATCAAGGGCATCTTCAGTATGACTTTCCAATTAAACAACAATAACAAAAACCAGTCTATCCAACAATGACTTATGCAAACTGCATGTACATGATGTAGAGCATCATGGACTAATTATATTAAGGTTCTAGTAAAAAATCACTATTTCACTGAGGAAGATGACAAGGAACTATAATTATTAATTATCTTGTCGACATATGATTTGGTAAAGTATGGAAGTGGACTTCATGTGATTTATTTCTTCAGAGAGCGGCATTTCAGTAGAGTAAAGAGTGTGTGCTCAATGTGCTAAAGTCTTAATGGTGCCAGATTTGTGATAATTATGATGGTGTGAAAGAGAATGAATGTAAAGTGAAGGTTACCATCTGGTTAACGAAGTAATAGATTCAAAAAGGCAATCCGATCGCTCTGTTTTAACTCGAGTGAACTGGTTCTTCCTGGGGCAGAGCTGACTACTACCGGGTGCGTCCCCAGGTGGCGGATCGGGGAACAGCCTTCAGATATGGAGGTTAGCTGCGATATAAGCAAAGCAATCTGGCGAATAAGCAGCCGTGGACCAACAGCGACTGAGCTATCAGGGCGTGAGGGAGCAGAAGTGGCAACTCTGTCTCACTTAAAACCTCACAAAGCCCAATGACAACTCGGTGACATGGCGAGTAGTGCCGCCATTAAATAAGTACCTGCTGGGGTCACCGCCCCTGACATTGAGAAGCAGCATTGTCAGTACTGACACAAGGTTGAAGCCAAATGATGACGGAAAAGCTTGTGATCAGAGATTTGCAGATGGCAATATGATTATATTGTGTACGTCTGTAATACTGCGGAGCAGAAAGCAAACTGAGAAACTACTGCTCTACCTTATCTCCAGAACCACCACCATGGCGAGCAAACCCTTACAATTGGCCCCAAGTTTCCGGCGTCCCTTAAATGGGACAGGGGTGCGAAGAATCTCTGGGCTCAAAATGGTGTCCATTTTTAAAATTGCAACTTGGAATGTCAGAACTCTGTATGAAGCTGGCAAATTAAGAAATGCCACAAGAGAAATGAAGAGGCTGGGCATCCGGATTTTGGGAATTTGCGAGACAAGATGGCCAGGATCTGGAAAGTGTCAACAAGATAATACGACAATATATTACTCTGGGAATGATGAGAACAAACATCGACATGGTGTAGCTGTAATAGTAGATGAAGAAATCAATAAATCAGTAATAAATTGGATTCCATTTTCTGAAAGGATAATGCTGTTACAACTTAAGGGAAACCCCGTTAACATAAATATCATCCAAGCTTATGCACCCACGGCTGACAAAAGTGAAGAAAATGTTGAAGAGTTTCATGAACACCTAAAAGAGATTAAAAACCTAACAAAGAAACATGATATAAACATAGTGATGGGTGACTGCAATGCAAAAGTGGGAAGAGGGGGTGATGGAGAAATTGTTGGCGAACATGGCTTAGGCACCAGAAATGACAGAGGAGATCGCCTAGTCCAATTCTGTCAGGAAGAAGATCTAACAATAGCAAATACCTGGTTTAAACTTCCACCAAGAAGACTGTACACTTGGAAATCGCCTCAAGATAACCAACATAACATTGTCAGAAATCAAATTGATTATATACTGATAAATAAAAGATTCCACAGTAGTATAAAGAGTGCAAAGACTTATCCTGGAGCAGATATCTCATCAGACCACAATCCCATAGTTGCAGAAGTACGTCTTAGATTAAAATCAGCTAAAAAATCACAAAAGAAGAAAAAGAAAATGTAGAAAAACTGAAAGACCCGAACATAAATAAAAGTGCCAAGACACAGCTTAACCTGTGATTACAACAGATTAACATAGAAGAAAATAAAAGTGTGGAATCTCTTTGGAATAGCTTAAAGAATGCCATCGTAACAACAAGTATTGAAGAAGTAGGTTATGTGAATAATATAAAACAACAGGAATGGATGACAGATGAGATTCTTTTTCTTATTGATACAAGAAGAATGTACAAAAACAAAGACCTAGCCAGGTATACAGAAACACATAACATCATCAAGAAAAAAATAAAAGAAGCCAAGGAAAATTGGATGAAAAATTTATGTACTGAAATTGAACTGCTTCAGAAGAAACATAATAATTTCAATCTGTATAAGAAAACCAACGAAATTTCCGGAAAACTGAGGAAAAAGCAAATAGTGTCCCTAAGAGACGAAAATGGAAAAATAGTTCTAGAAGAAGAGAATAAAGCACAGATTTGGATAAAATATGTAACAGAACTTTTCAATGATACTAGACAGAAGCCTATAAATATAAAAGATAACATTCAAGGACCAGCAATCATGAAATGCGAAATAGAGAATGCTATACGAACAAGTAAAACAGGAAACGCCAGTGGACCAGATGGTGTGTAAACAGAATTTTTAAAATTAATAGAACCAGATAACATCAAACTTCTTGAAAAACTATTTAATGAAATATATGAAAGTGATGAATTTCCATCAGATTGGCTCAAATCTACATTAATCACTGTCCCAAAGAAACCCAAAGCAAATTCCTGTGGTGACTTCCGACTTATTAGTCTAATGGTCCAAACATTAAAAATATTTTTGAAAGTAATTCAGAATTGCATTTATAGAAAAAGTGAAGAAACTCTAAGTGAAACACAATTTGGCTTTCGGAATGGTTTTGGTACTAGAGAGGCCCTTTTCTGTACCCAAATATTGATACAAAAATGCATAGAAAAACAGAAATCTGGCTTTATGTGTTTCATAGATTTTGAAAAAGCATTCAACAAAGTCAGACATACTAACTTAATAGAAGTCCTTCAACAAATAAGGCTAGATGAACAAGACATAAGACTAATAACAAATCTGTATTGGAATCAGTCAGCTACCATTCAATTAGACAACATTACCACCAGTGATATTAACATCAAAAGAGGAGTGAGACAAGGATGTGTGCTCTCACCACTCCTGTTCAACATATATGCAGAGGTAATCTTTAAATAAGCATTGGAAGAATGTCCAGAGGGAATCACAATAAATGGAAAGATTGTTAACAACCTACGATATGCAGATGACACCGTGCTAATTGCAGATAACATTATGGATCTCCAAAAACTCGTTGACAGAGTATACATAGAAAGCCAAAGAATGGGAATAAACATCAACAAGACAAAATACATGATCATCAGCAAACATCCAGCCTCATCAATGAAACTGACACTCAATGGAAAAAATATTGATCAAGTGTCAAGATATAAATATCTTGGTTGCTGGCTTAATGAACGGTGGGATCCAGAAATAGATATAAAGACAAGGATTGAAGTTGCACGGCAGTCCTTCATGAAAATGAGAACACTATTCTGCAATAAAGACCTAAACATGGAAGTCAGATGCCGAATGCTGAAATGTTACGTGTGGTCTATTCTGCTCTATGGAGTTGAAACATGGACATTGAAGGCGACAACCATCAAGAAAATCGAAGCCTTTGAGATGTGGCTATACAGAAGAATGCTAAAGATATCATGGACAGAAAAAATTACCAATGAAGATGTCTTAAAATCCATTGGCAAAGCTAAACATCTTGTACAAATAATCAAGAAACGAAAAACATATCTTGGACAAATCATGAGAAACAGCAAATACCAACTTCTACAAACTATTTTGGTAGGAAGAATTGATGGCAAAGGAACTAGAGGAAGAAAAAGAATATCATGGTTTGACAACATCAAGATGTGGACAGGAAAGAGCAGTGCACAACTGCTCAGGTTAGCACAAGAGCGCAGTTTGTTCGCCAAGATGGTCGCTGACCTTCGATAGAAGATTGCACAATAATAAGAAGAAGAACTGGTTCTCCTTCATAATTATTAAATGACTTAAGGAATTCACAACGTACAATAGAATGTAAATTAAATTAAACTTTAATATATATAGTTCCAATATTTCGGTAACATCACGTTGCCATTTTCAAAGGAACTTAAAATAAAGACATGTGCACGCAGGCACTACATACAGTAAATAAGGACGAGACAGGAAGCTATCATTTCTCCTAAAAGTTCTGATGGTGCCCCCCCTAGTGGGCTATGTAGGTATTCTTGGCAGTTGGGCTGAAGGTCTCCTGATGTATGTCTCCCAAATTTGGGGCAGTCTCATGCAACCAAATTTGTTAAGGTTTGGCATGTTTCTTAGCGCTGAGGCTGATTCCATGAAATGTCTTTCAAATTTGAACTTGCTACGGTGTATTATTGTGGCTTTCTTCCACCGTATTCTGTGGCATGTATCCAGAGCATGGTCTGCAAAACCAGAGTGGCTATACTGGTGAAAACGGATGTAGTCCTTGTTCTGAAATTCTGATATTCGCTGTCCTGCCTGTTTGGCCAAAGTAGGACAACTTACAGCTGAAAGGGACCTGGTATACACCAGGTAGGTCTAGGGGAGCAGATAAGGGATGCCAATTTTCTATATGGTCTGTAACAAGAGGTCAAGTCATGTTTTTTTAAAATTTTGGTAATTTTTTCTGAGGTGCCTCGGATGTAAGGAATGGTGATGGATTTAGAGTAATCTTTTTTGTGAAGGGGGGATGGGGTTGTGGATTACTGGTTTTAGTATTTTTTGAATTTTTTTTAGGGGGTAGCCATTGGCTGAGGAAGTGTTAAGGATGTGATTTAGTTCAGTGGTTAGGGTTTTGTCATTTGAATAGATTAGTTTAGCCCTGTTGAATAGTGTCTTAATAACTTCATATTGTTGTGTGTGTGTGTGGGGGGAATTGTTGGTGAATGTATCTGCCTGTATGGGTGGGTTTTCTATAAACAGAGAAAACCAAAGTTTCATCAGGCTGGCAGGTGACTAGTGTATCTAGGAAAGGGAGACTGTTGTTTTCCTCTTTCTCCAGGGTGAACTTGATTCTGGGGTGTTGGTTGTTTAAGTGTGTTAAGAAGGAGAAGAGTGTGTGTTGGAGCCATGTGGCCAAATAGCAAACACATCATCAATGTAGCAAAGCCATATGGTTTTTGTGAGGCAGAGTTTAAGGCTTTCTCTTCAAAAGTCTCCATAAAGAAGTTGGCCAAGGGTGGGGAGAGTGGTGAACCCATGGCTGTTCCCTCTATTTGTTTGTAGAATTTTCCCTACCAAACGAAATAGCCTGAGTTCATTGTGAACTGAAATAGGGCTGAGATACTGGGAGGAAATTTAGCTTGGATTAGCTCTAATGTTTCTTTGAGTGGGACATTTGTGAATAAGGAGGAGACATCAAAACTGACCATTATGTCAGTATGTTGGAGTGTAAGGTTTTCTATGCTGGCTTTGATGTGGACTGAGTTTTTTGTGTGTGATGGTGTGTTGCCAGTATAGTGTGTGTGTGTGTGTGTGAGCGCTTTGGCCAAATGTTTAGCTAATTTGTATGTGGGAGAATCAATGCCATCCACTATGGGACGTAATGGCACATTATCTTTATGTATTTTTGGGAGTCCATATATACCGGGGGGGGGGGGTATAGAGTTAAACAGTTTTAATTTGTCAGTAACTTCCACAGGCCAAGAAGTGATCCTCTTAAGGAGCCTATGAAGTTTTCTAATTTATGAGTTAGTGGGATTGTATTCAATAGGGAGGTAAGTAGCCCAATCTAATAATAGAGCATTAAGCTTACCTCTGTAGTCTGTTTGGTTGAGTACTACAGTGGCGATTCCTTTATTCGCTCTGGTGATTACTATTTCTTTGTTTTTCTTCAATTCCTGCAGAGCTTTATATTCACTATTGGATATGTTGGTTTTTGGTGGTCTTGCTTTGGTGAGAACACAAACTACATCCAGTCTAATATTGTTGCCGATGTGGTATGGAAGGTGGCGGATCCTGTGTTCAATCTGGATCATTATATCATCGGCCGGTATTTTCCTGGAAGCAATGTCACAATACTTTTCAGTATTTAGAAAGAAAACACATACTCTACTTTACATTCATGCTCTTTCACATGATTATAATTGTCAAAAATCTAGCACCATTATTTAGTTCTCTTTGCTCCATTGAATTGCTGCTTTTCCAAGAAATAAATCACATCAGGTCCACCTTCATTACTAATGACTTTACTGGACATATATCAACAAGATAATAATTAGTTTCCTTGTCATCTTCCCCTCATCGAGATAGCGATACAGAGGTGGTCTGCCGTGTCACCATTCCTTATGTTTAAGACATCTCAGAAGGTATAGTCAAACTATTCAGATCATTGGCCTACAAGTGTCCTTTCATCCTATCAACAAGATATCTACTTTTCGAGGCTCAGCTACAGATAAACTTCTGCTTTTAGCCCACCCTAGACAGCATACCAAATTCCTTGCCAATGTGGATTATTGCATTTTGGCCAAACAGGTAGATCTGCAGCTGTGTGTTGGGATGAACATTTAGACTACATCAAGTTCCATCAGCCAGAACATATTGTCACCTTATGAAGAAAATTAAGGTTCTCCATAAAAGTAATGATCTCTTGGAATATTTATACAAAGAGAGTTGTGAAACTTTGCTACATCGGCTGAATCTAAATAGAAATGGACTTAAATTATCCTACACAAATTATATTTTATTATTATTATAATGTTTATAAGTATAAGTATAATCTTTATAAGCTCTCAGGGGACCCTGTAACCCCTAGAGAGCGCATCCCCTGGATGGCGGATAGGGGAGCCCACCATGTGTGTGTGTGTGTACATGCGCATGCGTGTGTGTATATATATATGGTGGGGTGGTCCGAATATACTGAATAAGGACTCGTGGGCCATAAGGGGCAATCATCTTGATTGTAAGGGAAGCGGCACTCCCATGGACCCCTAGCTGGATCTATCCTCTCCTTCTTCTACTTTGAGGAAGACCCACTTACTTTAATCTTTCCTATAAGGCCTTATCAGCCAACTCTTCTTACTTTACGACCCTTGTGCTATTAGAGTACTCGAGGGCCATGGGGTCTTTTCATTTCTGGCCTTACAACTATGTCCTCTCTATAAACCATACTATATTTCTTCTATAATCTACCCTTTCCCCTTCAATATACCCTATTCCTCCTATGGGTTTAAATTCGGAAGAAGGCGAGTTCAGAAGCCTTAAGGTAGCAGCCCTACCACTGAACTATTCCATCGTCAGGCTAGTCCCCTGACATGGAGAACATAACCATACTTGTAAGCTGACAGAAAAAGATAATTGGATTGAATCTATGGGAAACGACTCTGGAATGGAAAAGGGAAAACGAAAATGGAAACGACAAAATATAATACACATAGCAAACTGGAATGTAAGAGGAATAGCATATAAAGAAATAGAATTATACTAGTTATTAAATGAAAGAAATTTTAAAATAGCAGTAATCACTGAAACAAAAAAGAAATTAAAAGGAACTATGAGAACTGAAAATTTTAATGTGATATACAGTGGAGTCGACAGAGACCAAAGAGCACAAGCAGGAGTCATGATTTGGATTCATAACTCCCTTTCAAAACAGTTAAAACATTATAAATTATGGAATGAATGAATAATAGAAGCTAGAATAAAAATAGATAGAGGCTATTTAACAATAATTGGTTTTTATGCCCCAGAAGAGGGAAGAGAACAGGATAATATTGATTTTTATAATCAGCTACAAAACATATATAATAAAATAAATAAAAATGATTACATAATTTTAGCAGGAGACTTAAATGCAAGAATTGGAAACACGAAAATTAATAATAATATAGGAATACATGGAGAACACACTCTAAACAGAAATGGTAAAAATTGATTGACTTTGTAGTTTATAATAACCTAAAAATAATGAATTCCTTCTATAAACATAAAGACATACATAAATATACTTGGGCAGCAAGAGGATGGAAATCAATATTAGATTACTTCATATTAAATGAAAAGACATCAAAATTTTCACTAGATGTTAGAGTTCACAGAGGATATGAAATAAACAGTGACCACTTCCTTGTTAAAATAAAATTAAGATTACCACCTAAATGGCTACAAGTAACAAGAACAGAAAGAAAAATTGAAACATTTGTTTATACAACTAGACTATTGAATGACACAAATGTACAATGGCTATATGAACAAAGAATTAACCAGTATCTAGATAAAATAAAACAAAATGGCTTAATATAAAAATGATACTAAATGCAGCAGCAAATGAAAGCTTAGGAAAGACCAAAAAATTCAATAAAAGAAAAAAACTGAAGATCTGGGATGATACAATCAAAGAAATAATCAAAAAGAAAAAAGAAGCCTATCACAAATGGTTAAGCAGTAAAAGATTAGAAGATGAAATAGAATATAAAAGAATAAGAGCCATAGCTAAAAGAGAAGTCAGAAAAAGACATAGAGAATCATGGAATAAATTTGTTTCTAATTTAGAACATGATTTATATAAAATAAGACCCAATGTATATAAGATTTTGAAACACCTAAATGCAGATACCAAAGAAAACATAAAATTAAACACTGAATTGAAATTAGAAGAATTTCTAAATTACTACACAGAACTGTGGACAGACAAATATTTTAAAAAAGACAACTGGCAAACAATTAACGGAAATGAAAAGGAAATAACTGAAGAAGAATTAGAAATCAGCCTGAAAGAAACAAGAAACGGAAAATCACCTGGAGAAGATAAGCTAGGTTCAGAACTATATAAATACGCAGGAACAAGATTCAAAGGAAGACACTTATTATTTTTAAATAAAATTTACTCAACTGGTATCCCCCCAATAGAACGGAAAAAAGCAATTGTGATTCCTATCTTTAAGAAAGGTAATAGAGATGACCCTAAAAACTATAGAGGTATCAGTATACTAAATTCATGTTACAAAATATACAGCAGAATCTTAAATAACAAACTAATGAAATATTCCGAAAACTTTATTCTAGAGGTACAAAATGGATTTAGAAAAGGACGATCATGTATAGACCCAGCCTTCTGCCTAAAATTAATAATAGAGAAAAGAAGAGAATATAATTTAGAAACACATATTGCATTTATTGACTTTAAAAAAGCATTTGACAAAGTTAAAAGAAACATATTATTTAACATATTAAAAGAAAGACAAATACCAAATAATATCCTAAAAGCTGTCACAAGTATATATGAAAATAATCAAATACAAATAAGATTAAATCATGAGCTATCATATACAAGAGAGATAAACCAAGGGGTCCGACAGGGATGTCCCCTCTCAGCAACTCTTTTTAATATCTACTTAAATGAAGTAAAAATTTACATCAAGGAATTAAACTTTCATCTACAGTTAACTTAAACACTCTCCTCTTTGCAGACGACCAAATAATAATTACAAATTCTGAAGATAACTTACAGAAAGCTATTTTAAATCTAAATGAGATATCCAAAGATTATGGTATGATAATATCAATGGAAAAATCAAAAACTATGGCCTTTAAAGGACAAGATCCAGCAAGAACTAAAATAGTATTAGATAACAAGATCTTAGAACAGGTGAATTCATTTAACTATCTAGGATGTATGATCACTTATGAAAATGAAAAAGATATACACATAAAAATTGCAAAATATTTAAAAATAACAGGAGTAATTAACTCTATATTTAAACCAAACCTAGTTCAAAAACAAACCAGGCTAAAAGTATACAATACATTAGCCCTACCGGTCTTAATGTATGGAAGCGAAATCTGGACAATAAAACAAAAAAAGATTAACAACAGTAGAAATGAAGTTTATGAGAAAAACTGCAAAGTATACCCTATTTGATCACAAAAGAAACGAAGATATTATGAAAGAATTAAACCAAGAACCAGTAATTGAAAAAATTAAAAAATATAAACATAGATGGATGGAACACGTTCAAAGAATGAAAACAGAAAGATTACCAAAACAAGCCTTAAAGTACAAGCCATTAGGAAAAAGAAAACCAGGACGTCCTCTTAAACGATTCAACGATGACTTCAGGCCGGAACAGGCCATACTAGGCCTAAATCCTTGATACGTATGATGATGATAATAATCTTTATAAGTATTATAAAGTTATTTTTACTAGAACATTAATATAATTATACTATGATATTCTACATCATGTATGAGCAGTCTGTGTGTTTCAGTGTTGAATATACTAGTTAATGTTCTTGTTTAATTTGAAAGTCACACTGAAGATCCCAAAAATTTTATACTAATAAAAATACATACATAAGTTAAATCCATTTTATGTTATTTATTATGTCTTACGTTCTAATTGGGAAGTTCTAATAACATCTGCTATGTGTAATTAATTGTTTCTAGTCCTTTTTTGTGTGTATAACTTTTGCTTAAACCCATGATGATGTAAGTCGGAAGACTTGTGAAACTTGTAGGTGATATATTTGTTTATTTTGTTAAACTCATATGTTGAAAAAACATGGTCTCAATGTGAGAAATTTTCTAGAGAATTAACTTTGCTTTATCTGAAACATCATAATCTTAGTTTCTGTGCTGTTCTTTCTCAAATAACATCACTTGCTCTACACTTAGCTGACATTATAGTGAACTTTCTATAAATATAAATTAACTACAAACAAATAAAGCATTTAATATAACATTTATATTTTGTGATGAATGTCTCATCATATCATTAGAATGAACACACAAAAAATGGACAATTGTGTGATATTATTTTGAATCTGTGGGGGAACAGTAGTCATAGTCAAATGCAATAATATACAAGGCTCATTTGCATAAAAAAATTCATAATGAATGACCAACTAACCTAAGAAGAATACATGTGCATGTAGAAAGGTTCTTACCTCGGATGTACTATACATTAAAAATACCAAGAAACTTTTAATCCTTTTTTTCCCAAGTAAGCAAGCAAGCCAACTTTGCACCTGAAGTATTTTCAGGTCTGAGATAACTCATGGTAAAGGTGGCATAAGCTCTGATCACTTGTCTAAGTATCCCATAATACAAAGCACATATCCTTACGGACATGTATACTACTATGTATTATGGGAAGGGTCACTACCTAGACCAGTTTCGACTTTTATTGAGGTCTCGTCAGTGGAAGCCAGGCCCAGAGGTGGTGAGATCAAAGTTGAAGTAATGCAGAACTTATATTTACCTATAAGAGTTGCCACAAGGTGCTTTGACCTTGTTAAATAAAAATCTCACGATGAGAGAAAGATGTAGAAAGTTTCTTACCTTGGGTGTACTTACTGAGATTTTTATTTTAATACGGTCAAAGCACCTTGTGGCAACTCATATAGGTAAATATAAGTTCTGCATTACTTCAACCTTGGTATCACCACCTCTGGATCGGGCTCCCACTGACAAGACCTCAATAAAGGTCGAAACCAGTTAGTGACCTGGGTAATGACTCTTCCCATAATACATAGCATTATATATGTCCGTAAGGATATGTGCTTTGTATTATGGGATACTTAGGCAAGTGATCAGAGCTTAAGCTACCTCTACCTTTGCTTCAGACCTGAAAATACTTCAGGTGCTGCTTGCTTGCTTGTTTGGGAAGAAAAGGATTAAAACCAAGTATATAAAATTTCTTGGTGAAAGTTTATTTTTCAATTGGTTAGAGTATAATAAATTTAGTTTAATCCTTTATCCAAGTGAGCAAACAAAGTTTGCGCCTGTTCCTGAAGATACTTTCAGGCGCAAACTTTGTTTGCTCACACTTGGATAAAGAATTAAACTAAATTTATTATAAAATTTCTTGGTATCTTTAACGTATAGTACACCCAAGGTAAAAAACTTTCTGCATCTTTCTCTCATCCTGAGATTTTTATTTAATACCAAGTTTTTATTTTTATTTAATTTTATTTAATAAGGTTAAAGCAACTCGCATAGGTAAATATAAGTTCTGCATTACTTCAACATTGATATCACCACCTCTGGGTCAGGCTCCCACTGACGAGACCTCTAGGTCGAAACTGGTTGGAGGCCTGGGTGGTGGATAGCAATGCTGTAGCCAATGAAGTCTACTGAGGCACGGCTGTTGCTGCTACCCAGGTGGTGGTGGTGGGGGGGATAATGAATAGCAATGCTGTAGCCCATGAAGTTAACTGAGGCATGGCTGTTGCTGTTAACCCTTAGATGAAATATGAGCTTCTCCGCTTGGTGGTGGGGTGAGCCTGTTGCTGAGGGGAACAATGCTGAGATTTTGATTCTGCGAGTCACTCATTATTGGGTAATCCGGGGGATCCCATGAGTTTTTGGAGGTAACCCCGCACTTAAATAGGGAAACCGGTCTGGGTGGTAACCCTTGCCATAATACATAGCATTATACATGTTCATAAGGATATGTGCTGAGAGTTCTTCTCGGTAACAGGGTGAGCCTGTTACTGAGGGGAACAATGCTGAGTTTTTGATTCTGCAGGTCGCTCATTATTGGGTGATCCGGGGGATCACACGAGTTTTTCGAGAGATAACCCTGCACTTAAACAGGGAAACCAGTCTGGGTAGTGACCCTTCCCATAATACATAGCATTATACATGTCCATAAGGATATGTGCTTTGTATTATGGGATACATAAGCAAGTTATCAGAACTTATGCAAGCTTTACCATGAGTTGCCTCAGACCTGAAAATACTTCAGGCACAAACTTGGCTTGCTTGCTTGGGTAAAAAAAAAAGGATTAAACCCAAGTATATAAAATTTCTTGTTATCTTTAACACACATACACACACACACACACATAGATAGCATACATACACAAAAGTATAAGAATAAACATCTGATTATTAAATAAATAAATTTTGTGTGATGATACTGCGTTCCCTCTTTTTATGGGAGTTCACAGTACCATCTAGTCCCCTCGAATTTTATCCGGGCTCCGGAACCGGCATAGGCTGACGAATCAGACCTATGGCTGGGTCAGTATTCCTGACTGTAATCCGTGTGTCCTCAGACCGGTTTGCCTGCTTGCGAGATGAAAAACACCAGATAAACTGGTGGAAAAAACCCTGCTGTCCACGCCCAAGACCGGCTAACTTGGCTATGGCTGAGGAAGATCCTTAAGCTCCTCACGTTGTTCACCCTCTTCAGGGAACATAAAAATAATATGTGCATGCAGGCACTAACACTAAACAAATATGGCTGAAGAAAACAACTGAAGTCGGTCTAGAGTCCTAAAGGTGCCACCTAGTGGGCTAAATTGGATAGTCTTGGCTGTTGGACTGATGTTCTAAGAATGCAAGCTTCTCATATTTGGGACAATCTCATGCATCTAAATTTGTTTTGTTGAGGCTGATTCCAAGAATAATTTCTCATATTCATACTTGCTGGGTGTAGTAAAGTAGCTTTCTTTCAGCGTATTTTGTGACGGGTGTCCAAAGCATGGGCAGCAAGTCCTGAGTGGCTGTATTGGAGGAACCGGATATAATCCTTATGTTCGGATATCCTGATATTAGCTGATTCCTGTCTGTTTGACCATAGTAAGACAGTTTGCAGCTACAAGGGATCTGTATACTTCAGGTAGGTCTAAGAGAAGTGGCTGGTCCTTGGTAGAGCAGATAAGAGATGCCAATTTTTTATATGTTTTGTAACAAGTTGTCAAGTCATATTTTTTTAGGATTTTTGTTAGCTTCTCAGAAGTACCCTGAATATAAGGCATGGTGATAGATTTAGAGTGGTCCCTGTTATGAAGGGGGGGGGGGGTGAGGTTAATTGGTTTTAATATTTTTGTTTTTTTTGTATTTAATTTTTGTATTTTATGGGGGTTGTAGCCATTGGCTACAAAGGTGTTTAGAATATGGTTAAGTTCAGTAGTAAGGGCATTGTTATCTGAACTGATCAATTTTGCCATGTTATATAGGGTTTTTATAATCCCATATTATTGGGAGGGGGTGGGTGATCACTGGTGAATGTATATACCTGTATGTGTAGGTTTTCTGTAAACATAGAAAGCCAGGGATCCACCAGGCTGGCGTGTAATCAGAATGTCCAGGAAAGGGAGATTGTTATTGTTTTCTTTTTCCAAGGTAAACTGGATCCTGGGGTGTTGATTGTTTAAGTGATAAGAAGTTGTGGAGTGTGTCTAAGCCATGAGGCCAAATAGCAAACACATCATCTACATAGCATAGCCAAACAGTAGGTTTAAGTGGAGCCGAGTTTAAATCTTTTTCTTCAAAGGTCTCCATAAAGAAGTTGGCCAGAGGTGGAGAACCCATGGCTGTCCCCTCTATTTGTTTATAGAATTTTCCTTGCCAAACAAAATAGCCATATTTGTTTAGTGTTAGTACCTGCATGCACATATCATTATTTTTATGTTCCCTGAAGATGGTAATGTAACATTACCGAAATATAGGAAGTATTAATAATATTATAGTATATTGTCTTTCCCAAAAATCTGACAGTTAATTTTGATTTGAGATGGATGCTTAGAAAATGATATAGTTAAAGCAGCAGACACAGAATACTGAATGTGTTGCTCAGATATGATTATTGCAGACTGGAGACTTTAATTTGATTTTAAATATGAATAAATACTGTCAATAATTAGTATATCTGTTATAAATTTCTTAAAATTGTTTATCTCTTCAGCTTACTCACCTTGCTATAACGCTTCTCATTGCTTCACAAATAAGATCAATAATACACTGATGGCTGACATCATTAAATGTTTTGTATACTGCAGTATACATAATTATATTGTTGCATTTGATGTGACCTATTAATTATTCTGATAGTATATCGAGTATGTTAGTATACTGAGGATTTGAAATGAGGAAGTTATCACCATTTAGTTTTGAGCAGGATAAAAGTGAATTTCATACTGAAAAGAAAAATATAGTTTTAAAAAGAATATATCATATTCTCAAACATCATATTATTCCTCTTTCTCCTGTGTACCGTGTATGCAGTCCACAAACTGTCCTTATAATTTACATGAAATAATAATGATATCATCTTTGTAAGTCTCCTTTATATTCTTCTCCCTCCAAACACACAGTTTCTTTATTTCCTTGGAACCCAGGAGGTGAAATCTACAACAAATATCCAAGTGCAGTCATATCAAGACCTTCATGAGAGAGAGAGAAAACACATCAAAGTAAATAACTAATGAAAACTGTTCAAATATATTGTGTAATGAAATTAACAGTACATTATTATTCTTATGTGACACCTCCAAAGAGTCCATATACTCATCGAGGGAGGGCACCTACTGTTCAACTCTGTGTGTCCACCACTCAATTCACCAACTACAGCAAACTGCATCATCTACACCAACACCATCTACTGCTCGCTGCCACTAGTATTTTCACAGATCACAAACATCCATGCACACGGCAGGATTTGAACCCGCAGTCTTCTGGCTGGAAAGCAGATATGCAACCACTTGGCCAACCAGCTGGAATAAGTAATTCAAAGAGACAGAATACAAGGTAAATACAATGATCCATTAACCAATGCAATGGTGTCACCTGCTAGAAGGATCAAATAAATATAAAGGAAAAATAATAATTTCTGATATTTACATAGGATGAGAATCTTCCAAACTTTGGAGAGAGAGAGAGAGAGAGAGACAGTCATTCCAGTTCAAATTATGCTAGTAAAAGTGCTCAAACTTTCTTTGAAGAGATGTTCATATTTAAAGCTGTTTCTATGGAGAAGATGAGCTGCATTCATAGGATACTGTTTGGTACTAATACTATGTTGTGCAAGACCCAACTTTCAACATTTTGGATACAACAATATAGTATTGATGTTTAGCATTCTATTTTACACAGAGCAACCTGTCTATCCAGAGTATCACAAGGAATCTGGTAAACACCAGCTAGGTACAGAAGTGAAAGTATCTTTTGTAGATAGAAAAATATGTGGGCATGAGGTAAAACTTCAAGATTCTGGCTATAGGGTTGGTAATGCCAGAATTCAAATCAGAATGATTGCCTCCCACTCCCAAAGTTTGGGAGATTCTCATCTATTGTAAATATTAGAAATTATTTATGTGAACCTTCTAGCACATGGCAGTTGTTTCATTGATTAACTGATTGTTATATTTATCTTGCATTTTGTCTCTAGTTTGTTCCACACGATGTCTGTTAATTTCAGTATGAAATATTTGTGCTATTTTCATTAAAGTTATTTACTTTGTTCATTTGTTTTTCTTCAAGAAAATCTTGATAACATAGGTTCCATTAAAATTAAAATCAAGGCCTTGTAAAGAGACAAAACAACTTCCTTGTCTTTATATGACAATGTTCTTTTCAGCATTGCAATTGGCCTCTGAAATATATATTTGCAATTTTTGCTATGTGACCTTTGGTTTCCTATTCACCATAACTGCAAGATTCCTTCAAGCATAATCCCACCAAAGTGCACAACTTTACACATTGAACTGATAGTCTTTATCATTTACTCACAGTTCTCACCTATTCAAATCATTCTGTAAGTTGCATGTCAGTAACATTCCTGATTGTCCTGCCTATCTTTGCATCATCAATAAACTGAATATCACCCAGCATGTCTTTCCCAATATCATTAATATAGATTGAACAACAAGCTAAGAACTGAATACTTGGCTTGTTGCTCATTCCACAGGCCTTCAGTGGTTACACCACTGAAAGCCTGTGTAGCTCAGTGGAAGTGGTGCTAGGTTGCCTGAAGATAGACTTAAGTTCAAGTCTAGTCGCCGACTGTAGTAACTTTTTCTAAGCCTTTCTTCAACTGGTTCCCCAAGTTAGTCAATCTCTGGCATGGGCAAGCAGTTTTTTTTTTCTCCCAGAAACTCAAGTTTTTCATCCTGTAAACTCAAGAAAATTAACCATAGAACCCACACTATTTCAGACAAACATATCCTGTTAGGGTTATGTACCAAGAAATGATAGCACTTGGCCAGTCTCGTTATTGGTTGCTGCTTATAACTAGTGATGGTCTTGGGCCAGCTATCTCCAAAAGCTAAATAGGGTTAAAAAAAAAAGGCCTCACCGATAAGGGAATAAAAGGCATTAGCTAAATTAGCTGACCAATGGTCATCTTAAATGTGGCAGATTCACATATACTATTTCCTGATACCTGTCTTTTAGTCACCTCTTCTTAACTGAGCTACCGATAAGTTGGTAGTTAGGCACATTGGTTTTTGCACCATCCTTGTACAATGCGAATTATCATACATTCTTTCCATTTCTATGCAATCTCTCCTGAGTTGAGACTCAAATTATACAGAAGTCAAGGGCCTAACCAGTTTATATATATTTATGTCTTTGTGTTACTTGAAAGGATTCTAAATGTCAGCCACATCACCTTCATGCTACACTTGCAATGAACAGTTAGCCCACTGTTATCTGTTATTACCTTGTTCCAAACAAGTTGTAGTTCTGTTTCCCCAGTGACAGACTACATTATCCTTATACAGAACAGTAGTCTATTCTGATAATAGTATAACTAAGAAACAGAAAGAAACTCCACTCAAGGTTGATTAACTTACTTATGTGCAAGGCTAACCAAGAACTTCACTCCCTGGTAGGAACGCCTACTGTCACTAGTTTGGTTGGCACGTATAATTGCTATAAAGAGAATTATATCATGTAAATAGAAAAGTGTAGAAGAACAGTTTATAGGTGATTATTCTTAGTAGTACAAATATTATATTCAGAATATTTACTAAATTTTTAATAAAAGCTTCTCAGATTTCTGTGATCCATCATTTAATTACAAAGCATACACTATGATTATAAATTGCAAATAGGTTTTGTTTACTCATACCATTTTCCCACTTCTACGAGTATCTTTTTCTAATAAAAACTGCTAATAAAGAAGACAATATCCAAATTAAAAGAGAGAATTGCTACTGCAGTCAATGTTGTCATCCTCATTTAAAGGAGACAGCCATCTGCTTTATATTAATATATAAGCTAATCCTCAACACATGAAATTATGAAGAGACAGTAAATAATTTTAATAACTGGATGTTTAAGCATTAATTTTTGTCCAAAATAATTTCAAGATAATTTCCAAATCAACTTTTTTTGTGAGAAATAAAACTTGAGTGTTCCTACCAAACATTCAATCATAATGTTTTACTGTTGAGACTGCTAATTCACTTAGAGAATCAGTAGCATTATTACATATGTATAAATAATTTGTTTATGGGCATAAACATATCTGAATAGTAATCTTACATTATCACCATAGTGAAATGCAATTGCAACATTAAGTAGTAGAATGGCATTCACAGCTGAACTAGCTGCATTCTGATGCATGTTCAGTTCTCACTATATTCTGTTCATTGTTTTTTTAGCTGTGACAAAGATAGAGCAGCCAAGTCCTGTAGTTTACTATCAAGAATTACCAATGTCCAGATCAGATTTAAAATTATGTTATCTCACATAGATTCCTTATAATGCCATCTGCATTGTGTGCAAAAGAATAGTAGTAGTCATGTCATTAGATGTCTCAAGAGTTGATTTGTATATGTTTTAGTGGCAGATATCTCCATTTTCTTTTTTTCATATTGCAGATGTACCAAATTTTGTAGCCCCCCCCACACACAGATGCTTGTAGATAATTTCTGGACAGGAAAAAATGCTGCTATCTTGTTGTGTCTCTATAATACTGAGCAATGTGAGCAATGATTTATATATGGAGGGAGATTCTTTGCATGAAGGAGAAGTGGACAGTCAAGTAACTATTATTTAAAAGAAAAATTAGATGGAGAGCCTTTGGAATTCTTCCTGAGAAATGATGCTTCATTGGGCAATGTCTCTGTTCATTTTTTGTGGACATCTATATTTGCCTTTTGTCACAAATGATACTGAGAGGATGCATGGGGATTTCTTTTTTGTATATGGAGGCATAAATTTTTTTTTTTTTGCTAGAATTCAGAAATATTAATTCATTCTCCTGCTATCTCTCTTAAGTAAATGAATTTTGTTATCCAAGTTGTTAAGAATGTTAAAAACTGATGGACTGCTCCCTAATATCCACTTTAATTCATATAATGCTCTTCCTTAAATTTATTCACAACCAACACACTTGCTGGAAACTCATTTAATTTACTAATTGCCATGCAACAAATGTAGTCCTTGTATTTTGTTATAGGGATGACTGTTCTTTTTCTTTCTGACATACATTTAAAAATCTCTCCTGCTATTTATCTTATAAAATCCATTCCATATTTTAAGTGAATGATTTTCCATTGTTGACAGTAACATCAGAGAATATGCTTGTATTCTAAATTTTTAACCCCTGTAGTTCTCTTTTTATCCCATGCAAATCTAAAATATGATAGTTTTACTTACCTATTACATAAAACCATTAAATAATCATTACTGAACTCTAACAAAAACAGAAAAAAACATAGTGGATTTTTAGGAGAAACAATCTTATGATACCCTATTAGCAACCTTGAAAAAGAACAACACACAAGTTAAACGTGGGAAAAACTGCAGGAGTTTTTTTTTTAATGTTTAATTAAATATGCTTTAGAAAGTAAGTTATCATTTCCAAATAGCATCATATTTTGCAGTTATCTCATGTCTGTTTAGTTCTTTATTATAAGAAGTACACTGTTTGGTTTATTGCCTCAAACTTTTTTGGCCACTCATTTGCCTTTAAGAAGACTGTAGGGTTGTCTGCACCTAAACTTTGAGAAATGAAGTCAGCAAAAGATTTAATATTCCAAACCTCTGTTTATTAAAAAAACGAATTGTGTTAAACACCTAAGCAATGTTAGGTAAATTTTTGACAGCTTATATCATGGTGAATTAGACATGCTGTTCTTTTTTAAGTAAATTATTCATTTCTCAAAAACATAGTAGAAATACGTTAAAATTACAGCAGTATTTAATTTCAGTTTAGTTTAATTCATGTTTCAATTGCATGCAGACAGGGAAAAAAAAATTCCAGCAGGTCCAATATATGAAACAACTAACTTCTACTTTATTGCACCAGAGTGATAACTGGTAAAAAGGTAAAAAGTGTGATGGATTAACAGGAAGGCTGTAAACTGAGATTATTTATACATAATACATCAGAACATCATAAAATAAATAACTAAATTTGCCATTTTTTCTTGTATTTTAAAACCAAAGGTTGGTTATGGCCAAGTAACATGGCTTCTTTATAACTGTCAATTAAATATTTTTAGACCATTTTGTTTGATTTGTGGGATTAGGGGAAAAAAGTTTTTGGGTGGTGGTGGTGGGGGGGAACCATGCTGCCTTCATATGAGACTGGTTAACTCACCTTCAATTGATAAAGGTTCTTCACATCCTAGATTGGATTTGAACTAGACCTTTCCAATGAAACAGAACTGTTGAAACTGAATGAGCTATGGAGATTTTCACTATGCTAATCAGAATGGGTAAAAAACCAAGAGCTAAATCTGGGCCAACTGACAGACATGTTTGTCTTCACTTCACCCAAACACCCTCAAAATGGCTTCCCCTACTTTCATCCTGAAATTTCATCTTTGTTGAATTCTTCTGTTATCATTCACAATAATAGTCTTTCCTCATTATGTATTTCTTCTGTAAACACTAGAACACTCCCTCACATTCTATCCTCATCATTATATATTTCTCCTTCAACTAGGCTAATGTGAGTAATCATGAACAGCTCATAATGATCAAGGCCCAAACTCTGTCTTTATTCTTGATAATATTTTGAAATCAGCAAACAAGATATTCATGAATCACTCCGCCATTTGTCCATTTAATAACCTGCAATACAATACAATAATCATTTCTCTACGAACATAGGAAGTCCAGATCTTACCATGCCTGGCAGCATCTATCCAAGAATGACCTCAATACTGTTTCTGCACAACCTCTCCTATTTCCATCCTAACAATTCTACTTATTTCCATGATTCTTGATATGTATACATTTGTATTTTTACTTTCCTAAACTATCCTATTGATACAAATGCTTTCTCCAATCAAAACTTCACAAATACTGACTTCTGTTTTTCAAATAAATTTAGTGTTCCAATACTACAAAGTTTCTAAACTCACTTCTATATGCTACAGCACATATGGGCAACCCCTGGCCAGCGGGCTGGATCTGGCCCTCTACTTCTTTTGATCTGGCCCTAATCTATTTCAGCAAAGTTTGTCTGATTCATGGTGAGAAAACATGGTGTGTTCTACTAACTCACATTAAGCTGACATCATATGACTTGCGCAAAACACACTATGTTTTCTCCAACCAAGGTCTCTTTCTCACTTTGACTAGTGGCGGGTGTGAACGTGTTACAACGTGTCAGTTCGGTACTTGCGTTGGTGCTGTGCTTTGTTCAGTGCCTGCATTGATGTTATGTTCTGTTCGGTGCCTGCGTTGATGTTGTGTTCAGTTCAGTGCATGTGGTGTAGAAGACAATTTTGTTTGACAGTTCTGAATATCGCTTATAAATTTGGGACAACGTCAGGAGTTATTGCAAAAAAAAAGAAAAATAGATGCAGAGAATCATCAATTTCAAGACAACTGGATGGAGGATTATTATTTTATTCTGAATAAAGGTTTGCCTGTATGTTTGCTGTGCAATGAATCTGTATCCATCAACAAAGAATACAACTTGAAGAGACACTTTACTTTGAGACATGTGGATCACCCAAAAATTGATGGACAACTACGAAAAGATGAAATACAGAAGTTGAAGAAGAACTTGGATACCCAGCAGCAAATGTTCAACAAGCAAAGAACGCGGCACCACAGCACTGTCAAAGCCAGCTTTGTGGTAAGCGAAAAAATTGCTAAGCATTCTAAGTCATTTGGTGAAGGAGAATTTATCAAAGAATGTCTGCTGGATGTTGCAAGTATAATATGTCCTGAAAAGAAAAAAGACTTTGAGAATATTCGTTTATCGGGACATATTGTTGTCCGATGGATAGAAATTATGGCTGACGATATCAAAAAAAGTTTAAAAGAGAAGATTGTTAGATTGGAAGCATTTTCAATTGCTTTGGATGACAGCACCGATGCCTCCGATACAGCACAACTAGCAATATTTATTCGAGGAGTTGATGCAGATTTCAACATCACAGAAGAATTATTGGCACTTCGGCCGTTAAAAGGAACAACTATAGGTGAAGATATATTTGAAACAGTCGACACAGTCTTTGAGAGATTTGGGCTTAAATGGAGTTCACTATCTGGCATATGCACTGATGGAGCCTCTGCAATGGTTGGTGCACAGAAGGGATTTATTGGAATAGTTCATGAAAAAGCAATAGAACTATAGATGATCCATCCGGAAAATTTAACAAATTTTCACTGCATTATCCACCAACAAAATCTGTGTGCAAAATCGATTAAATTCACAAATGTTATGGAAGCTGTAGTAGCCAGTATTAACTTTATTAAGTCACGTGCACTTAATCACCGCCAATTTAAGGAGTATTTGGCAGACCTATTTTCGGATTGTGAAGTGAGGTGGTTGAGTAAAGGTAAAATGTTAAAACTATTTTATGATCTGAGACAAGACATTGCAGATTTTATGGACATAAAAGGAAATACAATTAACCAAGTAAAAGATGATGAGTGTGTGTGTGATTTAGCATTCCTTGTAGATGTCACCAGATACCTAAACGAACTGAATCTTAAATTGCAAAAACAAGGACAATTGGTTCATGAACTGCATGGACATGTCAAAGCTTTTTGTAATAAACTAAGATTGTTGGAAAGTCAGATAACAGCTAAAAATTGTTATCATTTTCCTACTCTAGCAACTCATAAAAATATCCCTTATAATTGTTATGGAGATGAACTGAAGGCACTAATAGAGCAATTTGATACAAGGCTTTGTTTTTGAAGTCAGCAAATTGCTGACTTCAAAAACAAAGACTTCACATTCGCTATATTTGCTCATCCAATGGATGCTGATGTACATAATGTGCCAGAAAACTTACAGATGGAATTTATTGAGCTTCAGGCGGATTTAGTGCTAAAATCACAATTTAACAACATTGCTTTGACGGATTTTTATACATTTTATTTGGTGGAAGAAAAATATACAAATTTATGCGCCTTTTCAAGAAAAATCATTTGTCTTTTCGGCAGCACATATATGTGTGAACAGTTTTTTTCGAGGATGAAAGACAATAAATCAAAAATTCAGACAAGAATAATGGATGAAAACCTCGAAAATTCTATGTGATTATCCTTAAGTAATATTAACGTCAATATTGATAGTCTCGTAGTTGAAGTACAAGGTCAATCTTCACATTAAATTGTTATGTCATTCATTATATTATAAAATTTATGTAGAGCTTCATTTCTAGTTTCGGAAGATCAGTACAGGTAGGTATTCAAAAATCCGGCAACCTCCAGACCTGAAGGGTGTCGGATTTTTGAAAATGCCAGATTTCCAATGGTTATATATGCTGTACATTTTTAACAGAAAATGACTAACTGTACAATCCTTTAAAGAAAGAAAATTAAACACTAAATGAAAAGCTTATGAAATTTTAATTTTCACCAACTAAATATAACGGCTCTACAGAATTTTAGTTCAACTAAATAAAATAGTTCCTCAGAATTTTAATTAATAAAATGTTGATGGTGGTGACAGCACATCTGGTTGACTTGAAGTTAATGGCAGTGGATTATCAAGTGTGGACACCACTGCTGCTTCTTCCTGCTTCCTAGCTATTTTTTTGAATATATCATGCAGTGTCTGCTGCTTCATATATTTGTCTTTCTCTAATAAGTTTACTTTGGAGCAAGTAAACATTCATGATTTCTTGTTCACTTACAAAACTTCGCTGCTCTAGTCCAGCCAGCAGTTCAGTTGTGAACATAATTAACCTGTCAATAGAGATTCTTTCTCTCACATCTTCCTCATTTTCATCACTGCTTTCATCTTCATCACTACCTGTAGAGGCATTTCTCTCCAGACTTTTAACCATATCTACAATTGCAGAATCAGTATAATGATGAATTGTAGGCACATTATCGACATTCATCCATTCCGTTAAAACATCTTCATTTATCCTTGATGAAAGCTCCTTGGCATCAGGATTAGTTACTTTGGGAACCCTAAACCCTGCAATATTATTTTCAGCGTCTTCGTTAGAATGAGAAGTAAACATTAAACTTGGCCACAATTTGTGCCATCCATTTTTCAGTGTTGATGTTTTCACAGACTTCCACGCATTGGCAACACAGTATGCTGCATCCTTAATGTTGAATTCTTTTCAGAACTTCTGTACTGGGGTACCTGAATTAACTGAACTCACTAGGCACCTCATTAACAGGGATCGATACTTACACTTCATAGAATGTATACTACCATTGTCCTATGGTTGAATTAGTGATGTGCAGTTGGGTGGGAGGTAGACAACAAAAACATTATCTTTCACTAGAAGATCGGCTTTTGGATGTGCCGAACAATTGTCTAAAATAAGAAGTATCTTAGGGTCTAATCCAACCGAGTTACAGTGAGCCCTAGCCTGAGGAACAAAACAGTTTTGAAACCAATCCAATGTAATATCAGTAGTAACCAACCCCTTCTTGTTGGCACGGTAATGGACAAGAAACTGTGTCATACTCTTGAAGGCCCTCGGATGTAAACTTTTTCCGATAACGAGCAACTTACATCTATGGGTACCCGCAGCATTAGAGCAGCACATTACTGTGACACGATCCTTCGAAGCTTTAAACCCCGATGGCGATTCTGCATCCTCAGTTGTTAGAATTCTTTTTGGTGTACATCTCCAAAACAAGGCAGTCTCGTCAGCATTGTACACTCGTTCAGGACTTAAATGTTCATCACTAACTAACTTTGCAAATTCATCCACATATGCATTAGATGCATCTTTGTCTGTGAACGTTTTTCCCCACACACCGCATGAAACTGTAAGCCATGTTGTGACTTGAAATGATGTAGCCAACCTTCTGAATATTCACACTTGTGTTGCAATCCCAGCTCTTCATGAAACATTTTGGCTTGTTCCTTTAATAAATCACCAGAAATTTCCACACCTTCACTTACACGAAAATTAAACCAGATTATGAGAACTTGGTCCAGTTCTGAACCTTTTCCCTCCGTCATTGACTTCCTTACTTATTTGCTTTTTTGATACACTGTCAGAAAAGAACTTTAACATTTTTTTTTTCTGTTTTTTAATATCATACACTGTTGAACAGTCAATGTCGTATGTTTCACAAATGGTTCGCACAGACACCACTATCAAGTTTTTTTAGCACTTCCACTCTCTCTACGATCGACAATGCACGATGTTTATATTCTTACGCCACCTCTTTTCTTTGCTGAATCCATAATGGGGCTATACAGCAGCAAATAAATGATAAAATGAGAAGGAATAAGCAGGTTATCTCAATGCTTATTGACTACAGCATCATCAAAACATAAACAGAAAACAGTGGCGTGCCAACATGGTAAATTTGAAAATGTGCGCTCTGAAATCCATGCTGGAGATCTGAAGGAACCAAATTATCGATGGCCGGATTTTTGAATGCCTACCTCTAGTAGTAGTATGACACATAATTGTAATGAAACTGATTCAGATCCTAATTCTTGATGGCTTTCATCATATGAAATTACTTATGTATTAACAGCTTACAATCTTAACCAAGTCTTCTTATTTCACTATTACCAACAATTCTTTTGTGTTCTCTCTCATTTCAGATTTATCTTCCTTCAAGCATTTATCTGTAACAGAATAATTTCTGTCTTGGCTTTCTGAATTCCTATATTATTATTATTATTATTCGTGACACCTCCAAGGATTCCGACGACTCATCGTGGGAGGACACCTACTGTACAACTCTCCGTCTCCACTACTACGCATCTCTACTACCAATCACTTACATCAATGCCATCTACTGTCCACAACCACCAACACCACAGTTAGTATTTTTTGTCTGTATGCAGGATGAAAAACCCAAGTTTCCGGGAGAAAAAACCCTGCTACCTCTGTATGAGATCGGCTAACTCACCTTCAATTGAAAAAGTCCAAATAAAGATTCCTCCATCATGACGAGAATCGAACTTGGGCTTTTTCTAATAGAAGGGTGCAACGTACCATCATTGTTCCAATTGCACTATGGAGACGCTATAGTTCAGTCATATTTCAAATCTTTGCACTTGAGAAGATATGTTTTCATCAAACCAGACTGATAATTATGCAATCTTCATACTATTCAATCAATTTTTTTTACTCCCCTCACATGCAAAATGCTTTATTTATTTTATAAATATCTCTCAAGACTTCATTCACACACTTCTCTTTTGTCACCATCTTTTCAAATCTCTTTCTTCTTTATTGATTAAATGTTTCAATCATCTGAGGTCTACATGAAAATTTTTTGATGAACCTCTGTATATATATACATATTTACATTTTTGTTCGCATTCTTATCTTTCATTTTCTATAAATAAAAAAAATGTTATTTAATTATTCTCTTTCAATTTTTAGTTTATGTAAACTCCATTCTCCAATGAGGTACATTTCATATACTACACTATACTATACTATACAAACTTATTGAAACTTGATTAAAACAAAGGAATTCAGCTTCAATTATTCAAGAATCACAGTCTATGTGAATATTAAAAACCACACAATGTCTCAAAAACATTCACATGTTCTCATTTTATTTTATTATTTTTTAATGAACCCACGTATGAAAGGTCACAGGACCACATAGTGCCATGTGTGTGGGTGATTAAAAAGAGAAAGAAGTAGCTATTCATATGTTTCTTAAACAGATGTTGTACTCAGTAGGAAAAAAAAAACATTATGGGGGAAGACTGTTCCAAAGGCAGATGAAATGAAGGAAGATTATGAGAAGCTTGGTATGTTTCGAGTTGGACAGTGTATGGGTGTTGGCCAGTGGCTGCTCTAGTTCTTACGTGGTTAGAAGAAAGTGGAGGAATGGTAATCGCCAATTCAGAGGAGCAGTGCCGATGAAAGCATTTAGAAAAGTCATAGTGCAGAAACAGAGCACCTATGGGGAAATCTATGACAGAAAGGTCACCTATTAAGCAGATTGTCTTCTTCTGTATATCAAGAATTTTTAGGAAGATTTTGGGTGCACCACCCCAAATGTGGGAACAATAGTCCAGGATTCGTCAGATCTGAGATTTATAAAGTGTTAGAAGTTGAGAGGAATAGAAGTAATGTTTCAAATGGAAAATAACACCAAGCTTTTTAGAGGCTGAGGAGGCTAGGTATGATATGATTGTGCCAGGATAAACTGGATGTGACAGTCAGTTCAAGAAGAGAAAGCTCATCTTGAGAGGAAATTGGAACATTATTACAAGAGGGAGTGAAGTAGGGTAATATGGTAGACCTGAGTTTTTATGGCATTGAAATTTACTAAGTTGTCTTCACCCCATTTGATGTTGGGATCTGTGTTTAAGTCATTTGCCATGGAAGATCTTGAGGCTGCTATTATTTGAGTACTACAGGGTTTCTCACATGAGAAATGAAGGGTACTGTCATTGGTAAAACTGAATAGGATTTAGTCAGGTCAGAGAAAGAAGGTTATCAATGTAAAGGAGGAAGAGCATGGATGAGAGTACAGAATCCCGGAGTACACCAGCATTGATAGCGAAATCTGATGAGAGAAAGCCATCCACCATGACATGCAATGAACAACCAGTGAGAAAGCTGGCAATCCGACCACAGAGTGCAGGAGGGAGGCCATAAGATGGTAGCTTGTTCAGGAGGCTTCGATGCCAAACATGATCAAATGCCTTTTGAACTATCAAGAGCAAGGGTTTCTCCAAATCTTTCCATGGCCTGTGTCCAAAGGCAGGCGAGATTAGCAAGGAAGTCAGCTGTAGAACAAGAATGGTGAAATCCATATTGATAATTGATAATTAATTGATGAGTCTCCAGATAATGAAGCTAATTGGTGATAACCTTCTCCATCACTTTTGAAAGTACTGAGGTGAGAGCAGTGAGACAATATATATATATATATATATATATATATATATATATAACTCATAATAAATTAATGTAAAGTTATTGCTTTAAAGATCTCTATTATACCTGCTTTTCAGTGACACTAATCACGCATCCCATTCAGAGTAAAATGGAAATGGTGAGATGTAATATGATATATATCAGCTACTTGGTGTTGGCCTCTTATGATCAGTTATCGCATAATGAGGGCTTGATAATAATAACAAATAATTAGATTACCATTACAAGTAAATAATAAAAACTTCATATCATATCTAATAACCAAATTAGTTAATGTAAATACATTTGTGGTACACAAAAATGAAATATCCAGCTGTCAGTAAACTCTGGAAACAGCTAGCTGAAACTGTCAAGAAAATGAAAATATCTTACCTAACATTCCATCAAAAGGAATACTACTTTCATCATTATGGCCATCTATAACCTGCTGCAGACGTGAAAATTGTAAAGGATCATCAAGAGCCTAAAAACCAGAAAAATAACTAAAAGATTAAATGGAAAAAAAAGTAACTAATATTACATATATGTGACATTGATAAATATTTTCAATTTTGATTTTATATTTATTATTTCTAAGCATCTACTGCAGAACGCACTTTTGCTTGTCTAAGCTTGACTGTGAGAATACCACCCTCACTGTTTCTATGCCTATTATATTTCTCCTTAATTAAATTCGTTCTATGTAAATTATTCCATTGAGTGAATGAATACAATGTATACGCACATAGGAAGTAAAAATGCAATGCCAAAGAGGATAATGCTCTTTGACAATGTTCTTACAAATTAATCTGTTATATGTCAAGGTCCAAATATTGGTACATTCTGGTCTTCTAAGTCTTTTTACTGTGTCAATTCACAGAGACCCTGGTCCCCCTCTTGGATTTTTCTTCCCATCCCAGCACAAAATAATTGTTTTACTAACCTTTCCCTTACTTTTCCTGTTTGAGTAACTACATCACCTAAGATTAGTTCTGCTAACACATTCCTTGAACATTAGCAATGTCAGATTCTTTCTTAATATTCTCATTTTTAATATGATACTGCTATTGATGCCATCTGTTCCATCTCCAAGGTACATTTCATATACACCATACTATACAAACTTAATGAAATTTAATTAAAACAAAGGAATTCAGCTTCAATTATTCACAATTCACAATTTCTGTAAATATTAAAAACCACACATTGTCTCAAAATGTTCACATGCTCGCATTCCTGATATTTCTTGGAATTCTCATGTGTAGTCTCCAGTCTTTGATCAAGTGTTTTATTTTTAACCCAGATCCATAAGTTAAACCTGGTTTGAATACTGTCTTATATACATCTAGTTTAGTGTTTTGACTAATTTTTCTCTTGTTCCATATAAATTTATTCAGTTGACTTTCTATGTTACCAGCTTTTCTATTCTGTTGTCTATTTCCATATTTAGTTTGCAATTTTCAGGAAAAACTCTGCCTAAATAGGTGAAATGTTTTACCTGTTCTATAGGTTCTCCTTTCAGAATTGATTTTCACTTTTTTTACCTATTTTCATATCAAGTCTATTACAGCAGTTGTTCAATTTAGTTAGGGAATCCTACATTTTGCAGGATTGCACTCTGAGTTCAAAGCAAAGTATGATAGATGCTGCATGAATACTGGATGGTGCTTGGCATGATGTTTAGAGCCTCCCTTGATGAGTCTAAGGACTGCATGGAGTTGCCCATAATAATAACTTCTTTCAAGTTCTCCAGCAAATCCTCACTTTCATACTAAGCAATAATTTGAGTTCTTATTGGCTACCATCAATACTGTTTTTATTCTAATTTATCTGTGAGTAATCTCTATAATCTCTAGCTTAATTGATCTCTTAGTGATTTCTAACAAATAACATCTAGCTTTGATGTAGTAATTCCCCCCTCTACCAGAGATCAGGCTGGTAAGTGTTAACAGTTGACCAACTTAGTGTGACTTTAGCATATTATTTAGATTGGATCATAGCTTGATTCTCTGTGTGTGTGTGTGTGTGTGTATATATATATATATACACTTATACACTCTAGATGATAACCTTGATATGAAGGTTGAAACACCATGTGATTATTTCAGTTCATATTAAACTGAAATAATCACATGGTGTTTACTATAACATGGTAACTGTTTCCATAATTTTTGTATCATCATCATGCTTATCAAGGAGGATTTAGGCCTAAAATGGCCTGTTCTGGCCTTAGAAGTAATCGTTGAATCTCTTTAGAGGACGTCCTGGTTTTCTTTTTCTTAGTGGTTCGTAATTTAAGGCTTGTTTTGGTAATCTTTTTGTTTTTATTCTTTTAACGTGTTCCATCCATTTTTGTTTATATTTTTTAATTTTTTCTATAATTCTTTCGTAATTTCTTTTGTGATCAAATAGAGCATATTTTGTAGTTTTTCTCATAAACCTCATTTCAGCTGATATTAATCTTCATTTGTCTTTTTGTTTTATTGTCTAGATTTCACTTCCATACAACAGGACTGGTAGGGCTAATGTATTGTATACTTTTAGACTGGTTCGTTTTTGAACTAGGTTAGGTTTAAATATAGAGTTAATTACACCTGTTATTTTAAAATATTTTGCAATTTTTAGGATGCATGATTACATATGAAAATGAATAAGATCTAAACCTAAGTAGTTAAATGAATTCACCTGTTCTAAAATCTTGTTATCTATTACTATTTTTGGTCTTATTGGATCTTGTCCTTTAAATGCCATCGTTTCTGATTTTTTTTTGTTGATATTATCATCCCATAATCTTTGGCTATTTCATTTAAATTTAAAATATCTTTCTGTAAATTATCTTCAGAATTTGTAATTATGATTTGGTCATCAGCAAAAAGGATAGTAGGAGAACCTTGATGGTAATTTTTATTCCATTTTATTATTTCATTTAGATAAATATTAAAAAAAGAGTTGCTGAAAGGGGACATCCCTGTCAGATTCTTTGGTTTATCTCTCTCAGATATGATAGTTCATAATTTAATCTTATTTGTATTTGATTATTTTCATATATACTTATGACAGCTTTTAGAATATTATTTGGTATTTGCTTTCTTTTAATATTAAATCAGTTCGGTGAGTAATTATTGAGTTGAGTAATTATTATGGGGGAAACTGTAGTTATGGAAACACAGAATGGAAGAAAATAGAATTTATGCAGCTACTGAGAACTAATAACGTGAGGTAGCATGTGATGGAGGATACCTGGGTCTGAGGGTTCTGGATCTGACAACTGAAAAAGGATTTATCTTGTAACAAATGAGGAGAGTGAGCATGCAGACTTGGCCTGGAAGGTATCTGAATGTGTGCAATTTTCAGTTAAGAAAAAGTATATGTGGAAATACAGAGCTGATAATATGACAAACTCAGTAGCTTGCTTGAAGCATTATGGTAAGAAAATGCAGGGAAAGGATGTTACTAATGCATGGAAAATAATTCAATGACATTTAAAGAAGGCAGTATCATATTGCATATATATCCCTCAAGAGAGCGCATACCTAGAATTAGGCAGAAATTAAATGGATGAGGAGTAGCATTAAGCAGGACTAGCTAGAAACAAAGAAATAGTTTCATTCCACAAAGGAAACTCTTTTGGCAGAGGTATCAAATTATAGACCTATCAGCATTTCAGGAGTGGAGAGCATTGGAGATGTTGGTTAATGGCAAAATTCAGGAATGGATAGATGGATATATAAGAATATGATTAAAATATGGGGATTATCATAGTTTTGTGAAGGGTAGGACATGCCTCAGTAATTTAGTTGTTTTTTTTTTATATAATAAAGTGTCAGCTAAGTTGGATAAAGAATGGCTATGAAATAACCATTCCCTGTATCCAACTGCAGGACTTTGCAAAGGCATATGAAAGTATACTGCATACTACTCTATTCTACAAATTGGAGCAAATGGGGAAGTTTTTGATGTGGATAAAAGGATGGCTGATAGATAGAGTAGTTCTAAGGAGGAGAAGGCAAACAACTAGTGGTATGCTCTAGTGCGCATGAACCACTGATCTCTAATTTTGTATCAATGATAAGGAAATGATCAGTAGTCATTTTGCTGATCATTTCCTCATTTAGTTCTCTGCTCATCAGGACAACAGTACAATTTTATAATTGTATTGTTGTCAGGACAACAGTACAATTATAAAAGACAACTGTCAATATGCACAAGGGCAAACAATTAATGTGTTCAAAGTATAAGGTTATGCATTTTGAGATGTAAAGATTACTAGCTATATGATGAAACTGATCGGGCTAGGAGTTTGGGGAACTGATGTTCAGAATGCATAGTCAAAAGATGGCTAAAAATACCTCAGCTCATATCTGGCTGCTGAACCCAGGTGATCAGATTTGTGTTCAATGTATCTGGATCTGGTCACCCGGGTTACTTGGGATGAGGTGGAGAAGATCCACAGGCTGGAGACCAAGATGGTAGTGATAAGTTACTAAAAGGATTTTATAGGGATGATAGAGAGGAATGTTTCAGTACAATGAATGGAGGGGGTTTACTCAATTGTTTGTTTGTTTTTGGGTTTAATGTCACAGGGATAGATATCTATGATCATGCTGTGCCAGAACACACACATTAAATAAGCAGCATATAGGCCTAAAAATTATAATAACAATAATCATATATGAAATATTTTGTAAGAGTACACTAGGTGATCAATAAGTAAAACAGCCTAAACAAACAAAAATCAGTGTAGAAATACAAATGTAAAGGACAGTGATAAAAACAGATGTAAAAAAGTACAAAAAAGTATTAAAATTTATAAAGCATACATAAAAACAGATTTTTAAAAGCATATTTACAATACATTATATCATTTTAGTGCAAACTCCATCACATGCAGTTAGCTGTAAAGTTGTTATGTTCTAGTGAGATTTGTGCAGATTTAAACTGTTGTCTGAAAAGACAGCAGAAGATCCCACTTGATCCTCCAATTTTGTGCCAAAATCAGGCACAAAATCAAAGTATTCAGTTCTATGAGTTTTGAAGAGTTGCTTGTATGTAAGAATGCCAGGGTGGAAGTGAGTTTGATGGCATCTGAGGTTGTTTACTACAGTATCTAGAGCTTGTTGGAAAGCTTTTATCCACAAACCATTCTTTATGGCAGTTTGTTGAGAGTTGTAAATATTCTCCCACTGTGGATAAAAAATAGTTAGTCATATTATTATTATTACGGGGTGAGTATAACAGAAATAACTGTTGATATCAAAATGACAAATGTGGTTCATTTGCCTGGATGTATAGACTAAGAATAGGTGATGAGAAATGCTACAGTTGCAATTCTGATGGCTTCATGGTGAATAGGGTTTAGCCATTGCAGGGTACTGTCCTTCGCAGAAGCATAGAGTTGGGACTCATAATCAAGTTTAGATCTTATCAATGTCCTATACAAACAAAGCAAAGAACATCTGTCAGCATGAAGGATGGAAAATAAGGTACTTAGGATGTTCATAGTTTTACGGCACTTGTTTTCATAACAAACATATATGAAGGAGGAAACTGTTGTCAAATGCTAGTTCCAAGAACTTGGTTTTTGCTGCAACTGGGATTAATGATAATCCTGATCAGAGTTTTGGATCAGGATGAAAACCATGTCTGCAGCAAAAGTGCACACAAAGTGTGCACTTTTGCTGCAGACATTATCTGTGAAAATCTCAACCCATTTGTAAGTGCCCATTTTGAAAGATGGTCACTGGCTTGCTGCAGCTGTTTTTTTTGTAATCCTCATATTAAATGAATAACAAAAAATGGCGAAGTCATCTACACATAGGGCATTACTTACGGTTGGAAAAAGTTGTTCTGTTATCGAGTTGACCTTGATTGCAAAAAGTGTGACACTCAAAATGGAACCTTGTGAGATTCCCTCCTCTTGGTTATAGGGTCAGAAGAGAGTGGTTCCCATTCTTGGAAGATTCAGTTAGATGAGTTCTCAATAAAAAGAAGGAGATTCTCTCTAAAACCAAAAACGTGCAAGTCTTTCAGTATTTCAAATCTCCAAGATTGAAATAAAAAAAACTGATAGCAGATGCTTGTGTTTTATGAAAGTATCTCTAATGGATGCCTCCAGTCTGACTAAGATGACCAGTAGTAGAATGTGTTTGGATTGTGTTCTT
This sequence comes from Typopeltis vanoorti, assembly GCF_054136105.1. Lineage (NCBI taxonomy): Eukaryota > Metazoa > Arthropoda > Arachnida > Uropygi > Thelyphonidae > Typopeltis > Typopeltis vanoorti. The sequence continues at coordinate 113,116,209 of NC_143560.1, forward strand.
GAAAAAAGGTTGCTTCTCTTTCTAGAAACCACAAAAGATGAATTTACCATTTTTTCTAGAATCTTGCACAAGCAGCTGGCTGGGAGCAATTGGGTGGTAGTTATTTGGGGATTTTAGATCTTTCTTGACTTAGGAAAGGCAATTTAATTACCATTTGCCAGGTATCCAGAAATATGTTCTCACAGAAAATTGTGTTGTAAAGGTGCAACAGTTGATCCATGGACAATGGTGACAGATGTTTTACCATCTTGTAATGGATTGCTGGCCTGGCTGGCCGAGTAGTTAGCGTATCCACTCTCCCGTCAAAAGGCTGCGGGTTCGAATCCCGCTGTGGGCATGGATGTTTGTTAGTGTCTGTGGAAATACTACTGGTGGTGGTTGGTATAGTTGGGGTCAGATTGCGTAGTGGAGACATAGTTGTAGAGCTGGTGCCCTCTCTCGATGAGCCCTCGGACTTCCTGGAAGTGTCAAAAAATAATAATAATAAATACTGTGTGGTACAATAGCAGTTGGACAACATTCAACTAAAGTAGCTTAAATTTTTTTTTCTTTAGTGATTAGTCTGTTCTATTCTTCAGCCATTTGAATTTTTCTACTTTGCATTTTTTTTGGCAAGGAAATTGGGTGTGTGTGGGGGGGTTAGATGATACTGATGTATTAGTAAAAATCTCCCTAAATATATCTGCAACCACTCTTGGATCGACAACTGTGCAACCATCGTGTTCAAGGAAGTATCTCATCATGTCCCATCCCAGAGATTTGAGAGTAGAATAGCAGCTATGTGTATGAATAACTTATAAAAATTTCACCTAACTGGAACATCGCATATTTTTTACTGAAACGTGTTCTCCAATAATGCTTTTGATTCACTTCAGTAAATTTTAGCAGTAGCTCTGTTTTGTGTGAAAAAAGAGTATAGGCTTACTGCAAGTGCATAAAGACATGGAGTAAAATGAGTCTTGTTTGACTCCATACACATGAAGTATAAGGGTTATGTTTAATGGAAGGGTATCTTACATTTTTTTATTGAATAATATAGTTAATACTCTGTACAATTAATATATCTTAGTTGTATTTTATGTAATTCTAATCCGAAGCAGACTACACCACCTACAAAACTAGCTGGTTTAAATAAATTAACATTTTACTGTGACATATCGTTTTATTTCACAGGAAATGTAAATTGTATAAATTGCAAATTAAGTTTCTTTATTTTTTGGCACTCTTTAAATTTAGCCTAAATTCAAAACAGATAAAAATAAATTTTACAGAATATACCAGTTAGGAATTGTACAGCATTTTTTAAAAATTTATTATTACTTTTTTATAATACTGCTAATGATTTTCTGTTATAGTTGGCAAAGAATTGTTCCTTGGAATTCTTACCAGTATTTCTAGAAGTAAATGGGAAAGGTTCTTCAGCTCATTAGAAGGCACTGATGAATATTGAAGCTGGAATGATATCATATTTGATGTTAAATTATCTGTGATCTGTATATTTCAACTTCATTAATAATTAATTTCTTTAATAATTATTCATTTCACTGATATAATATATTGTCAAGTAATTAACAAAACATTCCACTATCAGAAATACAAAATGTTCACAGAAATTAAGTTCTGTAGATGGCTGCCAAAAAGCACAATAATCATGTCTGTTGGTGTATATATCTTTTTTTTTGTAAGGAACTCCTTAGGGAATCAAAGCTATGTAATAGGAGTCTGACCCAGTGTCTAATCTTCACCCTGCCCACAACAAGTCCTATAACTGGGCATCCACATGGATACTGAATGCATGAGGATGGCCTGGCAATTAGGACTACTCGGCCCCCCAAATTGTATTCTATATTGGATAAAACTACATATACATTATGAAGATAAGAAATCATACAAGCTAGTCAGTTATACAAGAACATGAACAGTGAAAAGTCAGCTACTAAAATACTCATCCAGAGCATAAATTAAGATAAGCACCATTTATATAAAAATAAACATTGGAAAGAAGTGGAACTGGAGAGTGATTGAGGTACCAAATTAACAAAACTAATAAGACCAAAACAGGTAAATTTATTCTAAATATTAAGATAATGTACTCAATTTCAACAGAACAGAGAAAGGGAGGATTAGTTATAGTATTTTATTTTAAACATAAAGAGAAACTTCCTAAATGGGAGATAATTTCAAGCAGAGAAGACATAGGAAATTAGATAATGAGACTTATTTGTGTTTATGAATCTACAAAAAGTTCTAATAGTGAAACAGAGGGATTTTTGAGTCATTAGAAAGTGAGAGATAGCAGATTTTCTTATATATTGAAACCTGTGGAAAATTCATAACTATAATATGCCACAGTAATTAACTTTTTAATAATATGTAAATATTTTGTCTTAAGTATCATGAGACATCATCAGTAGATCAGTAAATAAACACATCTCTGAACCTCAAAGACCACATCCATCTTATCAAACCTCAAAAATCTGGTCTCACCCAACATGGAATTGAAAATGCCAACACACCAAGCTACTACATCGATCTATATATAAACATAAGTATAATATTTATCAGTTATATTTTAATTTAATTACAGCCCAATAGTGTTTAGTCCTTAAACATGTTACTGTATACATAGAGGGATTCTAATTCGCATTAATGTGTTTTTTTAATGTAATTCCTATTGTTGTTTAATAACTGTACTGATGATGTCTTATGATACTTAAGACAAAATATTTACATATTATTAAAAAGTTAGTTACTGTGGCATTATGCGTGAATTTATAGTTAAGAGATAGCAGATGACATACAGAAAATGCTGGTTCTTGTTAGACTTGCTAGAGCAAAAAATCATTCCCAACAGAAATATTTGGAGAAAATTTGGAAAGAAGAGTAGGGCTAATAATAACTATTAGCTGTATTCTTATTGGAGAACCTACAAAACTAAACATTTTGGTTATTTACTTATCATTTTTAATGAAAGTAGCATAACAGAATCTGCAAAATGGGTATGGTGGGGAGCCAGTTGAATAAATTTATATGGAAGAAGTAATAAATTATCCAGAACACCAAACTAACAGAATATAAGACATTATTTAAAAACCAAATTTGACACTTTGCCTCCAATCAGGGAAAATAACTATGTGGCATTATTCATTCTTGGAGGTTACTAAATATGTGGAATTCTCTGTGAAGAAAGGTTTTATGTTGAACTGAAAGCAGACATTTGGAAGCAGCGTTATGACTTAAGAAGCTGCAAGGAAAGAATGTTAGAAGGATAAAAAGTGGATGACTAGAAATATAAAGCAAGGGGTGAAAAAAACACTGAGGAAATATAGAGAAAAAGATAATCAGCATACTCACGAGCTGTACAAAATGCGGGAAAAAATAGCTTTTATTTATGCTTTTATAAAGGGTGATTAGTATGGTGAGAAAACTAAATCAGATTTGTGAGAGAAAATTAGTTAAGCAGTCTCTTTTGGATTTACCAAAGTAAATCAAAAAAATTTTTTTCACTATGTAGCAAGTAAGAATAACTTTAATGTGCTGATGGTAGAAAGATGACAGAAGTAAAGACATAATTGAGTTACTAAGTGATCACTTTGCAAGAGGGTATCATCAAGATGGAGATTTTGCAGTTACCATGACAGACTGATATCTGATGTCAAAATTAAGGCAGACAAACTGGAGGTGCTTAGCATACTGGAAAATATCAATGTGAACATAGAACTGGAATTGGATGGCATGTCAGCCTATGAGCTACAGCCATGTGCAAGAAAATTGGCAGTGCCTCTGACAAAGTTGTTTAAGTCTCAGCTCTGGCCAGGTTCCAAGAGAGTGGAAAGAGGATAAGATAAAATAGTTTCATTACATGAAGTTGACTCTAAGATAGCAAATTACAGACTAATTAGTATTTAAGCAGTTGTGGTTGAATTGTTGAAAAGTAAAATCCAGGAATGGCTGGATGTGAATAAGCAGACAGGAATAAGATACTTTATGGTGGGCAGCACAGTTCTGAAAAAGGTATGTCCTGCTTTAGTAATTTAGTCACTATTTTATAGTTGAGGGTGACAGCTGAACTCTGCAAAGGCATTTGAAAAGAATACTACATGGAAAATTATGATCTAAGGTGGAGAAATGGAAATGGATATGATGGTGGTTGGCAGACACAGGAGAGTGTGAAATCTAGAAGAATGAGGGTGACTATTGAAAAGGCTCTCCACTAGTTACCCTCATTCTTCTAGATTTCACTTAAGCATATACTACTCTCTGGTGTCTGTCAGCCACCACCATCATATCCATTTCCATTTGTTCCACCTTAGGAGATCATAGTTTTCATGTAGTATTCTTTTCAAATGCCTTTGTACTAGGGCCATTACTCTTTAATTTGTATATTAATGATACAAGGGGGGAGATATTCAGATGTTTGCTGATGATGCAAAACTAGGCAGGCAGTAGTTGATAAAGGTGATGTAGATATCTTGCAGAATGATTTAAATAAATCACTGTTGGCAAAGGATAATATGCCTGTCAATTTAATGTGGCAAAATGTAAGGTTACAATCTTGCAACATTAAATTGACTTTGGAATGAAAAGATATTACATACTGAATATCACATTGATGGTACCAAATTGCAGGAAATTGATGAGGCTATGGACTTGCCACATTAGAGGGCAGATTGCAAAAGTTGGCAAAATAGCTCAAATGATTATTTGGATGTTTGAAAAATACATTAAAAAGCAAAGTAAAGATAGAGAGGTCATTATCTCTTTTTATAAGTCTATGATTCACTGTAAAACTTTTATACCTTCACAGCTGGAGTAGATGATATTTCTGGTCGAATATCATCTACTCCAGCTGCTTTTCCTACTTCAAGTACAGATATATTCCATTACCAGACTGTCACTGGTTGTTTCATTTAGCAATCTTTAAAAGTAATTACTCCATACATCAAGGATATCTTTATCCTCAGTTTTCATGGCCCCTTTATCATGTCTAATTCCTTTTACAGTACTCTTTCCTCCATTTCTAAGCTTTATCAATAGCCTTCAGAATATTTTATCACCTTCCTGATATTTATTTTCCATGTTCTTATCAAAGTCTTCCCACGACTTTTGTTTAGTTAATTTTACACAATGTTTTGCTAAAGAAAGCTGTAATGAAGCTATATGGCTTTTTCTTTATTAATTAAGAAATATCACTTTTTTGGGGAGAGGGAGGGAGGTCAAGTATGAGTTCCAAGAACTGTGCTTGCATTGCAAATTATTATTTTTATTACGTGACACCTCCAAGGAGTCCAAAGACTCATCAAGGGTGGGCACCTACTCTACAACTCTCCGTCTCCACCACTTAATTCATTAACCTACACCAACACCATCTACTGCCCACCACCACCATTAGTGTTTTTGCCTGTATGTGGGATGAAAAACCTGAGTTTATGGGAGAAAAAAATATCGTGCAATGTACTGAGTCACATGTCAAGATTCAAGCTGGTATAAATTGGAGGAATATAATGCTCCCAAGTCAGTGCAACTGCGTCCAGATGAAATGGCTGTGAGAAGGGAACTGATAGAGTTTGAAACAGGCATTGTGATAAGAAGCCATGTTGCAGGCCTATCTGTTTGCCAAATTGTCCACCACATCTGCTCAGTAGAGAGTCGCTCCATAACACAGCTTACCAAACTTCTATCTCCCACTGTACATACTCTTTGCACTACTGACGATGCTGCATGTCAGTTCAGGTAATGTGGGACTTGCATATTGGGGTCCTACCATGGAAACTCAGGTTGTGAGCCTTGGTTCTGAATGTTTATTTGCAGATTCGTGTTCCAGTCAATGCCAGTACTCTGCATTCAGTGTTTTGGCTGACAAATGCTGGTTTTTATATATTATCCTTTATCCGTATGGTCACGTTTGGTGAGTGTGGCAGGTCATCCACTGTGGATAGCATTTGCAGTTGACTTCCTGTGCTTCCATCAGTGATACCATACTGTGTTGTAAGCACAGGAAGTCAACTGCAAATGCTACCCACAGTGGATGACCAGCCACACTCACCAAATGTGACCATAGGGATAAAGGATAATACATAAAAACCAGCATTTGTCAGCCAAAACATTGAACGCAGGGTACTGGGCATTGACTGGAACACATCTGCACAAAAGCATTCAGAACCAAGGCTCACAACATGGGTTTCCATGGTAGGACCACATTATGCAAGTCCCACATTACCTTAACCGACATGCAGTGTTGTCATCATTGTTCGTGGTGCAAAGAGCATGTACAATGGGACATTGAGGCTTGGGAAGCTGTGTCATGGAGCGACAAATTACAGTACACCCTCTACCGAGCCAATGGATGGATGGATGTGACAGATGTCTGGTGAACGTCTCTTAGCAAAGTTTGTAACACTAACTATGAAATTCAGAGATGGCAGTGTGATGCCATGGACACTGAACTCTGAGAGGTATCTTAACATTTTGGACAATGTACCATGTCATAAGGCCACTGCTGCTGTAACTGCATGGTTTTTGGACATGAATGTCGCCACACTCTACTAGCCTCCAAAGAGCCCTGATCTCAATTCTGTTGAACATCTGTGGATAAACTGGAGCATCAGGTGAGGTCAAGGAATGTCCCCCCCATTTAAAACAGTCAAGACCTCATTACATACCTACAGGAAAAATGGTCCAAAATTTCCATTGATTGTGGAAACTTGCCTTGAGGTCTGCTGCATTCATCACAGTGAAAGGAGGTCCTACATCTTATTAAGTGGGCATGCTGGCTGTTTGTTCTTCACACTATGGTGTCCATTACTTCTTTCCAAGCAGTGTATAAAGAGGTTTTCTCTCAGCATATAAGATTCACATTTAACATAAAGTTAAAATATATGTTTATACTAACCATAACTTGACTGATGACCGTAGTAGAAAAGTCTGCATTACAGAAACTACAATGAACCAACATGTCAGTAAATGATGTGATTGAACCAGAGACCTCTCTGAAGGCACTTACCACCTGAAAAGTAAGTAAAACATGTATATGTTTTATTATACATTGAAATCATTACTCAATGATTATCATAGATAAGAATGTCAAGTATTTGAAATCAATTTCTATTAAGAAATTTTAAGGATGCAGAATTTTCATCACATAGTATAGAGAACCACAAATCTGAAATGTTCAGTACTTTGAGGTTTCTGGATGATATTTATATAAACACACACAACACCATGTGCATACACCCATTTTAAAAACATTAGATTTAAATAAATTTAAAATAGCAGACAACCTTATGAATCTCATTTCATCAAAATCACCTTTTCATTAAAACAACGACATACTGCATATGTAAAAACATAATACAGTGGTGCCTTGGTTAATGACGGTAATCCATTCCAAGATTACCATCGTTAACCAAAACCGTCATTATCCAAGGTGCGATTCCCCATAAGATTTAATTGAAAATCGATTAATTTGTTCCGGCTCCTCCCCACAACCATAGTACATATTAAAAATGCAGATAAAACTCATTTAAAATGTCATAAAAATATGGTAAATATCATTTATTTATTATACAGTATATGTATTTGCTACAAAAAAAATAACATTAATAAAATGAATTGTTCATGAAAATAGTTTTTAATTATCAATCTTCACCAGAAGGACAATTGGGCTCACTTCAGAGTTTTTTGACAAATGGATCTGTAAAAAAACATGTCTAGGGTTGTTTGCTTCTGCCTCTTTTTTAAAATATTTCTGAAAAACTGCATGGACTTTTCATTAAATAGATCTGCAGTTCTGATAACCTCAGATTTGTTTGGATTCCATTTCATAGCAACATTTTGAACTTCCTTCCACTTTACCAAAACATTTTTGATTTCAGCAGTCATAATTTGTTCTTTCTCTCTCTCTCCATCCTCATCTTCAGATGAAATTTCCATTTCCTTCTCTTCACATTGCTGAAGAGAAGCAATATGAAGAGAGAGCTTGAAAAGTTCTTTTAGCTCATCAGTAGTCAGTTCTCGGTCATGCATCTCCAATAATTCTTCAACATCTTCTTCTTCTACTTCCAAGTTAAGATCATGAGCAGTTGCCACAATATCCTTTACCAATTTGTGTCCTTCATCTGAAGTTTCTTCATTACCAAAGGAAGGACACAGTTTCCTCCATGATGCTTTGAGACATTTCATTGTTACTTCAATTGTGAAGCCTTTACAATTAGCCTAATTGCTATGACAATGTTGAATTCCTCCTTCCAAAATTTTCTTAGGGTTATGTTAGTAGCCTCACACATTTCAAAGCACCTGGTAAAAAGTGCCCTTGTGTAAAGTTTTTTAAAATTTGCAATTATCAGCTGATCCATAGGTTGAATCAGAGATGTAGTCTTGGGAGGAAGAAAAATCACCTTGATAAAATCTAATTCCTCTGGTAGCTCTTCTTGTATGTCCATTGGATGGCCAGGTGCGTTATCCAAGGTTAAAATGGCTTTAGAGGCAGATTGTTTTGCTCAAGATAGGTTTTGACAGTTGGTCCAAACACTTTGCGAATCCAGTCTCTAAATTCTATTTTTGTGACCCAGGCTTTGCTGTTGGACTTCCACAAAACACCGAGATTGGATTTAGAGACATTGAACTTTTTGAATGCTCGGGGATTCTCTGAGTGGCAGATTAACATTGGTTTTACCTTGCAGTCTCCACTTGCATTTGCTGCTAAAAGCAATGTTAACCTATCATTCATTGGTTTATGCCCAGGAAGTGTTTTTTCTTCTTTTATGATAAATGTCCTGTTGGGCATTTTCTTCCAAAATAACCCAGTCTCATCACAACTGAAGATTTGTTGAGGTAGGTATTCTCCTTCTATAATTCTATTGACAAATTTATCTGCTGCTGCTTTGTCAGCACTAGCTACCTCTCCATGTATGATCACACTATGAATTCTTGTTCTTTTTTTAAAGTTGTCAAACCAACCTCTGCTACCTTTGAAATCATCATCTACCTCAGAACTTGATCTCGAAGTCTTCTTTTTCAAATCTTGATAAATCTGTTTAGCTTTCTGACAGATTGCATTTTGAGATGTAGTATCACCTGCAATTTCTCTTTCTTTGATCCAAATTAGTAATAGATTTTCCATTTGCTCAAAAAGAAGCCCTCTGACATTCAACCTTGAAGTTCCCTTAGCAACCTTAGCTACCATAAGTTCTTCTTTCTTAGCCAAAATGGTTGATACTGTAGAATGACTGGTTTCATATATTTGAGCTAGCTGCATAACTTTCACACTTTCATGTTGTTTTGCTATTATTTCATTCTTCTGTTCAATAGAGAAAAATTTTCTACCCCCCCCCCCCCTCACTAGCTTTCTTTCTATATTTGAGCTAGCTGCATAACTTTCACACTTTCGTGTTGTTTTGCTATTATTTCTTTCTTCTGTTCAACAGAGAAAAATTTTCTATCCCCCCCCCCCCCACTAGCTTTCTTTTTGGGATCCATTTTGTCACATGGTAAAAAAATTCACTCTATAAAAAAAAAAAAAATACGCAATATACCTATATCAAAAATCTGGGAAAGTCTAATCAAGATTACTCATTAATTTTTTTTTTCCCCAATCATGTCTCTACTTCAAAATATTCTGTTTTATACTTAATACTTAGTGATATAACATCACGAGGCGTGTTCTATTTTTAACGATCTATTGTTAGTATTCTAGCTTGTACTTTTTTAAAACTGTTCTTGTAATACCACTGAGGATGGTCTGCTATTTCCAGACCGAAATATTTGGTTAATTAAATATCTTTCTTGTGTTTATGTGCATATATCACTCAAAGATATGCAAAATATGGTATTATTACAAATTGTACAACACTAAGATACAAAGAACATATCATCACCTGAAAATAAAAGTAAAAATTCAAAAAAAAAAAAAAAAAAAAAAAAAAAAAAACTTAATAGGAGCATGAGGACTACATTTTTCCCTTGGAGAGGTATGATAGATTGTGTGGATAGTTTGGGTCTCCTGTTATGAGGCTTCAAACTCCATGGAGGTGCCTGCACAATAGTAATATGTGCCATCCATATTCTTGGGATTTTTAGACCATCATTATTGTTAAGATCAGGATAGTTGATTAGAATTTCACAGGCCTCCTTAAATTTGTGCTCATACCATGTGATGAACAGGCACCTTTTCACTCAATTCTATGTGCGTATTCAGGCCATGATTAGAAAGGCCAGATTTACCACAGTTATTAAATTTAATGTGTCATTTATGTGCCTTTTTCTGGATAGGAAGTTTGTGTCCAGTTTCAACTAATATAAGGCAAGTTACAGTTGCACTGAATACAGTATGCTCCAAGGTGAGCTGGGGGATTCTTGAAAGAGTTGAATAAGTTCTTTAATTTTGCAGGAGTTAGGGTTGTATATGTGTAGTATTCTGTTTATTTTATCTGATATCTCTTTAATGTATGTAATGGTTAGAGTTTTGTTGTAATCTAGTTTATTATTATTATGTGACAGCTCCAGGGAGTCCAAAGACTCATCAGGGAAGGGCACCTACTACAACTCTCCGTCTCCACCAACTACAACGCCATCTACCGCCAGAAGTATTTTCACAATCACAAACATCCATGCCCATGGCAGGATCTGAACCTGCAGCCTTTTGGCTGGAGAGCGGATATGCTAACCACTTGGCCAACCAGGCACAAATTGTGAAGAATTTTATTGACATTATTTTTGCTGTAGCTATTTTTAGGAAAGTATTGCTGATACTTTTAAATTCATACTCAAGTGTTTGCTGATTGGAGCAAATCTTTAAAGGTCTGTTTTTTGGTGTGCTAATGACTCCTAGTTTTTGTGTTGGGTGGTGAGTTTACGTGTGTATATTGACCAGTAATGTGTAGTCTTATGGCAAACAGTGAAGGAAAGACTGCTGGAAGGAGGATGTGTGAGAAGTGTGTACATATATATATATATAGAAATGGAAGTGTGGTCTGGCTTTCAATTTCAATTGTATGTTCAGGTGGCTGAGGAAGGTGTCCAAAGTGTGCTGGCCATGTGGCTAATAACGAAAACATCATGGGTGTACTTAGCCAGATTTTGGGTTTTAAAATAAAGGAATCTAGAGCACATTGCTCAAAAATTTCCATATAAAAGTTAGCAATTGGGAAGGGGGGGGGGGATAACAGTGATCCTATAACTGTGCCTTCTTTTTTTGCAGGTAAAAAGCGTTTTGTCACACAAAATAACCAGACAATAGTATATGGGCAAAGAGCAATGTGATATCAAGCAGGAATTTGTCCTATTAAAGGAGAATTGTGTCATTGATTGGACATTTGTGAAATGGGCAGATACATTAAAAGTGACTAATAAATTACTTTTATCAAATGTGATATTTTTAATTTTGTTTACAAAGTCTTGTGTGTTTTTTATATAGGAGGAAGAATGATCTACCAACTCCTTGAGTTTGATACTACTTTCATGGCTAGATGATAATTGGGGATGTCGATACCCTCAACTATCTGCCGCTACCATTATTTCATTATAAAACATACATCAGATTAATATTCATACATTCTTCAACATCACTTTGCATTTTTTACCAGCTTCATAAGACTGGTCCTGAGATAAGCAAACAGACTTAGGTCTTTTTCTATTGAAGTCTGCTGGAATGCAGTGTATGAACTGCAAGTCATTAGAATGAGCAGGTAGAAAAGCTTTTTTTTATATACAGTTAATAATACCAGGTTGATTTGTGGTATTTTCTTGTTTTTTTATGAGTGTGTGATAGTGCGAGCTGTTTAGCCGTTAAAAAAAAAGTTTATATTTTATATTATATTGGATATTGTCAGTATGCTAATATATAATATAACAGTTACTGCCAAAAACTCTGCTAGGGGAGTTTAATATGAGAGCTTTTTTTTTAAACACAGTGAGTGATATGTATATGTTATGTGTTGGGATTTCTAGAAGGAAAGTGAGTACCAGTTGTGTGGGATGATTGCAGAATGTTGATAAAAAGGGAAAAAAATGTGACAGTTGGTGAAAATGTTGATGAAAATGCAGTGGAGGTAGTGGTAGAAAGTCAGAACAATGAAGATATCATGAGATATAGCATGCTTATAGGGAGTCATTTACAGGACCAAAACATCTGTTCCTTCACCATAACAAATACACCTTCACAATTTGACCCTTGAACTCAAATTTCTATCTGCTATTACCCAATGATATTTTGTTTCTTCTGTATAGTCCAATCACTAGAGTATACAACCTCCATTTGGTGGATTCCAAATTTCAAATACCTATGTAAATACTGTATTAAACTGATGTCTCATTCATTCACCTGTCCAGTTGATTCAAATCTTCCTCAAGGGACATCACATTGGCACTATTAATTAATAACCTTTCCAAGATTCACATTATCTGCATACAAATGAATATTTTTCTGCAATTGAGTGACATTATCATTAACATAAAGATTAAACAGTATAAGTGTCATTACTGAGTCCTTCCTGGTGAATCCCATTTGGACCTTGTTTTCTTTTATCTGCTCTTCTGTATATGACTCTATCAAACCAATCCAATTCACATCTAATATCTAATTTATATATATAGCCCAGTCGTGAAATTACTTCATGTGCAGACTTTGTTTGCTTACACTTGGATAAAGGATGAAACCAAGAAGATAATTTCTTGGCATCTTTAATTTATAATAAAGGTCCTCTTGAAACACATCTAATTTCATATATATTAAAGGATTTAATATGGTTTCATCATACCTGTCTAAAAAAGAGATCTATAGTGAAATCCTGTCTATGAACTGGGAAATGTCATTTAAGTTTTCTACTGTCTTACAAGAAGAATTTTTCTTCTTCCACGGAAATCAGGCTAACTAACCAATGAACATAAAATCAACAAACTAAGAGTACACACAGTTCCAATTTATCCCATAAGTTCAGGATTAATTTGAATGAGTGCTCAATACTCCATGAGTATCTTTTTCTTCCATGTTTCTTTCATCATCATAGAAGATGATGATGAAAGAAACATGGAAGAAGAAGATGGTAGTGCAAATGCTGTTAAATGAATCACCACCCAGACATATATGATGAGTCTTGTAATTGTAGAGAAGCACTCATGACAAAATAAAAGTTACTATATACAAATTTACCTCTCGAATGTATCTAACAGAACCAGGTGCATATAAAGCAGCACAGACATCTTCAGGCATTGTAAGATAGCTATCTAACGGACTCTTCAGAGCTGAACATTTTGATTCTGGATCTGAAAATAGCATAAATACAAATCATTATAAATCACGTTACACTTAAAGATGCATATTCAAAAACATATTACCAGCTTTATAAACAGCAAGTTATATTTTCTAACAAATATTTAACGTTGTGAATGGCACTATCTCTCCTTTATTTTTTATTTTTATGAGAACTCCCTCAATAAGTTTTGTGTTTTGCATTGCAGGGGGGGGGGGGGGGTTACACAAACAAGATTCATATCTATTCAAATTCCTGAAACGTAAACAAGAACATACTGTACCTTAAACTTACTTATGTACTTATCATTCTGCTTGCTCATCTCTTTCCACTTAAACAAACAAATCCACTTCTCATTCTTCTTGCCATTATAAAACTTACAAGGGCGGCTCTTTTTTCTGTCTTCTTCCCCCCCCCCCCACAATTTCATTTTCACTTTATGTATCTGATAAATTCTTACAACTTATGTGCATTTATCTCGTAACTTTCCCTCCTCCTCCTATTTATAACACATGCAGATAACATTCTGAAGAAATGGTATACACTAGACTCCAGTTAATAGGTAACACATCAGGACTAGAACATTTTGGCCCAATTAATTGGCTTCCCCAAATTATGTGAAGTTTTGTAAGTTAAAAAGATATAAAAAGACAAACTAATATTTCACTTAGCAACAAATCATTTATTAAAATGAATTATAATAGCAAAATACATACATATTTATTGTCAATAACAGAGACAATAACCTGTTGTTCCTAAAGTCCTTTAATGTAATCCTATTTAAAATCTTCATTACCCAACTTCTTAGTTAACTGCTCTGACTTCTTTTTAACATTGGAATACATAGACACACTTCTCATCCAGTTATAATGGAGAACCACTAATTTGGCATCCTCAACATCAGGATCCTTACCTTCATTTTTCTGTTTTTGGGATGTTCTCTGTTTTCCACAGCATGTCTATTCTTCTCACAGTTTATCTTGCTGTTGTATCAAGTGTGCAATCATAGATTTCAGTACTCCAGTTATCTCCACCATACAACAATGACTGGCATTGGGCAAATAGCTTTTGAATTGGTCTATTAAGGCCATTTTTTCAACTAGTGACAAATCTTGATAAGGATCGAAAAATTTCTAAAATTTTCTGATTAGGCACTAGCTTAGCACGGAAGATGACAAGTACACACAGCTGATGCTATGTTACCCCTCTTCCCTTAGAAGTTAATATGCTTTATGACTTGAGTCAGTGAGAGGAATGAGTCATTCACACGTTACCTAAAACACATGCGGAACAAAGTTTGATGAGTCATTTATGAGCTGTGGCACAGCATGACTTTTGCTGTCTTTGTACCAATAATCCTTAAACCATCAACTATTTATGAGTGATTACATTAGAATGATAATCTTTAAGTGCTGCAGTCTTCTTTCCCAAATAAACAGCCTACATTCAGTCAAACTGGATTCTATTGTACGTTATTTCTTATTTCTGAATTCCCCTCCCCCCCATTAATTTATCCATCATCTACAGACCTGATTAAGATCTTATATAGTGAAACAATAACCTCCTCATCATTGCAGCAGTCTGCTATATTTTATCTGCATATATAGAAAACTCTTTGTCCATTACCTTCTTCAACAGTGCAGAGTATGCCTTCCCAAGTGAACACATCACTCTGGATTATTAACTCTTAATTTTTGTGCTCCCAGTGCCAGTCTATTCAAGTCCTCCTAAATTGGACATATCTATATCACCCTCTTTCAACTCAAATCTCCAATCAACACTGCTAGTTCAGTGTTGCACTAGCAGTTAACTGAAACTATCTATCTTCCAAAATGGTTCATGCTATACTAACCTTTCGGCACAAGTGGCAAGTTTTACAATACTGTAGGCTTACTGTTTGTGCCTGAATTGTTAACAGTAAGTTGCAGAGGTAGCTACAGTAATCACTCAGTTATCTGACCACAGTGGGAAATCACTTTGCTGGTTGGATAAATATGGGACTGGTTAACTGAAAGTAAAGTTACGTGGTACTGTACGAGAAGTTGGTTGACATGCTAACTCATTTCAGGGGTCAGTTATTTAAGGTTTATCACTTGAAGGTCAGATAATTGAGAGATCGCTACAGTTAATATTCTGTGTAGGTAAATCTTAAGGCTTGAAATGATCATTACCATCATTATCATACCTCCATGGAGTCAAAGACTCTTTCCTCGTGGCACATCTGTTTCTTTCAGATACTGCTGTCCTAAGTCACAAGTTCAGCTTCTCTTCAGAAGCTCCGGCAGGCTATTCTTCTTTCCTTTTCTGTCATTCTCTGCCAAGTTAATTTAGGCATCTCTCTCTCTGCTGTATGAATTCATTTATTCCATTTTTACTTAATGAATTTTAAAACCTTACACTTTGCAACATTCAAATTGGAATCCCACTCACTTGCTCATTCATCCTATCTATTCAAGACCCGTCACAAAGCCACAACATCCGCCCCACTCACTTGCTCATTCATCCTATCTATTCAAGACCCGTCACAAAGCCACATCTGCTCCACTCATGTTTTCTTTCACGCATTGATGGCATTGCGTGCATAGTGATATGCAGTTGCTTTCATCATCTGCTAACAAGTGCATATCAATATTCAAATGCTTCCCAGTATCATTAGCATACAAATTAAACAGCAATAGTCTCAAAAGAAACCTTCAGAACACACTAGGGATTTTCCTCTTCTGGGATACTGCGTTTGCAAAATCTAATATTATACCATAGTGTGTATGCATGTCTTGTCCAATGGCTTTATCACTTGTTATAATAAGCAAACTCATGCTAAAGATTGCATGACTGCTTACTTATTATGTTTTCAACCCATTTCTGAATCTTGGTCCACTTTAACCACAGCTCCTGACACAGATTAGCCTATAATTCAAAGCATTAGTCTTATCACTTCCCATATGAAAGAGAACAATTTTGTCCTCTTTCCAATCCTTTGGAACTTACATACTATCTCTTAAGTTAATAAAAATAATATTAGCTAAAGTTTGCAATATCTCAATATATTGTTTTATTGAAAAAACATTCAAAATGAGAAAAAAAGTCTACAAACATCAATCTAGACTGAAATTAAAGTAAGAAAATGTCTTACCACAGGTCCTGTGAGGAATTAAATCACAACCAAGAACCAGAGTTGCCAAGGTTGCATGCAGATTTCCAAATTCATGTGTCTGAACAGAGCTCCACCTTCTTGGAAAGGATCCCTAAAAGTAAAATTGATTTCCTTTCTTTTAATGTTGCATGATGATCAGCATTAATTTTGATAAATTATGGAGACTACTACCATGTTAAGAATAATTACTTTAATTCCCCACATTTTGACCTTCATATTAAGGTCATCATCTGGAGTATACAGAGACAAGCTACATTACAATTCAAATAATATCCTAAAGTGACAATGATCTGTTCAACCATCATTCGACTGGCCTGACCTCTAGTTCAAAAAAAAACTACATCAAAGATATCCTATTTTTTTTTTTATTCAACTAATCAACAATTTAGCATTCCTTGTTATATTAAGGCTAAGATTCTAGAGTACTACAGTCCTAATTATAATTTATAATGAATTTTTACAACAAAATATTATGTGGGTAGAATATGTGCCATCCATATTCTTTGGATTTTTAGACCATCATTATTGTTCAGATTAGGGTGGTTGTTTAGAATTTCACAGGCCCATTAAATTTGCACTCATACCATGTTCTGGTGTGATATAATGAACAGTTGCTTTTCCAATCTGTGCTATGTGGGGTATTCAAGGCATGATCACAAAGGCCAGATTTATCCTTATATCTGGAAAATTCAAAATTTGTTATATTATACTAAGATCCTAGTGTACTACTGCTCTAATTATAATTTATAATGAATCCTTAGAACAAAAATAATTCTGAGTAGAATATGTGCTATCCATATTCTTGGGATTTTTAGATCACCATTATTGTTAAGGTTAGGGTAGTTGATTAGAATTTTGTAGGTCTTCTTTATATCTGACCTCTCTGATAATGCTCTGAATACTTGACACAGATTTGATTGGAAAGGCAACTGTTCATTACATCACATCAAAACATGATATGAGCACAAATTTAAGAAGACCAGCAAAATTCTAATCAACTACCCTAACCTTAATGATAATGGTGATATAAAAATCCCAAGAATATGGATAGCACATATTCTACTCAGAACTTTTTGTTCTAAGGATTCATTATAAATTATAATTAGAGCAGTAGTACATCAGGATCTTAGCCTTGATATAACAAACACATATGTCAAATGACTGATTAGGCCACCATTATTTCTGTATTAAAAGATAACATGAATTTATTCTCTGACCATGTTATAAAAAATAGGATGTAGTTTTTTGCAACTAGAGGTCAGGCCAGTAAAATAATGGTTGAATCATTATCACTTTGGTATACTATTTGAATTGTAATGTAACTTTTTTAAATAACGAAACCTGTAATGTAGCTTGTCTCTCTTTATATATGTGTGTGTGTGTGTGTACTCCAGATGACTTACGTCAGGAAATTAAAATAATTATTCTTAACATTGTAAGTCTCTACAATTTACCAAAATGAAAATTAATTTCCATTGAATATTTATAAATTTATTCAGTGATTAATATCACAGAAAATCAATTAATGATTTTACTACAGATCAGTTCTTATCTATTATCTACCAAAGAACATAGCTTGAAGTCATCATGATTACAAACCATACCATTGATATATGAGGCTGGTCTGAAATGTTCTTGGCCTAGCAATGAAAAAACAAATTTATAATTTCAAAATTATTTTTATTTTTCAACATAATCTCCCTTAAGACTAATACATTTATTACAGATACTCCAGCACCATTAATCTGTCCCTGTAGTGGTTCTCAGTAAGATCTTTAAAATACCCTTCTACAGCTGCAACCACTTCTTCATTCGAAGAAAAATGCTGACTAGTGAGGAAGAGTTTTAATTTTGGGAAGAGATAGAAGTCAGAGGGAGCCAAATCTGGTTAAAAGATTGGAATAATATTCCCCAGTTATTGTTTTATCCTTTTCAAGATAACTAATAAAAAAAATGGGAAGAGTTTTGGAAACACTTTACCTTTAGCATCCCAAAACACTTACCTTTCCTGCTGATGGAACCGACTTTGTCTTCTTTGGCATTGAACAACTGGCTTCTGTCCACTGTTTGGATTCTGGTGTGTAATGGTGAATCCAAGTCTCATTCATAGTAATAAATCGATGCACAAAATCAGTTTTATTCTTGTTAAAACGCTCCAAGCACTGTTCAGAGATTTTCATGCGAGTACGTTTTTGATTTGCTGTGAGCAAGCATGACACCCATCTTGCACAAAGCTTTTTCATTTGCAATTCTTCATGCAAAATATATTCTACACGTTCTTTTGAAATGCCTATAGGCTCAGCAATTTCACACACTTTGACTCGCCGGTCATCCAATACCATATCATGTACTTGATCAATGATTTCTGGTGTTGTTACACTTTTTTGGACATCCTTCACGTGGATCATCTTCAAGGTTGGTATGCCCACGTTTAAACTCAACAGCCCATTCCTTAATTGTCGAAAACAAAGGAGAAGAGTGCCCATAAACTTTTATGAAGTTCAAATGCATTTGTTTTGGCATTAAACCTTCTTTTACAAAGAATTTTATAACTGCATGACTCAATTTTATCCATTTCAAGGGATAAAGACAACACTTTAGATTCAGACAGTTGTATAAAACAAACTACTTGATAAAATGACTTGCAATTTCACATGAATGCTTATGACAGATGTACCCACTTAGAAAAAAAAATCTTGCCATCTATTTTAACAAGAATAAAACTGATTTTGTGCATCGATTTATTACTATGGATGAGACTTGGATTCACCATTACACACCAGAATCCAAACAGTGGATAGAAGCCAGTTGTTCAATGCCAAGGAAGACAAAGTCGGTTCCATCAGCAGGAAAGGTAAGTGTTTTGTCAAGGCCAAGAACTTTTCAGACCATCTTCGTAGATCATCAGATTCTGTGGAAAAAACTATTACTACATAGGGGTAAATACAAGTATGAGAGAGTATTATTATAATCTGCCAAAGCTTTACAACATTCATCTGATATCTATGTTACTTGAAATTGCATGTGCAACTCATGTTTTTATTTCAAGGATAGAAGCACATGTACAGAGATAATAATTAAATAGCTGTTTATTTAAATTTGCCTTAATCATCAAGGCATAGGGATATGAGACATGCATGTGGGCCTAGTTGGAGGAAGGTAAATACGGAATGGATTCAAAATGGAATAATCCTAATGTCCTACATGACACTGTAAGAATTTGATGATGATGATTATTATTATATTTGGTACAGTGAGGCAGCCATATTTGTATATATTAGATGAATGTTATAAAGCTGTGGTAGACTATAATAACAGTTTCTCAGATTTGTATTTACATCTGTATAGTAATGTATTTTCCACAGAATCTGATGATCTGTATCAATGGCATGGTTTGCAATCCCAGAGCAGCCACAGCATAGATGCTGTGGACATATTTATATTTTTTTATGGGATACATTTTCTTATGTTCACCCATATGAATAATGGCTATTCTTTTAGTTTGACTATATGCCAGTTTACAGGTGAAAGCCAAATACTGTATACACCACCATGATCCTATGAATTGGAGAAGATCTGCCACCTGGGAATATAACAAAGATCTGTATTTAACTTTTGTAGATCTAGAACAGGCATATGACAAGGTACCAAGAGAGAGAGAAGCTATTCAAAACACTACATTTGTAGGGTGTCAGTGGGGCATTATATCAAGCAATACTTAGTCTTTATTTGAGCTGTAAGTCAGCAGTTAAAATTGAAAGAAGTACAGGAAGATGGTTTAATGTTAAATCTGGTGTGAAACAAGGATGTACATTATCCCCTCTGTTATTCATTATCTATATGGATCACATTATGAAGGAATGTGGTATTAAACCTGATATCAAAATTGGAGATGTTAATGTCAGCTCTTTGCTTTATGCGGATGATGTTATATTTCTAAATAAATCCACTGTAAGATTCTCTGACTAAAATTGAATAGCTGTTGTAATATATCAGTTGTAGGGTGTCAGTGGGACATTATATCAAGTAATACTTAGTCTTTATTTGAGCTGTAAGTCAGCAGTTAAAATGGTATGAAGGTCAGCAATAACAAGAACAAAGACAATGAAAATAAGTAGAAGCATTGAAAATATCAATTGCATTGTGACTGGAAAATACTGTAAAATTTTGTAAATATTGTAAATATTTTGTAAATATTTACAAAATACTGTAAATATTGTGCCTAAGTAGCTGAAAAACATTTCAGATACTTAGGCACAATATTTAGTGAAGATGATAAATTAAATATGGAAATAGACAACAGAATCAACAAAGCTGGTATGGTAGGAACTCAACTAAATAAATTTATATAGAATAATTGGAAGTTTATTTTGCACTTAGTTAGACTATAATAAATTTAGTTTAATCCTTTATCCAAGTGTGAGCAAACAAAGTTTGCACCTAAAAATATCTTCGGGACTGTAGCAAGGTGGTGCAACTGTTGGCAACTCGGAGCAAAGGTAGACCAAGCTCTCATCACTCCTTGTCTCAGCATCTCCCACCATGCAAAGCACATGTCCTTGCAAACATGTATAATGCTATGCATTGAAGGAAGGCCACTACCCACCCGGTTTTGACCTTTATTGAGGTCTCATCAGTGGGAGGCAGACCCAGAGCAGATACTGAAACAAGGAGTGATGAGAGCTTGTTCCACCCTTGCTCCGAGTTGCCAACAGTTGCACCACCTTGCTACAGTCCTGAAGATATTTTCAGGTGTAAACTTTGTTTTCTCACACTTAGATAAAGGATTAAACTAAATTTATTATATAGAATAAGAGTATTTATTAATATATTTAATAATTAATATATAATAATAGAATAAGAGTAATTTATTATATAGTGTTCCAACTAATTTCTCTCTTGAGAAATTAGTTAGAACACTAAATTAGCCATATACAAGACAGTGTTCAAACCAATTTTAACTTATGGATCTGAGAGCTGGGTTAGAAGTAAAACACTTGACTAAAGACCAGATACTACAGATATGAGTCCTGAACAGATGGCATCAATGGCAATATCATATTAAAAACGAGGATATTAGGAAAGAATTTGACATTGTTAGCATCCAGGAATGTGTTAGCAGAGCTAATCTCAAGTCACTTAAACAGAATGGGAGAGGAAAGATTAGTAAAACAAGTGTTCTCTGCTAGGTTGACAGAAAAAAGACCCAGAGGAAGACCAAGATATAGGTAGATTGACACAATGAAAAGTGCTGTAGAAGATAGAAATATCTTCTACAGCACTTTTCAACAAAATCAACAAAATTCAACAAATTCTGATAATGTTGGAGTCTTGACAGGTAACAGACTGATTTGGAGGAAAATTGTAGACAGGAAGTTAGTAATGATGTAAATTTTTCATGTAGTACTATCATATCCTGTACACTCCCCCCCCCCCCCCCCCTTGAGGATACATGTCAGGAATTTGATGATGATTATTATTATTATATGGCATCTCCAGTCCAAAGACTCATCGCAGAACACCCAATCTATCATATCCCTCCTTGAGCCCGTTAACAGAAAAAGCACTCACAACTGACTGTGGCAACCCATTTCTCTCATTCACCACTCTTCAAGCAAAAAATCTAGTCTTGACACCTTTATTCCAGGGATGACCCCTTGTTCTGGTCCCTCTAGCCAAATACTGAAACATTTGTCTTGCATCTATCCTATAAATTCCTTTAAGCAACTTAAATGTTTCTGTCATATCCCCTCTTTTTCTCCTATCAACCAACTTCTGCAATCCTCACCCCTTCAATCTATCCTCATAGGGCACATTCCACAGGTCACTTGCGTCTGAATCCTCTCCACTAACCGGAATCAAACCCAGGTCTTTCCGACCAAAGGGCTTTGTCTATACCAACTGAGCTACAGAGGCTTTTAGATATGGCAATAGATTTTTGTGATCTGCATTTTGGGAGGGTTTAGTTTGTGAGAAGAATGCAGAAGTTTGCTGATTCTTTGAGAAGAAAACAATTGTCTGAAAAAGTGTCTCATGAATGTAATTAATTTCTATATATTGGTGTGGCTCATAAAGATGCTTCCAGTTCTATTTGCTAAAGTTTAATAATCCTATATTGTTAAAAGGAGTGATGGTGTAATACGTGGGAATTGACCTACCAGTCTTGTAAGTTTGATCTACTCACCTAAGGACAAACACCATTCTCTAGCACAGGCATTCCCAACCCTATGCCTGCGGGCACCATAGCGCCCGTCGACTAATTTGTGTGTGCCCACCGCTGTTCAACCATGTGCCGTATAGTTTGAAATAATCACGTGCACATCATGCAACAATTCATGCCATGCTATATGACGCATGCGTTAATGACACGTGACGAGTATTAAACGCATACAATGTAGAGTAGACGCGCATTAGAATTTGTTCATTATCTGTTGCTAGTTATATGTGCATAATTTTAACAGTGTTAAAATCTTGATGATTGTTTAAGAAATGGAATATCATCATATTCTCCTAATTATGAAGCAGTGGCCAATGAAATGCAATGTCAAAGATCACACTAACTTACATATATATATTTAAATTTTTATATAATATAAACTTTTAAGTAATAAAACATTTGATTATAATGTAAACTTTGTATGTATTCATTTAACAAAAGAATTCAAAAAATTTGCTTGAAAAAATAGATGGTGCCCGTCGCCCTACTGGTATTTTAGAATGTGCGCTAGGAAACAAAAAGGTTGGGAACACCTGCTCTAGCATATCCTGGAGTATGAAGTTCCCTGTGACTTCGCCTACTACAGATGGACAAGAAGACCTGTTAACATCTGCTTGGAGACCATAAGGAATACATTTGTTACCATTATTATGGCAAGCTCTGGACTAGCAGACCATGCTTTGGACATTCCATCAACAGGATTAGATTGAAGAAAACCAATATGCATTGTTACGAACCAAGTCGTTACAAGTCGGAAAGATTATTTTGCTTCAGTAATAGCTATGAAGCATTCTCCTAACCTTAACAAGTTGGGCTGTATTAATTTGCCAAAAATTTGGGAGACCGTTATTCTAAGATAACTCCTACACAACTGTCATACGTCTTATTTTTTACAACATTAAAGGGCACTAAATTAAGACTTTTGATCTTTTGTCCATTATGATCTGAATTGTTTCGCTTACTCAGTGTTGTGTGTAAACTGGAATATGTTGTTTGCTTCGAAGATGCTGATTTGAAATCCAGCAAAATATAAAGCCAGTTATTGAAAGCTGACTTTGTAATTTAGTAATACTGTAATATCTTTTTGAAATTTAGTTCATTTGGTATTATAATACTGTTTAAAATAAGTTATTGAAATCTGTGCATAGCAATCCATATGTAGCCTGATCAAGACCTCACACAAGAGTATTATAACTTCCTTACTTCCGCATGCCAGTGTTTTCTACATTGTTGCCATAATCCATTGTGATGGCCTCACAATTTTCACAGACTGCTTGGTGTTCTGAAACTTCTGGCTGAGACAGGCGAGCAGATAGCACAAATAATTTTTGATATAGTAGTAGACAACACTGACATTGCCAGTGAGATGATTGCCTTTTTTTAGAGCCAATTGTAACTATTTCAACCAAGCGACGATTACAGGGGAACTCTTTGAGTTGACTATTATTTACTTAGGGGGACAGTACCGGTTAAAGAATAAATGCCAAAGCTTCTGATGGACTTCATTGCACCACAGAAATGTGAATGCTATCTAAGCTTTGAAAGTTTAGATATTTTCAGGAGTCAGTTCAAATTAATAAAGGAGCATTTGCATATTCACTGTTATGCCCTATGCTAAAGCCTTATTCCAAGCTGCAATTGCTGTGTCTGCCCCTAGGACTGACCTGTACAAGGAAGTAAGTGAAACAATCATAAATTCTGCACACTGAAAATTCCTAGAGCATTTCTGATACCATTCAGAGTAATTGATTGCATTTACTATTTTCAGTGAGAAAGTTTCTTTTGAGATGAAGCAAAAAAATTGTTGAAGCAATTGAAGCAATAAAGTTCAGGAAATCAATGAAATTAATTCACTGATTTCCTGAACTGCTGACTGGAATGAAGTCATTCCAGTAAGTAAAAAAAAGACTGTTCAATGCATGAAAGTTGTCAATGACATTACAGAAAGAGGTGTGGTCCTGATGGAAGAATACGACAAAGTTTTTTCATTAGTTGTGACTAAAGTACCCAAACCACAAGAAAGCAATGCTGCTAAAATAACAGCAACAACACCAGTAAATTTAAGAATTTGTAAACTTTATATTAATCTGTTAGAACAGTAGTTTCATTTGGTCATTTCCTCTTTAACTGAAGTTGATGGTCATTTGAAAAAATAAATGTTAAAAATTACTAATTAAAGAAAAAATATTAAACACACTTTGGGCACTAAAGTAGATTCTAAAAATAAAAAAAAGCAAATTATGTAATTTTATTGGGAACAGTATCAAAAACTAACCATCACAAACACCTAAATTGTTTCAAATTTTCAGTTTTTTTCTTATTATTTTAAAATTAAAGAACAGATGCCTCACAGTAAATTCAAAACATTTACAATTTGTTATTTTTAAGATTTTTATTATTTTATTTTTTATCTTTCAACATTATTTAGCTAGTCTTATTAGAGGTGCAAGAGGAGGGTATGTTTCAGATACTGAGTACTCTGGATGGAATTTTGCCACAGGTTTTGGGAGAATGTGCTAAAGAACTGACAGCTCTATTGACCTGACTTTTCAATGAAAGTCTGGCTATGGGAAAGGTACCCAAGGATGGAAGGAAGATAAGATAGTGCCATTGCATAAGAACGGTAGCAGACTGGAAGTGTCAAATTATAGACCAGTTTGTGTTTCATCAGTAGTTGTTAAGATCTTGGAGAAATTAAGGAGGGACTGTATACAGCATTGGGCAGATGAGGGTAATGTTATATGTGAGAGTCAACAGGGATTTCTGAAGGGGCGCTCTTGCTTTAGTAATATGATTGCCTTTTATAATAAAGTGACAAGAACAGTTGATGAGGGGGAAAGGCATATGTTGTCATTTTTTTGAATTTTGCAAAGCCATTTGACAGAGTGCCACATGATAAGCTGATATTTAAGTTGCAGCACATGGGTTTAGATGTTGGGATAGTCAACTGGATTCAGGACTGGCTGTCTAATAGGTATCAGAGAGTTGTGTATGGTGGGGCAATATGAAGGAGGTAGAGGGTTACAAGTGGGGTCCCACAGGGTTCAGTACTGGGACCTGTATTGTTTAACTTTTATATCAGTGACATTGTCAATGGATTGCAGGGGGATATTCAGTTGTTTGCAGATGATGTGAAGCTGGGAAGGGTTATTAGTAATAGTGTAGATGTGCAAATGCATGGGGGAATCAGTTTAATGTAGCAAAATGTAAAGTCCTGAAGTTTGGGATACACTGATGGGAGGCAGCATACTGTTGGAGGAGCTGTACTGGAGGATATAGGGAAGACAAGAGATCTCGAGGTGATGATTGATAGAAACCTGAAATTCAGAGAACACAGTGCAAAGATGGTGAAGATAACCCAAAGGATTGCTGCAATACTGAGAAGGATGCTGACCTGCAGAGATAAAAGAGTTGTTATTCCATTGTATAAAGCCCTGATCAGACCACACTTGGACTATTGTCATGAAGGACACGTGGGAATGTGGACTGCAGAGTTTGGTAAAGAGAAGAAGGAGATGATATGATTGAGACTTTTAAACTGTTGAGAGGTAGTTACAGGATCGACACTGGGGAGTTCTTTCATTTGGTGGAATAGGGGGAAGGAGCAATTACAAGGGGGGGGGGCATCCCTGGAAGTTACAAAAGGAAGCTGTGAGCAAGAGGGTGAGGAGTGGTTTCTTTGTGTGGAGGATGGTTGAAACGTGGAATGCATTGCCTGATAGAATGGTGAGAGCACAAATGGTCAATGAGTTCAAGGAGTGGTATGATAGACTTTATTTTTTAGGAAAGACCTCCCATGATGAGTCTTTTGACTCCATGGAGGTCTGAATCATAATAATAATAATAATGTTTTTTTGGCATACCTGTAACAGAGAAAATGCTGACATGATGAAAAAAAATGACAAGTTCCAGAGTTATAAAATTCTTGTTCACCAGTATGATTAAAAGATTACAACAAAATTTTCAATGGGGAGTATAAGTTTCTTCTTTAATTCAAGGTGAAGAAGGTGGTTCAACATTTCAATCACTGGATCCTTATAAATCTTAGTTCTTCTGGCTGTATACTGATGAACATTTTATGTATAAAATGCAAACTGCTTCATGCAATACAAGTTATAGAGTATAATATAGTAATATAAATTAAGAACAATGCATTCAACTCTATTTAATTCAAACTTAGTTGCATGAATTTTTTCCTTTTGCTTATCCATCTGGGTCATGTAAGACTACAGAGCACATGAAAGAAACATGGTGGCAACATTATGTCTGTACACAAATTCCAGAAATATAAGGAACAAAGGGACTGAGTTTGTTGTCTTAGTGAATATGTTGGGGCCTCAGATTATTGGCATGAGTGAGACCTGGCTCTCTTCTAGAAGCAGATGTACTAAATTGATATTAAGTATAAAGGGTACATGTATAAAGGGTGATGCTAATTTTCAGTCCAGTTAGGGTAGAAAGCTATGCCTGCAATCAGGACTGCCAAGAGAAATTTTCGGGCCCATGACAAGTCTGTGGTCTGGGACCCACTTAAAAAAGTGCATCACTTTTGTTTAATAAAAAAAAGTCATATAAAATATTAAACATTTATTTAAAAAAAGTATACAATAAATTCAAAATTCGATACATTACATACCATACATTTCTGTTGGTCAAATTTTTATTATTAAAAATATAATTTTAATAATTAAAAAATCAAATTAATAAGAATACTTCCTTTTATTTTTTAGCGCACGGTCTACACTATACAGTTGCACACCTTACAAACAATCACAAAACCTTCGTTTATCAAAATACTAACAAGAACGAAGCGTTCTAGCAGGGAACATTACTGCGAATGTGATTACTAGCTAGTGCTAGTGCAGCCGACTGCAACAACCTTGCGCGGATGCCTATTTACGTCATCACCCACTATAACTACAGCGATCCGCGCCGAGAGAATCAGTGTCTTTCGGGTACTCACAGCGAGCTAAAGAGCGTAGCCGTCTGTCTAAAACAAAACGCAGTATCATTCTCGATATGCCATTATCATTTATCATTGTTGTATTATTATGAGAATTAAACCATGCATTATAAACACAGTTATGTGACATGTCGGGCCCATGACAAAAGTCTCAGATGTCACCCCCCCCCCTCTCGGCAGCCCTGCCTACAACATTAGTAACAGTTTTCCATCTAACAGTGAGTTTGAAGCTATATGGTGTGAGATGGAGTCTAACAAGATCAAAACCATACACCTAATTGGTACTAATGATTAACCATGATTAATTATCATGGGTGCCTTTAATTATCTGAACAATGATTGAGTAGCAGTGAAATCTCATGAAAAGAATGAAACCACATTTATTGAGTTGTTACTTGACAACTTCCTTAAACAGCATGTGACAGAAGGAATTCAAGTTCAGAGAGTATTAGACTTGATTGTAATATCACAAAGACATGCCTCTTCTGCCTCTGGTTGGTGAGAGTGATCATGATGTACTGACCTGGGAAGTGCTAAGTGTATGGACATTCCATTTAGAAAAGATTAGATTACATTATTGTTATCATTATTGCATGACACCTCCAAGGATTCATCATGGAAGGGCACTCCTCTACTCTGCTACATACATCCCTCCAAATACTTAATTCTCCACCTATACACAATGACCTACCATCAATGCCATCTACCACCCATCATCACCAACAGCATTTTTTGTCTTCCCCCAGGATGAAAAATCTCTGTTACCTCCCTGCTAGATGCTGAAGTTTAAAGCTAGAATTTATGAACAACCCATGGTATTGGTTGCTAGATGGGAAGGATATTAGAAGTACATGTATAGCAATTAAAAATTACATTAATGATGCAATATCAGAATGTGTCCCTAGAGTTCAAAGAATAAGCAGGGTGGAATATGAAAGAAGAGTTAAAACTATTATACGGAAAGCTAAACGTGTGAAAAGAGATTGGATCTGCAAGCTAAAAAACAACCCAAAAGAATTATACTATTATGCTGCAAGTAAAAGAATAATCTTCATAAATGTGGATAGCAGAGATTGTTCAACTACTGAGTGTCCATTTTGCTAAAAGCTATCAATTTGGCATATGCAACATGGAGCTCAAAGTTTCCTCTACACTGGAGGAAGAAATTCAGGTGTATGAAGATGAGGTATTAGAGCTGTTGCATGAACTATGAATTTTCCAATAGGAACTGATGGGATAACAGCACAAATGCTAAAAGAGTGTCCAGCTGAACTAGCTGTGACTTTGACCTGGTTGTATAATTTGAGTCTCAGCACAGGGAAACTTCCACAGGAGTGGAAAGAAGGTATGATAATTTCCAAACACCGCTATGAACTTATCAGTATCTCTATACATCATGAAAATTATGGAAACAACTAGGGCGTTAAAGTAAAACTTTAGTTTAACACGTTCGCTGCCACGCTACTTCGGCATGGTCTGTTCCCCTAAGCCGAGCAATTTCACTTCTTCAAGGTCAGTACGATAATCTCGTTACCGGAGGTAAGCGTCCTATGAGTATACTCGTAGTTGGCTTGTACAGAGCACATACGGTCTATGAGAATACACAGTTTTGATGCTAGCCCCACAAGCCAAGCATTTTCACTTCTTCAAGGTCACTACAATAATCTCGTTCCAGGCGGTATAGCTCAAGTTATATACAAGAAGGTGCTATAGAAATGGCAGTGCCTTTGACTATGTTTAATCTAAATCTCAGTTCTGGGTTAGTCTCAAGGGGGTGGAAAATAATTTCATTGCATAAAGGGGGACTCCAAGACTGATGCAGCAAATTACTGACCCATCAGCATATCAGGTACTCATATACTCAAAATTTCAGATTCCAGAGCCAGTCTTAGTCTTGCAGAAATATTAGAAGTGAGTGATTTCTAATGCATAAAAATCCAGATGTAACACAATTAATGCCTTATACAGTGGAACTATCACTTCTTTATTCCTACTTGTCACTCGTTATAATAGCAACAATTTTCTGGGTAACCTTTATAACTTTTTTCATGTGTCCCCCGGAAGTTCAACTTTCTATCACCAACACTCACAGATTCTTTGTCGTTTCCACATCAAAGCTATTCA
This sequence comes from Typopeltis vanoorti, assembly GCF_054136105.1. Lineage (NCBI taxonomy): Eukaryota > Metazoa > Arthropoda > Arachnida > Uropygi > Thelyphonidae > Typopeltis > Typopeltis vanoorti. The sequence goes on from NC_143560.1 coordinate 113,145,914, forward strand.
CCTATTCAAATCCTCTTGTAACAATATCACATCAGTTTTTTCCTGAAAGTGCTTGTTCTCAATTTAACATCAGCAAGCAAATGATAATTCCATGATTCATCTGTTTCTTTCCCACTTATTTATCTTCCTAACTTTAGAAATGCAATCTGACATTGCTTCCAATAACTGATCTCAAACAAAAGTCCCTGGCACTTTTGTTTGAGATCTCTTCATTCCACATCTCTTCCTTTCAATTGTTCATGACATGGTATGGTCACCAATTTGTTTCCTTTTGTCAATATATAAATAGACATGCCTCAACTTACAGTGCTTCACACTTACGGACATTTTTGAATTGCCACTTATCCTGAAGTTACGTCACTTACTTTGCAGTTATAGCTTTTTAGCGCCATGATGCTACCACATGAAAGGTGTCACTATCTTGCCATTGCAATATGTCATCAGACATGGCTTGAGTCATATGGCGTGTTGTTGTACCTGAATTGAGTGACAATATTATAGAGATGGCAAAGCAAGACATTACATGGAAATCTACAAAGAAAAGAAAAGACAATCTAGCTCACATACAACCTTAAACAGATACTTCCGAAAAAGACCATCAACATCTACTGAAAATTTATCTGTACAGATATATACAGATATGACACAGCGCTAGGCCTGACCAACAGCAGATGTCATTGCAGCACACAAACTCATTCAATAAACAAGTTTTTATGCCATTGGGTCTTTTAATTTCAGTTATAACTGCACTGTCTTCATTCAGACTTCAACTGAGTGCTTTGACTGATGGACATTTTAAAGTTATGGCACCCCTCTGCAGCCAAAGGTGATGTACCTCCAGGGTATGACTGTACAGATCCCAGAACAAAACCTTATAGTACTTACTGCATGTCACCTTTCCTTTTTGAGACAATGTACTCTCATACACAACTTTCTGGTTTCTGACACTACATCAACCCTGTAACCAGACTACCAACTGGCTATTCATCTCATTTTACTCAATTTCAACAGCTATTTGTGATGTAGTATTCTACCAAATGTCTTTGCCAAATCTAGAAAAATTATTGTATCAGCCCTCTGTCTAATATAGTGCCACTCTACTATAAAATAAAATGTAATGAGGTTATTGAGACAAGACCTTCCCCTTAACATGCACCTGCTGTTTTCTAAAGAGATGCCTATTCTTATCAATCTAACTTTATATTTTATTTCTGACATCTTCACCATGAACAAACTAGTCTACAATTTGGTTGACTTGGATTATTTTTTATGCAGTGGCACTATTTTTCCTTCTTTGCACTCTTTTTAACTTCTCCTGTGCCAGACTCTTGATGAACAGCCAAGCCACGGGAAATGCCAGCTCCTTTGCTGTGATGATATTCCATCTAGTCCTACCATTTGATTAACATTTCAAATGTTTCACATTCTTGAACTGTTGGTACCCCCCATCTTCTTTTCTACCATTATTCAACACTACTTCCAATCCCCCAGTTTGAAATATAATGACAAAATATTCTTCCGGAGACTATTCCCACTATATACCTCATCAGATTTGTGATTTGTGTGTCATTTCCTGGCACTAAAGTCATCATCATCATCATCATCAAATTCCTGCCATGTACCCTCAAGGGGTGGTACAGGATATGACAGTACTACATGAAAAAATTACATCATTACTAACTTCCTATCTACAATTTTCCTCCAAATCAGTCTGTTACTTGTCAAGACTCCAACATTATCAGATCTTATATTTCTATCGTCTAAGGCACTTTGTACCGTATCAATCCACCTATATCTTGGTCTTCCTCTGGGTCGTTTTCCTGCCAACCTGGCAGAAAACACTTGTTTTGCTAATCTTTCCTCTCCCATTCTATTTAAGTGACCATACCATCTGAGATTAGCTCTGCTAACGCATTCCTGGATGCTGACAATGTCAAGTTCTTTCCTAATATCCTCATTTTTAATATGATATTGCCATTGATGCCATCTGTTCACACCTCTAATCTTTCTCAGGACTCTCATATCTGCGGTCTCTAGTCTTTGGTCAAGTGTTTTACTTCTGACCCAGCTCTCAGATCCATAAGTTAAAATTGGTTTGAACACAGTCTTGTATACAGCTAATTTAGTGTTCCGACTAATTTCTTTCTTATTCCATATGAATTTATTCAATTGACTTCCCACGATACCAGCTTTGCTGATTCTGTTGTCTATTTCTATATTTAGTTTACCATCTTCAGTAAAAATTGTGCCAAAGTAGCTGAAATGTTTTACTTGTTCCACAGGTTCACCGTTCACAACACAGTTGACATTTTCAATGATTCTGCCTATTTTCATTGTCTTTGTCTTTTTATTGCTGACCTTCATACCATATCTATTACAACAGCTATTCAATTTAGTCAGAGAATCTTGCAGACTTGTAGCGGATTTATTAAGAAGTATAACATCATCCGCATAAAGCAAAGAGCTGACATTAACATCTCCAATTTTGATATCAGGTTTAATACCACTTTCCTTCATAATGTGATCCATATAGATAATGAATAACAGAGGGGATAATGTACATCCTTGTCTCACACCAGATTTAACATTAAACCATCTTCCTGTACTTCCTTCAATTCTAACTGCTGACTCACAACTCAAATAAAGACTAGGTATTGCTTGATATAATGCCCCATGGACACCATATAACTGCAGCGTATTGAATAGCTTCTCTCTTGGCATCTTGTCATATGCCTTTTCCAAATCGACAAAACTTAAATACAGATCTTTGTTATATTCCCATGCTTTCTCGACTATTTGTCGTAAAGTGAAGATCTGATCCTGACAGCCTCTATTTGGCCTGAATCCAGCTTGTTTTTCACCAAGCTTTTCTTCCACAATTCTTCTCAACCGTTTCTCAAGTATACTTGCATAGATCTTGCCAGGAACACTCAGTAGGGAAATACCTCTGTAATTCTCACATTCAGTTTTATTTCCCTTTTTATATACGGGTACTATGAGAGCTCTACTCCAATCATCGGGAATTCGTCCCTCTGTCCAGGCTTTCTGAACTATGCAGTTCAGCCACTGTAAGACTCTTATACCACCATACTTCAGCATTTCTGGTCGAATATCATCTACTCCTGCTGCCTTTCCACATTTCAAACCTTTGATGGCTTTTTCTACTTCAAGTATGGATATGTATTCCTGACTGCATGCCTGGTCAGTGTTTTTTTATCACTGTGCTGTCATCACTGCTTGTTTCATTTAGCAGTTTTTCAAAGTAATTACTCCATACTTCAAGGATATCTTTTTCTCCTGTTTTCATTTCACCTTTATCATCTCTAATTCCTTTTACAGCACTCTTTCCTCCATTCCTAAGCTTCTTCAACAACCTCCAGAATATTTTGCCACCTTCTTGATATTTATTTTCTATATTCTTGCCAAAGTCCTCCCATGACTTTTGTTTAGGTAGTTTTACACACTGTTTAGCTTTCTTACATTTGTCTCTGTATTCTGTAAGAGTAAAAGCTGACTTATTTGCCAGCAACTTTTGATATGCTTTCTTCTTTTCCCTCACTGCCTCTTTTACTTCCTGTGTCCAACAGGGAGTTCTGATTTTTTTATCCTTGCAGACAACCTCACCACATGCCTCTCTGGCAGAATCAATCAATGTTTCCTTCAGAGTTTGCCACTGAATCTCCAAGGTTTGATTCCTGTTCTCAAACTCTTTCATTTTCTTTTCAATAATATTTCTGTATTTTAGTCTACAGTTCACATCTGAGAGCTGCTCAACTTTTATTCGCTTTAAAACTTTCTTACATGTTATTCTTTTCAATATGAAATTCAATTTTATCCTGCTCAAGACTAAATAGTGATCACTTCCAATTTCAAATCCTTTGTACACTCTGGTGTCCTGCACCAGGGAGAAAACATCACTATCAACAATAACATAGTCAATGAGACTTTTCTTATTCCTAGCCTCTTCTCTCCATGTGAATTTATGCACATTTTTATGTTGGAACATGGTGTTAGTAATAACCAGTCCATGTCCTGAGCAGAAATCCAACAGATATTTGCCATTATTATTAGCTTTGCTCTTTTCTCCAAATTTTCCCAAAATATTTTTGTATGTCTCACAATCATTTCCTACTCTACTATTTAGATCCCCAACAAGGACCAACTTTTCCTTTTTCATTATGTCAGTTGCTTTTTCTAAAGCCTCAAAAAATTCCTCCACTTCTACCTTAGTAGAACCTTCTGTGGGACCATAGGCACAAATAAGTCTCATTGTCCAGTTCCCCATTCTCAAATTTGCCCACATTACTCTACTTGAGACTGACTGCCATTCAAGAAGATTAGCCTCGTATTTTGTGTTGAATACTATGGCTACTCCTTCTTTTTCTTGATTGTCATTGCCTGAATATAACATTTTGTATTTATTGCTCAGAAAGATCTCACCAGTTTTGGTCTTTTTTGTTTCAGTCACCCCTATTATGTCGATCTGGTACTTATCTAATTCCTCAGCTAGCTCCATTTCTTTGCCATTCAGGCTTCTTACGTTGATAGTACCGATCTTTAACTCTGGTGATGTAGAGTTGGGGTTTGTTTTCAGATTTGTTCCAGTAGCTGACTTTTCGCTGTTCGCCCTGGTTCCCTGGCGAAAACAACGGAGGCCTTGTTTAACCGGGCGACGCCCCAGCCGGCATGAAATTTTGTCATGTTGTACCATCATTTTTTATTTTGGTTTAACCAATAAGAATACAATTTGGTCGGCTAAATCCCAAATTGCCAGCCCATCCTCGTTCGTTCAGTATCAAAGTAGATACCCAACAGGGTGCACCACGAGAAGGTGAGGATTGGACATTAGGTCAGAAGCCCTGGTCGGTTCTCCGCATTCCTTTAAAGGCTATGTGGAGGTCTCCTCTCAGTTATACACTAGGGACTAGTGTATAACTGATAGTTATACATAAGGCACTAAAGTCAGTTTTCCATATTCACCTTTTCTTCTATTAGCTACCTAATGGATTCTTTAGGGATTTTGTTTTACTGTCTCAGCCAATCTCAGTTCTTATGCTTATTTCTCTATACTCATAACCTTCCTAGCATGTTCCTTATACTCTTCATGCCAGTGAGGCAGGGAAGGTACCCCGTTTTTTTATCTTATCTTTTTTTCCCACTCTGTTTATCCTCTTAACCTTAGGAATGCAATCTGATATTGCTCCCAATAACTGATCTCAAACGAAAGTCCTGGGCACTAGTGATTTTTCCTCCTTTCAATCAATCATGCGATGGTAATTCACCAGTCTGTTTCCTTTTGTCATAGTCTCCCACTCTAAAAATCCCCACATCGATTTTGGTTTTCATTGAGGCTTGCAACTGTTCAGCTACTTTCCATGTCAAAACAATACGATAATTTTCAACAACAGATGAAGTCAGCATGATGCTGCCAGTTGGTGAGAATAATTATATTGTTTTGACATAGAAAGTTGCAAGCCTCACTAAAAATAAAAGAAACGTGGAAGACTATGCTAATGGAACATGACATGTTGAACATGCTAACTCATGATCCACATGTCTAGGCAAGAGAGTTATCCCTAAGCAGTCAGGGAATTCAATCTCCTTATTCACATGTTTTTTTCTTACTTTCAAAATGCTCCAGAGTTAAAGTCACCCATTATTATCATCACCTGCTGGTCACTTCTGGTCTCATTTGTCTGAACAATTCAAAACCACCACCCATAGCAATATCTCACTAAATACCTAGAATTTCTGCTCATCTCAGTTCTTATATCAAAAGATCCCAAAGCCAACTCTTCTAAGAACATCAGAAGAGTTGTCCGACTTCTTTTATCCTTTCTGCTTTCCCGACATCAATGATTTATGATCCTACGAATTTTATCAATGGCACAAACTCTGTTCCCTTATTTCTAATACTCCTTGAACTATAAATAATAAATTACACAATAATCACAGTAATTAACTTTAATAACATGAAAGTACAGATATTTATTAAAGATTAGAAGTCTTATAAGCATAACAGCCCCCCCCCTTCCTGCAAATCCTCACAATTCCATTAGACATTTTATTTTGCTGTTTCCAAAGAGATTATTCTTTAAGTCACATTTCATTTCACACGACCATTTGTTCATCTCTCAGTATATTTTGCTTACACTCCCAGCTTTGCCACCTAATTGCTATTGCCCTGTATAAACACACACACACACACACACACACTCTCTCTCTCTCTCTCTTCTGTCACCAGCAATCAACCCAGCTTCATGCTCCACTCAAACATAGACTGTCTCCAGCACCAGCTCTCTCCTACCATCAAATTTATCCCAAATATCCACATATATCCTCTCTTCTTACACATCCTAGCTATCGTTCCATTTATAATCAGTGCACTTCTCTTCTGCTTCACTGTAACAACACAATCATCCTGTGCTACCTTATTCACACTTTCTTATAGATCCTTCATTCCAACTTAACAGTTAGTCTTTGTTTATCGTTGGCCTCTTAAAAAATTTCACCGCCTGCTGTCTAAATATCTTTTACTATAGCCCTCCTATACCATACAGCACTATATCTGTTTCAGATGTTTCACTAACATCATTCATCTTCAGCTCTCACTAGCACCTTCCTTCTTATATTTTTAACAGCCAATCTCATTTCCATATTCTCTATATCACTTCTAACCTGCCTAAATTCCTTCCACAACTTCTGATATTCCACAGTCATTTTCACATTTCTCTCACATGACTTTCGTCTCTTTACCATTCCACATTCTTTCACCTGATTACCATGCTAACTAGTGAAATTCATTCTACCCTTGAAAAAAAAAAATCTAAACTAAAATAAACAATAAACACATACTTCAGGTACACAGCACCTGCAACAATTCTCTCACATACATTCAGTCCCATAAATAATGAACCAAAAACTTCATGCACTAAAAGAAGTTCTCCTCTTTACTAATTATAAAAAAAATATAGCCATGCTCCTAAATACTATTTGACATTTGGTTCTAAAGTTCTGTAGGCTGGAAATATCCTAATTAGTCTAAATTTTTTAACTGGCTTCAAGCCAGTGTTGATAAACTGATTTACTGATGAAGTACTCACAACTACCTCTACTCCCCCCACCACCACACACCCATTCACTACTTTCCAAAAAAAAAATCCTAACATCCTTTCTAACCACACTCTTACACAATTGCCATGGATGACCCCTTCTTTTGCTACGTACTGACAAAAAGTCTTTGGTGTCAATAATATAAAAGCTCTTTAACAACTTATATATATACTTCTATCCTGTCTCCTCTTTCTTTGCCTATAACTAGTTTATGACGCCCACAGTCTAATGTGTGACCTTATGATTAGTGTGTCCAGATCAGCATATCAGGTTGTGTGGAACAACCTGATGTGCTGATCTGGCTACCTTTCACAGGATCTCCTCTAAAACTTCAATTCTCTGCCCATAATTACTTACCTCCAAATCACTGGTCTCATCAGTTTTCTGCAGTTCATTTCCATCAATATAGTGCACGGCTTATGATCGCTTCTTCTTCTTCCAAAAGTGCATCATCACCTTACACTTAGCCACATTAACCTTTATCCAGTTACCATGATAACTGAAATAGACTGTGCTTGTCTATTTCAGGTATCATGCAAGATCTCTCTAAATTACCTTCATTTACCATCATTCTTCATAGTTTTGCATCATCAGCAAACAAACAAATATTTCACTTCAAATCATTTCCTATATCACTGATGTAAAAAATAAAACAACAGAGGACCAAGTACTGAGCCCTACGATACACCACTGATCACCTGCCTTCTACTGGACTCCACTCCTCCATCAGCCACTCTCTATCACCAGATTCATATCCATCCCCATTTTCTCCAATTTATGCAACAGAGTAAGTGGAATCCTGTCAAATGCCTTCGCAAAGTCTAGCCATTTCCCTTATCTAACTGCCACTTTATTATAAAAAGTAAGCAAATTACTAAGGCAAGATTACCCTTCACAAAACCGTATTGTCTCTTAAAGAGTATCATATTCCTATCTATTCAGTCCTGAATTCTGACTTTTACCAATTTCCCCCAATACCTTAACCTCCCACTCCTGAGATACTGATTGGCCTATAATTTGCTAGTTTTGTCTTGGAGCTTCTTTTATGTAATGGAGATTACACTCTTTCCACTCCATTGGTACCTTCCCAGTGCTGAAGCTTAAATTAAAAAGCTTGGCCAGAAGAACTGATAATCCCCTTGCACATTCTTGTAATACATGGGTCGACATACTATCTAATCTCATAGCTGTGTTTGCAGCACGTTTCTGCAATATTTTAACTACCTCTCTTTTCAGTCAATGTCACATCTGGCATTGCAGTATCACCAGCAAGATGGTACACTCTTGCATAATGCTCAGTTAGAAATTTAAACTATTTTGTTTGCTTCCATTACTTCCTCATCAATCAGCACTTTTTAAAGTCATCGTTCCGCAGTCATTTCCTCTTTTCACTTGCCACACAGTGAAAGAACTCATTTCTTTTGGCCTCATCAACTAGCTTTTCATCATATGGTCACCTTTGTTGTCTGTAGCTTGTATGCTGCTCATCTTTTACTTTATACTCTCTCCACAACTTTTTCTTTGTCTGTAACTCCTGCTAAATAATTCTATTCATCCATCTAACTCCTACCTGATTTATCCTTCTGATTCCTGGTTTACATTCTGATACTGCTTTCTTCAAACACCTCATGACCACCTGCACCATGACCTCATGCACCATCAACATCTCTCTCCTCCAAATTGTTATGCTATGGCACTGCTGAAAGCTGACTCCTCAGCTTATCCTAAGCTCCCTTTGTAATTCTGCATATAATAATTTGTAATGCTAGACATACAGAAATACATGTCATATAATCTAACATCAAGACTATATAATTACTTTCACGAAGCAGAGGCAGCATAGCTAGATTGGTTGCTATTAAGGTTTCTGTAGTGTCAGAAACCTTAACAGTACTCTCAAACCTTGTGTAATTATCTAATTATCAGGAATCTCTGTGATCATTCCTCCTCCCAATGCATGTTCCAATAATAAATTTAGTTTAATCCTTTATCCAAGTGTAAGCAAACAAAGTTTGCGCCTGAAGTATCTTCAGGACTGAGGCAACTCGTGGTAAAGGTGGACCAAGCTCTCATCACTCCTTACATGTCTGCAAGGAGATGTGCTTTGCATTATGGGAGATACTAAGACAAGGAGTGATGAGAGCTTGGTCCACCTTTATCACGAGTTGCCTCAGTCCTGAAGATACTTCAGGCGCAAACTTTGTTTGCTTACACTTGGATAAAGGATTCAAGTAAATTTATTATAGTCCAATCAAGTGGAAAAAAAAACTTCCAGTATGTTTCCATAGTTGAAATCCCCCATTTCTTGACCCACATTCATCGTGCTAATTTGCAAATGCATGTCATCTACATTCTTCCTTATACTTCCTGAATTATAGCAGTAACAAATTATATATTTCATCCTGTTGGCCTCTGTCTTGCACACGATAACCTCAAATTAACTTTCATCTCTGTCCTCCTGATTGTGCTTCTCATTTTGGCTTCGATTTGTATGCTATCATTTTAATCCCCTGCCCTTCCTATTACTGCTTAATCTGTCCTCTCTGAAGATACTATATCCTTTGCATTCCATTACTATGATTATATCATCCTTGGTCAACCAAGTCTCACTAATGCCTGTAACTTTTGGCCAAGTGAGCTAACCAATGACAAAAAGTCCTTGCTCATATTGAATGCTTCTGACATTAACATACATAAACTGAAATTCTCCTTTCATCCCCACAACCACCCTTACACCTTGTGTTGTTTGTTCATTAAGGTTATGTATCTGAGGTACTACATTTAGCATCATGTGGTCACTCTCCTACTTACTAGCCTCCAGATTGTCTGGATCCATTCTCATCTGCATCCACCCCAACTCTTAGTTTCTCTGACTCTGCACTTCCAAACTCTTTCAAAATTTTCATGACTTCCACCTTACAAAAATCCTTTGTTCAATCAAACTCACTTCATATACCCACAAATTCCTCTAACTCATTTGTGGTCTCAACTCACCTTTATCATACCATGGAAACTGACTCAGATGTTAAGATGTTTAAATGACTTAACATAATTTTGTTTGCAGAAAATATTATCGTTAGTTTATGTAACTGAAAATGAAATAAAAGATGTATAAAATATCGTTACGTTGATAAAATATTTTACTGTAAGAAGAATATAGCAGCAGTGCTTGTGTTTTGTTATTAGTGGTTGACTAACGAGACTGTTAAGCTTAACACGCCTTCTGGTTATATTAGTGGCAGAAACAGCTTATCATTCATACATTCATATTGGTCTTCATGGTGAAGACCAATTCTTCACCATGAAGAATTAGCAAGATATATATATCATACTGCCCTACGTTGATTGGAATTATAATCTCTGTAGATATTTTTTATATGTAGTGCAATGAATTAATCAAGTGGAAAAGAAACTTCATCACACCACAAATAAACATATCCAGTTTGCCATTACTGGAAAAACTTCTCTTTGCTTTTTGTGATATTGGTAATATCATTTCATGCAGTTGCATTTAAAAGAATACAATGTATGCTCTATGCTGTGATATAGAAACGAACAGCTCATGGAGATAAGAGGCAGAGAGACAAAAAAAAAAAAAAAAAAAAAAAAAAAAAAAAAAAAAAAAAATTGGAGCAGATAGAAGAATATAAGAGAGAGTTGGAAATAATTCCCTTTAAGAAATAAAGAAAAATATAAGGAATAAATAGTTGTATTTTATGGATTCCTTATTTGTTCACATTCCTGTTGAGAAGTTGATACATATTCACCTCACTCAAATAGTTTATTTGAGTGAGGATTGGATGGCATGCTATTCTCTGTTTGTGGAACTGACAGTTGTCAAGTGAAAATGCTGGAACATTGTCAGCTGAGTTTTATGAAGTAACTTGTTAATGTTTTTAGTATTTGTTTTAAGTTACTGAATATCCTTGAAGTAAGGCCTGTGTTTGAAGATACAGGTATGAGTTGTCATACACAATGGATTCTTGTATGGTGATATAATCATACCAATTGTATTGTAGACATAATTTTGTTATTAAAACAGTCCTACTAAAACAAAAATTTAATACAGTTCCTGAATACCATCAAGTCAGAGGAATTATTATCACGACAAATCATTTTGCAGATAAAATCAGTCCAGTTATAGAGGAAGGAAAAAAAAAATGTTTGTCAATCAATTTTCAGTTTAAGACTGAGGAACAAAAATCAACTAGATGGTGGTAAACTTTTAGAGGCCTATTGGAAAATTACTCTAACTGTATACTACCATACTAGAAAAAGACAACAAGAATATGAAGAATATAGCAGAATAATTAAAGACAAAAACTTCTGCTTTATTTGTTTTAGGTGCATAATGTGTTAGTCACTTAATTGTTGGTCTAATAAAAAACTACATGGTTGAAAGCAGAAAAAATACCATCGAAGCGCTGTTTTATTACAGAGAGCCACAGAAGTCAGAAAATAATCCAGTGGAAGTTATCTGATCATGTGGAATCCTAAATAGGAATCTAGGATAATATGTAGAACCCCTAATTAGATTCTACAATACTTAACTATTCCGACAAGCTAAGGAATGACCAACCATAAAACTAAATGTATGATGAGTTTACTACTTTTTATGGGTAGGATTCACATAAAAATCAATAGCAAGAAATGCAAAAAAGTAGAGCACTAGGAGATGATACAAAACATGCAATATGAAAACAGAAATTAGTCTATATTTTATTATCAAGCTTTTTCTTTGTATTTTTCTCTCTTACTTTGAAAAATCTACATAGCAGTGAAACATGGTGGTATTTGATTTATAAAGGAAAAAATACATTAAATCTTGGTTACTAATAACCAAGTTTACTTGTCATGAAACATTTACGTTTATCTAATAAGTGTTTAAGTTTTAAAAGAGGTATACCGTGAGTAGACATATCGATACAAAATTAATAACGGAAAAAACTCACGTACAAAGATTATTTAACAGTATAATTTTCACCTGTGTGTCACGGGCATCTTCAGTACATTAAGCTCAAATTAAACAATAACTGACAATTCCAAAAAGCGCCACCTAAGTAGCTGGTGTAAGATAACTAAAAAGGTCAATAAATTTCCTAAAATAATAAAAAAAAAATCAATACAATAAAAACTTAGGAAAGATTAGCTGATTTGTAAAATACTATCCCCATAAAGGGGATAGACGTAAGCCGTCGGATCTGTTTAAGTTAGGAGAATGAAGTAGAGTTTCACATATTTCTTTATAAAGGCGTTCCAAGAGGAACTGACTTTTGTGAAGAACTCTTATCTTTCTCCAATGAACTCTGTGTCTAGTGAAGATGGCACGTTCTGCAAGTCCAGACTTTTCAGGTTTAAAGTATTCAATATAAGACTGGTGTTCTTCTAGCTGAATAGAGGCAGATCTTCCAGTTTGTCCGAAATAAGATAATCCACAAGAGCACGAAATCTGGTAGACCCAGGATGATTAAGATGTGGAAGCTTGTCCTTAAGAGAAGTGAGAAAGGTGGAGATTTTTCTAAACGGTCAAAAGGCAACAAAAATATTCAGTGGTTTTAAAACGTTTGCTATACGTTCACTGATGCCTTGTACGTAAAGGATAGGAATGCGCGTTATTTCTTCTGTCTTTGAAGAGGAAGACATAAAACTACTCAAAGTTCTTTTAATGAAGCAATTCTTATAATCATTAGATAGAAAGGAAAAAGTTATATATTGTAGTTCTTTCTGTAAAAGATCGTCTGAAGAACAAAAGGTGTGGGCCTGATAGTTCCTGCCTTTTGACTGGGATGGTGATGAGATTCTGCATGGATATAATGACCTGTATGAGTCTTCTTTCTATAAACTGAGAAATGTAGGTTACCATCTGGTTGGCGAAAAATTAGAAGATCTAAAAAGGCTAATTATTTGATTCTACTTCGAGGGTAAACTTGATCCTAAGATGAAGTGCGTTTAACTTAGTGAGAAATTGTTGAAGTTCATCCGAAGAGCCATTCCATACAGCAAAAATGTCATAGACATATCTGAACCAATGAGTAGGTCTGGGAGAAACGTTGTCAAAGATACATTGTTCAAAATGTTCCATAAAGAAATTGGAGATAGCAGGAGAAAGAGGATTGCCCATTGCTGTTCCTTCAATTTGTTGATACAACTTATTTTTAAAGGAAAAAATAACCAGAATGTATTACAAAATCAAATATGTTTACAATGTCTGAAGGAAATTCCTGTTGTAGTAATTCAATGCTTTCAGAAAGAGGCACATTTGTAAATAAAGAAACAACATCTAAACTGATCATGATGTCAGAAACGTCCAAATGAAGATCTGAAATTTTATTTTTGAAATCCAAAGTATTTTTTATATAAGTATCAGTTCTTCTAGTTGAAGAGGAGAGTAAATTTGATAAAAATTTTGAGATTTTGTAAGTGGGGCAACCTATACAATCTATGACTGGTCTCAACGGAATGCCTGGTTTATGAACTTTTGGAAGACCATACAATCTAGGTGGATGACCGAAGAAGGTTTTAAGTTTTTTCTTTTAATCTTCATTCCATGTAGATACATTATCTATAAGAGAATTAAGTCTCTTCAATTGACTCTGGGTAGGATCCGATGTAAGAGGGCTATAAGTTGAAGAGTCGCGAAGTGACTGTTGAACTCATAGGCTCAACTGTTCAAAATGTGGTGAGGTTGTCTGCAAGGATAGAAAAATCAGAACTCCATGGTGGACACAGGAAGTTAAAGAGACAGTGAAGGAAAAGAAGAAAGCATATCAAAAGTTCCTGGCAAATAAGTCAGTAGAGAATACAGAGACAAATGTAAGAAAGCTAAATACTGTGTAAAAGTCATGGGAGGACTTTGGCAAGAACATAGAAAATAAACATCAAGATGGTGGTAAGATATTCTGGAGGTTTTTGATGAGGCTTAGAAATGGAGGAAAGAGTGCTGTAAAAGCAGTTAGAGATGATAAAGGTGACAGCAAAACAAGAGAAAAAGATATCCTTGAAGTATGGAGTAATTACTTTGAAAAATTGCTAAATGAAACACTCAACAGGCATACAGTCAGGAATACATATCCATACTTGAAGTAGAAAAAGGCATAAAAGGCTTGAATTACAGAGGTATTTCCCTACTGAGTGTTCCTGGCAAGATCTATGCAAGTATACCTGAGAAACGGTTCAGAAGAATTGTGGAAGAAAAGCTTGGTGAAGAATAAGCTGGATTCAGGCCAAATAGAGGCTGTCAGGATCAGATCTTCACTTTACGAAAAATAGTGGAGAAAGCATGGGAATATAACAAAGATCTGTATTTAAGTTTTGTCGATCTGGAAAAGGCATATTTAAAGGTGCCAAGAGAGAAGATATACAATATGCTACAGTTATATGGTGTCAATGGGGCATTATATCAAGCAATACTTAGTCTTTATTTGAGTTGTAAGTCAGCAGTTAGAATTGAAGGAAGTACAGGAAAATGGTTTAATGTTAAATCTGGTGTGAGACAAGGATGTACATTATCCCCTCTGTTATTCATTATCTATATGGATCACATTATGAAGGAAAGTGGTATTAAACATGATATCAGAATTGGAGATGTTAATGTCAGCTCTCTGCTTTATGCGGATGATGTTATACTTCTAAATAAATCCGCTACAAGTCTGCAAGATTCTCTGACTAAATTGAATAGCTGTTGTAATAGATATGGTATGAAGGTCAGAATTAAAAAGACAAAGACAATGAAAATAGGTAGAATTGTTGAAAATGTCAACTGTGTTGTGAATGGGGAACCTGTGGAACAAGTAAAACATTTCAGCTACTTAGGCACGATTTTTAGTGAAGATGGTAAATTAAATATGGAAATAGACAACAGAATCAACAAAGCTGGTATGGTGGAAAGTCAATTGAATAAATTCATATGGAATAAGAGAGAAATTAGTCGGAACACTAAATTAGCTACATACAAGACAGTGTTCAAACCAGTTTTAACTTATGGATTTAAGAGCTGGGTCAGAAGTAAAACACTTGACCAAAGACTAGAGACCGCAGATATGAGAGTCCTGAGAAAGATTAGAGGCATGAACAGATGGCATCAAATGCAATATCACATTAAAAACGAGGATATTAGGAAAGAACTTGCCATTGTCGGTATCCAGGAATGCGTTAGCAGAGCTAATCTCAGGTGGTATGGTCACTTAAACAGAATGGGTGAGGAAAGATTAGCAAAACAAGCGTTCTCTGCCAGGTTGGCAGGAAAACAACCCAGAAGAAGACCAAGATATAGGTGGATTGATATGGTACAATGTGCCTTAGACAACAGAAATATAAGATCTGATAATGATAATATTGGTGTCTTGACAAGTAACAGACTGATTTGGAGAAAAATTGTAGATAGGAAGTTAGTAATGATGAATTTTTCGTTTAGTACTATCATATCCTGTACACCACTTGAGGGTATATGCAGGAATTTGATGATGAGAAGAGAACTGGATAGCAGAGGATGTAAGTTACAGGAACAGAATTTAGCAGTAAGTAAGCAGTATGGCTGTGAGAAGTATTTGAAGATATCTGATGATAGTATGTATAAAGGCTAACAGGACAAAACTGACTGCTACTTGAAGCCTGGAATGGCAAATTTATTTAATTCAGGAATCACAGAACAAGCAGTAATTATAGAAACCTTAACTAGAATGGAAACAAGAAAGGACACATGGAGGAAAGGAAATGATATTTATGCAGCACCTAAGAAATAATTACTTAAAAAAAAAAGCAGAACATGATGAAGGTTGGTGAATACTGGATCTGGCAGTAGCAATAGATGTCTTAACTAGGGAGATGGTTAGGCACATGGAATTTTCATTCAAAGGGAGCATACATGACATTACAGAATTTAAGCTAGCTGTGTTACTAGATCAAGAGCTATTTGAGAAAGTAAATATTAGATTACAGTCCTTGAGTTCAATGGGTGATAATTATATGGATGAATAGATCATTAAATGGGAGATAAATAAAAAGAAAGGCGATGAACAAACTCGAAAGCAGAAGAGTACAAAGCGCGGAAGAGAGGAACGAATACATAAGATAGCAACTTATTAATAGCATTTTATAAAACAGAGAATACATTTTCAATACATGGAGGGAGGAGAAACAAGGAGCCATCTCTGGAAATTAAAGTAAGCATGTGGCTATCAGGAATTTGAGGACTAGATTTTTTACTTAGAGAGTGGAAATGAGTGGAATGTTAGAAAGAGGGTGCCATAGGTGCAATATCAGTGAATACATTTGATATAAAAATGTGTGATATAAGGTATGATAATACTCGTGTAAATAATGATTAATGTTGGGTATCCCAGAATGAGTCTTAGGGCTCTTAAAAGCATCCCTATAATAATACATCCCCATAATAGCATATATATATATATATATGTTCATATTTTTTACTGACTGAATTCTGAGAATTAGACAAACAATTAATTTTATTTAACGAACAACATGTTTCGTCAGAAAGCTGATTTCTTCAGGCATGAGAACATTAAAAGAAAACATAAAAAACACCACAAAGAAACACTGTACTACTACAAAACCGACTATAAACTACAGTTAAGTTTGAACTGAAGCTACAGTCCAAGCTAAAGTTCTACTGTTAGGCATCTGCGAGCGTGTGACCTCACGCTTACAGATGCTTTTTATAGCTAAGGTTACTGTTTATGTGATAGGAGTCCAGGACAATTTCTTTAGACTCAACTATGCACCATTCTACCTCGTTGTGCCATATATGAAGATTTGATGTTGTGGTCCAGTTTATCTCATGTTGGCAGCCTTCACCATTTGTGTTCACTGAGAACAGAACATGGCTTGAGAGAGTACTTGCTCTGGTTCTGTTGTAAGCAATGTCCCTTTGATGTTCCTCGAGACATAGGAGGATGGACGTCTCAGTTTGGCCATAATATGGCTTCCCACAGTCACAAGTAATTTTGTACACCTCTGGAAACTGAAGATGGTTGTGAGCCTGTTTTGGTTTGCTTAGAATTGATATGAGTTTAGGAAGAGTGGAAAAGAAAGTTTTTATGTTAAATTTTTTCAAATTTCTTCTTAGTTTCTGGGAGAGCGAGCTGATGTACAGTAAAGAGATATAACCTTTGGGGTTGTCCTGTGTTTCTACATTGTTTTGAGGACGTGGTATAGTTGTTAATAATTTTTTGAAGAGTAGCCATTATTTGCGAAGGTTCTTTTTAGCTCCTCCTCATCTAGCATCATCCTTAAAAGGTTTTGCAGGAAAAATCTCCTTCTTACATCAAAAATTCAAAATATAAAGCTCAAGAATTCAGATATTATGGCGAGCTTTGATGTGGTAGCACTCTTCACAAACATTCCAACTCAAGAGGTTCTTAATATTTTAAGTAAAAAGATCTCAAAAAAAGATGTTTGCTCTGTTGTCACATTGTGTTAACTCAGGCTGGCTACTTTGAGTTTGAAGGAAAAATTTATAAACAAAATAAGAGATTGGCAATGGGCAGCCCCTTGTCTCCAATACTAGCCAACATTTTTTCCGAGGATTTCAAAAAGGCAATCTCCTCTGCTACACTTAACCCTAAAATATGGATCCGATATGTTGACAACATATTCCTTATTTGGGAATACAGTATAGATAATCTTCACATTTTTTTAAATCTCTTAAACAACTTCCACCCAGACATCAAATTGACCATAGAAATTGAAGAAAATGGATCTCTGCCTTTTTTAGACGTCAAACTTACTAAGATGTCTAACTGTATAAAAATCTCAATTTTCAGAAAGTCAACATGCATGGATAGATAAAAACCTTCATATATGCCATGACAAGGTAGTACGCCGCATAGTTGAGTCTAAAGAAATTGTCCTGGACTCCTATCACATAAACAGTAACCTTAGCTATAATTTACCAGACTCATTTAGCTTTGATAGCAGAGCTAAATGAGTCTGGTAAATTATACACACGCTCACACATGCCTAACAATAGAACTTTAGTCCAGACTGTAGGTTCAGTTCAAACTTAACTGTAGTTTATAGTTGGTTTTGTAGTGGTACAATGTTTTTTTGTGGTGTTTTTTTATGTTTTCTTTTAATGTTCTCGTGCCTAAAGAAGTCGGCTTTCCGATGAAATATGTTGTATGTTAAATAAAATTAATTGTTTGCCTAATTCTCGGAATTCAGTCAGTAAAAAATATGAACATATCTTCATACCGAGTAAATACAACGGATAATCATATATATATATATCTGTTATATCATCACACATAAAACTATCAATTACATATTGACAGCACATATAATTTTGACAAGTTACATAATGACAGTACATGTATAATTTTGTCTGTTACTCTTATGTCTGTTACTCTAACTTCATCCTCTTTCAACTAAATAATAATTAGCAAAAAATCATAAAACTACTTGACTTTACCTCAGCCTGCATATTAGCTGCAGTAGGTCCCAGTAAGAAAACTAAACATTTCTGAAAGGCGTTTTTACTGAAAAGATGTAGACATGCATCTTTACCCTGAAAAATATTAAGAAAACAGAATGAATGTTTAGAGATTTTAATCTTCAATAAATATCTGTTAGATTTAAACATTTCATTTACTATTTGTGGACTGACAACCATAATTTGATGATAAATTATATTTTTGCTTTCATCCACTTTCTTTTTTTTTTTACTCTAGTAGATATAAACAATAAAATTTTATTATTGTATGGGCACCTCTATGGAGTCTGAAGACTCTTCGCGGGAGACCCAAACTATCCGCACAATTTTGGCAACTCCTATAGGTAAAGATGACCTCGCTATTGCTTCTGCCTGGTATCTCCACTTCGGCCTGGCTGCCACTGAAGAGACCTCAATAAAGGTCGTATCCGCAAGGAGATGTGTTTTGCATTATGGGAGATACTGAGATAGGAGTGATGTTACCTTGGTCCACCTTTGCTACAAGTTGCCCAGTGTTGTACTACCTGACTCCAGTCCTGAAGATACTTTCAGGTGCAAACTTTGTTTGCTCACACTTGGATAAAGGATTAAACTAAATTTATTATAGTCTAACCAAGTGAAAAATAAACATTCATTTTTACTCTAGTAGATATAAACAATAAAATTTTATTATTGTATGTGCACCTCTATGGAGTCTGAAGACTCTTCGTGGGAGACCCAAACTATCCGCACAATTTTGGCAACTCCTATAGGTAAAGATGACCTTGCTATTGCTTCTGCCTGGTATCTCCACTTCGGCCTGGCTGCCACTGAAGAGACCTCAATAAAGGTCGAAACTAGTCTGGGTAGTGGGCCTTCCCTGAATGCATAACATTATACGTATCCGCAAGGAGATGTGTTTTGCATTATGGGAGATACTGAGATAGGAGTGATGTTACCTTGGTCCACCTTTGCTACAAGTTGCCCAGTGTTGTACTACCTGACTCCAGTCCTGAAGATACTTTCAGGTGCAAACTTTGTTTGCTCACACTTGGATAAAGGATTAAACTAAATTTATTATAGTCTAACCAAGTGAAAAATAAACATTCGACATCTTTCTCTAAATCCAGAGTAATTTAATAAAAAGGTGGCACACCTCTTGGCAACTCCTATAGGTAAAGATGACCTCGCTATTGCTTCTGCCTGGTATCTCCACATCTGGGCCTGGCTCCCACTGAAGAGACCTCAATAAAGGTCGAAACTAGTCTGTTTGTAGTTTGTAGTGGCCCTTCCCTGAATGCATAACATTATACATATCCGCAAGGAGATGTGTTTTGCATTATGGGAGATACTGAGATAGGAGCGATGTTAGCTTGGTCCACCTTTGCTACACGTTGCCTGGTGTTGTACTACCTGACTCCAGTCCTGAAGATACTTTCAGGCGCAAACTTTGTTTGCTCACACTTGGATAAAGGATTAAACTAAATTTATTACATGTCATACTTAGTTTCCTTGACTTTTCACATTCACTCTTTTAGTGAACAAGAGTTTCTCGAAACACTTAACACCAGATGCAGTCAAGTGTAATCAATACTGCAAGTACAAATCCTTCTGACAATCAAAATCATTCTGTACATCAATGTATTGAAAAACATGCTTCCTAAGCTTATTATTCATTATATACTCTATAATGAACAGCATATTATATATACAATGTGTGTGTGTGTGTGTGTGTGTATTCTTGATCTTCTACTCGGTTGAAATTATACATTTTAAAGAATAAATTTTAAATGACTTTAAATAAAATTTAAAGTCATTTAAAATGACTTTAAATTTTATTACTGTGTTCTACTAAAGGTAGAACACAATAATAAAAATTTGAAGTTACAAAAAAACTGAAAATTACAGGCAAAAAATGCAAATACATAATTGACACAAAAACATTGCATTTTTCAAGTCGTTCTATCTAACGTGCTATTGTTTGTTGCATGCGTACTTGCAGGTTCTCATGAGCACCAGTATTGAACAACTGCAGTATGGCTATCAGGGATGTTATAACTCAAATTGCTGTTCAAATGTACAGGATTAAGGAAGATTTCTCTGGACTCCACTATTTTCCTTTCAAACTCATCACTACAGTGAAAAATGTTTTCGGATTTATCCCAGCAAACTGAGTGACTCTGTAGATCATCATGAGAGTTATTAGAGAAAAGAACATGACTGGATAGTGCAGATGCATGTGATATTTTATAGGAGATGTCTCTCTTATGCTCCTCAATACGCAGTTCAACAAAATGGAAACTACTAATTTTAAAGGTAGCATCTCAATACCTTACATTAGTACAGTCTCCAATAAATTGGCTAAAGTCCTTAAAAAATACAACATCAGGACGTTTTCCATTACGCTCCCTAAAGTCCGTTCTCTTATAAGCCATCCGAAGCCTATTCATCATAACCTGAAATATCCAGATGTTTACAAGTTATGGTGTGACTGTAATATTCCTTATTTTGGACAGACTAACAAATCTGTTGAACTGTGTAATTGAGGCGCATAAGCGAGACATCTCCTATAAAAGATCACATGCATCTGCACTATCCAGTCATGTTCTTTTCTCTGATAACCCTCATGACGATCTACAGAGTCACTCAGTTTGCTGGGATAAATCCGAATACATTTTTCGCTGGAGTGATGAGTTTGAAAGGAAAATAGTGGAGTCCAGAGAAATCCTCCTTAATCCTGTACATTTGAACAGCAATTTGAGTTATAACATCCCTGATAGCCATACTGCAATTGTTCAATACTGGCGCTCACAAGAATAAGCACGCATGCAACAAACAATAGCACGTTAGATAGAACGACTTGAAAAATGCAACGTTTTTGTGTCAATATGTATTGCATTTTTTGCCTGTAATTCTCAGTTTTTTATTACTGTGTTCTACCTTTAGTGGATACCTGAAGAGGGCTGTAAAAGGCTGAAACTAGTTGTATCATTATCATTAAAATTTAATATTTTATCTCGGTTTAAGGTCATTTAAAATTTATTCTTTAAAAAAAAAAATATATATATATATATATATATATATATATATATATATCAAATTGTTCACAATTACAGTTGTCTGCCTCAACTCGCTGCAACGATACTGTAGGAACAGACTCCTAATCATGTCTATTATTAAAAAAAAAATCACACATAACTTAGAAACCAGTAAAAAACTTACCAACTGAGAATACATGTTCAGTAACCAGAAATAATGGCTGCATGTACGACAAAAGTCAGGAACTTCATGGACCAACATCTCTATTAGATGACTAATTATATGATCCAAGTTGTCACATGTCTATTAAAAATCAATCCAACAGTTACTTATACACAGCATATAAATGTCTTTTAATTAAAATGCAAGTTAATACTTATTTTAAAATATTATTTCTTTCTTCATAAAATTGTCAATTGATATCATTGATATTCATGAATAACCTGAAAGACTGAATAGCATACATGACAGAAGAATAAAAATAGTAAAGCATTATGGTTGAATTATAACTAAAGCCCCAGCAAGATTCAATAAAAGAGGTATATATATTAACAAAAAAATAACACTGATGAGCGACATTAAGCAACAGGATACATGGAGTCCATTAGATATCTATTTAGTTTAAAACAATGTCAATGATTCACAGCTTTCTAATACTTTCTTTCTATCTATAAGAAACATATTCTAATGTAAAACTAGAGTTTTACTTTAAACTGAATCTCATAGTATACTTTTTTGCTAAACCTTTCCACGAATTTAGCAACAATTAGATCATATTACCAAATCAGCAATGCTTAGATGCTTAAAAACCATTGTTCCACTTTCAAATCATATTGAAAATGTTTGCAATAACTGGGGAGAAATTCTATGAACAAAGAAGTATTTTTATATAAGTGATCTTTGATTTAATGTTTATTAACAATTTCACATAAATACATATGTTAAAAGGAGAGCAAATTAATTTTATATAAATACATATCGTAAAGGATTAATCTTTAACAATATATAAAACAAATGTAAACACAGTATAAAAAGAGAAAAGGTATATAAAATTAACTTCTATATGCATTGCTAAACTACGTTATGTACTCTCTTTTCAAGTATAATCCTTTTAGGTTTATGCTTGAAACTAACAATTATCATTTAAATTATCATGCTGCTGTTTATGTTAGTTGCTAAAAACAAGAATGTACATTATTAAACAAAATGATAATAAATATTCTGATATATAACACATATAACACAAAGTAGAATATCTGCAAGAAGAAATAGATGATACAAACATGAGGGATATCTTGATAATCTGAGGAGATTTTAATGCAAAAAGTTGGACGATTTTCAGATTCTTATGCATGTTACAGGAAAATTTGGAATAGGAGAAATAGATGACAGAGGAGAAATGCTACTAAATTTTGGTAAATTAAATGGTTCTCTTCATCACTAATACAATGTTTTATCATACAGAAAGTCATAAATACACCTGCACCTCACCCAAACGAGAAATCAAGAACTGCATAGATTATATATTAATTAATAAAAGATGAAAAAAACTCAATTTAAAATGTAAAAACTCTAAAGAACATAGATATGGATATCTATGTTCTTGAGAGTTCCATGAACTCTCAAGAACAATGAGTTTCATTTCAGACCATGAGCTCCTTACAGCTGAAATAAACAACCAATTTTCCAAGAAGAAAATAGCACTCAAAGCAAAAGTAATAGACATGAACATACTTAAAAACCTGGCATACAAGCATCAATATGGAGAATTGATTACAGATAAAATTGAAGCAACAGGAAATTGCCGGAATTGAGGTAAATAAGAATTACTAGACAGCAGCAAGGATCCTGGGTTATTCCAAAAAAGAGAGTAACAATGAATGGATGACAGTTGGATTAGTATAGAGGGGGGAGGGGGAGATGGCAGAATAAAATAGCAGAAGGCAAAGATGCATTCGAAAAAAAAAAATGACACCAGAACAAAAAATATAAATCAAATTGCAAAGAGCTACTCTTACTTCGTCACTAAGTTTAACCTCTCTACCAGCCATGGTGGATGAAATAGTGATACCAAATTGCACTTCTTATCCATGTTTTTCAATAGGCGTTACAGAATCGTATCCAGATTTTGTGACGTCTATAGACGTTGTGGCTGGTTGGGGTGTTAATGGTGACAAGGTGGCAAGAAACCTAACAGTCTGGACTCTTAACTCTTTTTGTGATTATTCAAAAATAAGAGTATCTCCGATCAGGCCCATCATACTGCACAAATAGATCAAACAGAATCCAAACCAAAAATTCTAGAAGAAATGAAGATGCCAGGTGCCTTTTCATTGAATGAAAAAGGCATCTGGACTGGATAGATGATACAAACATGAGGGATATCTTGATAACCTGAGGAGATTTCTGGGAAGGAGGGAGGGGGGGGGGCTATACAATATCTGAACTATTTATACAAACTAATATTAGAAAATCCCTAATGACTGGAGACAGTAAAATTATTATGCTGCATAAAAAAAGAGAGAAAGCAAAATGCAACAACTATAGACCCATATCATTGCTGAGCTTTTCTTATAAGATATTAATTAGACACATTCAAAAGAGAATAAAAAAAGAGTATGAAGAAGTACACAGGATTCTATCTTTTACAGAGGCTAGAAGATTTGACTTGAGAAAAGCAAAAAAGTCTGTCTGTATGCTTTATAGACCGCAAGCAAGCCTTTGGTATAGTAGACAAAAACTGTATGATAGAAACACTGCATAAAAAAGAACTGAAACCATATCTAATCAGTATAGTCAGAAAGTGATACAAAGACATATAGACAATAAGTTAAATTGAGGAATATTGAAAAAAGTAAAATCCCATTCCAGAGGAGAGTCATGCAGGGCTGCCCCCTCTCTTCCTACTTGTTCAACCTGCTCTCAGAGAGGTGGTTGGAGAATTGCCTGGAAATAACTGTCAGTGGAAGAAACATCACCCACTTAAAATATGTGGATGCTGTTGTGATAGCTGATAATTTAGAGAACCTAAAATTAATGATTTCTAATCAAAATTGAACTAACAACAAATACAACTTGGAGATGAGTTTCGATATGATAAAAATTATGGCAATAGGCAGAGTGTAAAAGTATGTCAATGTTATAATAAATAAAAGAATAGAACAACTGGACAGTTTCAATTATCTTGGATCATTAATCACTGAAGATCTAAGTTATATAAAACCATCAAGCACCGAATAAGTCTAGGATGGTCAGCAATGAACAAATTAAATAAAATATAGAGAAACTAAAAAATTAGTCATAGCCTAAAACTGAACTATTCAACTCAATGATCCTTCCGGTAGTACTATATGGAGTAGAGACCTAGGTAGTAGCTGGCAACAAGAAGACAGATTAAAAGGTTCTGAATCAAAGTGCTTAAGAATCAATGACACAAAGTGAGTAGAAAAAAAGGTAAGTGATAAAGTAAGGGAAGAGCTGGGTTACACCAATAATATCCTAAATAGGCTAAACAAAAGAAGTCACACTGGTTTGGATGTATAACCAACATGCACCAAAAAAAGACTGCTTTATGTCCTTCTTTATGGAAGGGTTGGAGGCAACTGAAGTAGAGATCTACTCAGGCTTGACCTCATTCCAACTGTTAGTAGGTCTGGCAGAGACAGAATCAGTGGATGAAAATAATCCATCACTCAACCTGTCCTAAATGTATGATTACTTAAAAGGTATAAATGCTGCTCAAGCAAGTATATTTAATTTTAATTAATGCTGCTGATTATTGGTTTATTGGCCTGATAGCCACTTCAAACTAGCGGTTTTCACATCAAACACCAACCAGAAATCTTCCGAATACAGCAGTAGTTCATGGATTACCACAGATCATGAGCTACTTAACACATGAGGCACTCTTTCATGGAAAGTGCTTCATCATGGAAGGTTTGTATTTTTGTAAGCTCGTAATCACTTTTCAAACTTTAAAGTTCCAAAGATGGGTGAACATTATCTCAACTCTTATTCATCATCTAAATTGATAGCTTTAAGAAATAAAGTGTCATTAAACCTGATATTAGAATTGGAGATATCAAACCTAGCTATTTGCTTTATCTAGATGATGTTGTACTCTTAAACACATCGAGTGCAGGTTTCCAGGATTCTCTAACTAAATTAAATAACAGCTATAACAAATTTGGCATGAAAATCAGCAATAAAAAGATAAAACCTATGAAAATAGTTGAACATGGAAAACTTCAGCTGTATTATCAATGGAGAACCTATAAAACTTACATAGTTCTGTCATGGCAGCCTGTACACCCCTTGAGGGTACATATCAGAAAATCGATGACGATGAATTTTCAAAGACAAGCACTGTTGGCTTATTTGCCTATAAAATACTAATAGAACAATCTTTCATTTAATAATAATCTGAAGCCAAGAAAAGCCTTTTAGGCTCTTTTCTTCAATAATTATAATTTATACTCCTTTTTGATTTTATTTATTTATTTTGTTTAATAGCATAAAAATTTTGAAACAAAATTATAGTGAAGTCTAGCTGATATAGTATTCATTTATATAAACCCGATTATTAATGCTGTTTAGTTGAGAGGAAACATACAGTTGTTTGCTAGTGATGCTAATGTGATGTAGAGATCCAACAGGATGATGTAAAAATAAGCATAACTTAAAATTACGAATCTTTTTACAATTGTTTTTCTATGCTAGTATATTATTAAAAGTTTATTTTTCGCTTGGTTAGAATATAATAAATTTAGTTTAATCCTTTATCCAAGTGTGAGCAAACAAATTTTGTGCCTGAAAGTATCTTTAAGACTGGGGTAAGGTGGTACAACACCAGGGCAACTCCTTGCAAAGGTGGAGCAAGCTATCATTACTCCTATCTCAGTATCTCCCATAATGCAAAACATATCTCCTTGTGGATATGTCTAATATTATGCATTAAGGGAAGGGCCACTACCCAGACTAGTTTCGACCTTTACTGAGGTCTCTTCAGTGGGAGCCAGGCTGAGATACCAGCCAGAAGCATTAGCAAGGTCATCTCTACCTACAGGAGTTGCCAAATGGTGTGCCACCTTTTTAATAAATTACTCTGGATTTAGAGAAAGATGTTGAAAGTTTATTTTTCACTTGGTTAGAATATAATAAATTTAGTTTAATTCTTTATCCAAGTATGAGCAAACAAAGTTTGCACCTGAAAGTATCTTCAGGACTGGGGTAAGGTGATACAACACCAGGGCAACTCCTTGCAAAGGTGGAGCAAGCTATCATCATTCCTATCTCAGTATCTCCCATAATGCAAATATCCCATAATGCATTAGACATCTCCTTGCAGATATGTCTAATATTATGCATTAAGGGAAGGGCCACTACCCAGACTAGTTTGCTCCACCTTTGCAAGCAGTTGCCCTGGTGTTGTACCACCTTACCCCAGTCCTGAAGATACTTTCAGGTGCAAACTTTGTTTGCTCACACTTGGATAAAGGATTAAACTAAATTTATTATAGTATATTATATTAATTTTGGTTTCGTAACACATATGTTCAGCACTTGAGATGTGCCTGTTATTGATTTTATGATTGTTAAAATGAAGTGTAAAGCATCTGAGATTTGATGTACTTGCTATATTATGATAGTTGTAATAATTTCAGTCTTCTTTAATGTAATTCATAATTGTTAAATGTTATGACATGCTGTTCTTTGTAAGGACATTCTCTTTTCACTAACAAAGGCAATGTAACAGCCATTACTACCTAACTTCTCACTTGCCATTTACATGAAGTGCACGTGCTCACCGAGCAGACTGATAAGTGATTGACAGCTGACAGAGAAAGCATTCATCACTGGGGTAACAAGAAGAACAAGAAGAAAGAGAGAATGGAAATTTGAGAACAGCAACCATAGCATTTTGTTTTTAGGAAGATTTTAAGAAAATGTGAAAGATCCATTTGGAAGAACATAAAACAATACATCCTTTGCCACAGCTATGGACAGTCAGTCTAACAAATGTTATGCTTTGAACATCACTCACAGAATCAAATGGAGAAAAACTATTATGCTTCATCGCTATAAGATGAAATGTGAGAGCTTTTAGAATCTGTATGGATAATCATACAGAATTTTAGAATCATCTTTAAAGTCATATCTAAATATGATTGAAAAACTCCCTCAATCTGAAAAGATGTCTCACTGTTCTATTCAGATTACTCTAGGATACTTGGTTCCAAGGGTTATACTGCCAACCAACATTGTGTCGATTTATAGTTTTCCTCAGTGATAACGGGAACCCCGGCATAATAAACATCCTCTGGATAGCATTTGTTGCGGTGGAAAATCTGTTCATAAACCAACCAGCAAGGTTTCAAAAATTATCAGGATATGATCGAAGCATAGAATATTGCAAAGAGTTCTACGGAACTCTTACCAGTGATCTATAAACCTCTACGATGATGTGTAAAGATCATTCATTATTATTATTACATAACACCTCCAGGGAGTCCAAAGACATCGAGGGAGGGTCCATACTCTACAACTGTCCGTCTCCACCAACCACGATTACCTTCATCATCTACACCAACTTCATCTACCGCAGACCACCACCACTAGTATTTTTGCAGATAATCACAAACATCCATGCCCTTCCCCTGACGGGATTTCAACCCACAGCCTTTTGGCTGGAGAGCAGATACACTAACCATTTGGCCAACCAGGTTAGCTAATTCATTGCTAATTACGTGGATTTTCTTTTCTTTTTTAAATGTGAATGCCACTCATGAAAGGATTAAAGGACATATTGCCATATTTTTGTGCACCCATCAATTGTATATATTCAACCATATTTTTCCTGTATCATAGGCAGGAACCTGCTCTCCTCCATGGGAACTTAGGTGTATAGTAATACAGTAAGCTAGATGGCAGATGTTATATTTTTGATATCCAAGTAGCAAACTGGTGTATCACCATATATTATTACATTGTAGAAGTTGTTCAATGGGCTCAAAGGTATATAAATAAACAACAAAAGTTTGCATATGAATATTTTCATGCCAACTACTTGATTATAGAGAGAGCAGTTCACTTGACATCATTCTGTCCTGTGTATTCTATAATGCATAGCATACAGCTTTGGGAGTGTGTGATGTGCATTATATATACTACAAAAACCACTCTACAAAAGAACTACTATAAAACTTTCCTTAAACCAAAAATAATAATAACAAAAGCATGTAACAGCGATGTTACAAGAATACTAGACACTGAATAATTTAAAAATCTTGTAATTTTATTAAAAGACCTGTTCCACAGTTCTTATTACACTGACAGCAGCAACACTCAGATTAAAAACTGCCAAAGAATTATGAAAAAAAAAAAAAATGTAACCTCTTGAATTTTCTGGATATCAAAACAAAAACCATATACAGTTTTAGGCAATTCTACTCCCTGTGAATGTATGGGTTGTCTACATACAAATTAGTCAAAGTGCACTCTTTTACTACTGGCAATCTACCCCCCCCCCAAAAAAAAAAACTAAGCTCATTTGAAATCTGGATTTGAAACATTATTCTCAACATCACAGGCAACTTTGAAGTCTGCTCCTTATTGACCCATGTTCTGCTTAAGGACACTCTCAAATAATTCAGGCCCAATATTTTCCTGATATCTCAGTCACCTTGATTTACCATGAACTCTGAGTTTATTTGAACTCTGTTGTTTATTTTTAATTTGAAAAATGTATAAATAGAAGGCACTAAACTCTTTCTTTCCAGCTAACTTCTTTATGGAGGCCTCTGAGAATAATGATCTAAACACACTCCACACAAACCCACTATTTAGCTATGCTGGATAATGTGGATGTATTATGGAAGTTTATTGTTCACTTGGTTAGACTATAATAAATTTAGTTTAATCCTTTATCCAAGTGTAAGCAAACAAAGTTTGTGCCTGAAAATATCTTCAAGACTAGGGTAAGGTAGTGCACTACCTTACCCCAGTCCTGAAGATATTTTCAGGTGCAAACTTTGTTTGCTTACACTTGGATAAAGGATTAAACTAAATTTATTATGTGAATGTATTTTCTCTATCATTCTGCCCAGCACTAGAACAATAACTGGCATTTCACATTAACACAACTAGACATCTTAGTCAAAAAAACAGCCTGATGGATCTTTATCATTTTTATGGGAAAACTATACATGCATACACACAGGCAGACATATCCATTAACAGCTACACCACTATTATTCCACACTACAATAGGGCTTTCTACAAACAACAGTGTGCTAAAAATCACTTTCTCAGATAATAATTCCATTACAACTTAACTAAATCACACACATTTACACTTTCTTAGTCAATGGCTATAACCATGAATGGACCTAGAAAATAGCAACACCCTTCACATATCTCCCAATCCAGACTCAACTGCAACATGCCTTTGAAATTCTCACTCTGCCTTCATACCAATGTCCATGACTCTGAGGTGGTATCCTTTGGAACTCTAGGTTTTCCTGAGAAGGTGATAGAAGTCAAAAATTCAAAATAAATAAAATGTGATTGCTACCTTTAGGCCACAGAGGAAATTAGGAATCTTTATCTGCTCTACAATGGATTAACATAAATCTGAGATTTCAGAGGAGTGTTTACTGATTTCCTACAGTTGCAAACTTTTCTATTATGAACAGAGTGGCAGGAGTTAACATGACATTTGCTGGACATAAAAGCTTGGCTCTTAGAAACTTTAATATGGATAACTGCTGCAGAATTTTCTGGACAAAACGCAGCTTTGTCTCACAGAATTAAAGCAGCTTTTGAAAGCTGCCTTATTTTGTGAAGTAAAGCCACTTTCAAATTTGAAAGAACCATTTCTTGAATCTGCTTCCATCCTAATTCTGTAAAATAAGGCAGCTTTTAAATTTGAAAGACTATGTCTTGAATCTACTTTTATCTAAAGAACCACCCTAGTCTCAACAAATTTATGAAAAAACTGCAACATGCCTTTGAAATTCTCACTTCACCTTCATACCAATGTCCATGACTCTGAGGTGGTATCCTTTAGAACTCTAGGTTTCACTTCTTGTTTCCTGATCAGTCTTTCTTGTCATATAGTGCCTGACATGCATATATTTATATATACCTGTATATGATGCTGGTGAAACAGGATACACTAATTAAATCTCTTAATTATTATATATATATATATATATATTTTTTTTTTCATCTGATTCCTAAAAAATCCCACTGTGAATGAATGTGTGCTAAGATAAATTTGAGGCTTAAATTTTTTTATTTATATCTGTTAACAGTTATTCAGGCAGCAAATTATACTTTGAGATCACTTATGAATCATTTAATAGATTCTTAAAATCTTAAATAGTTAAACTACAAGATAAATATAAACAGTGCACAAAAATTTGAAGCAAAGAAAAGAAGCGTAAATGTGACAAATACAGATATCTTACAGAGAATGAGACACAGAGATCTTTATTACAGGAAATGATCCAGAGAAAGATGAGATTGGCGGGACATGTACTGAGAGGTTCAGCAGGACAGAGGATACTAACAGTTTTAGAAGGAAAAATTATGGGAAAAGGATCTTCTTCTTTTCAGCCATTTTCTGTCCACTGCTGGACGAAGGCCTCTTCCAGTTCTTTCCACCTTTCTCTGTTCTTGACAATGGTTGACCAATTTTTCCCAACAAATTTTGACAGTTCATCACTTCACCTTCTTTTAGGAGATCCTCGGCCTCATTTCCCTTCTTTAGGAATCCAGTTCGTAAGTATGGTGGTCCATCGCTCATCTTCTCTTCTGGATAAATGTCCAGCCCATTTCCATTTTAGTTGCTTGTGGTGAAGAATGATGTCAGTGATGCGAGTCTGGCTTCTTATCCAGGTGTTTCACTTTTTGTCTTTTAATGCGATGTCTAGCATCAACCTCTCCATTTTTCTTTGAGTTGTTGTTAGTTTATTTTCCAGTGCTTTTGCTAGTGACCAAGTTTCACAACCATATGTGATGACTGGAAGTATACACTGGTTAAATGTCTTCCTTTTTAAACAGAGTGGGACATTATTGTTTTGAAAAATGCTTTTTAATTTTCTCATTGAACCCCAGGAAAGTTGAACTCTCCTATTTATTTCCTTTTGGAGTCCACAGTTTAGATCAATGAGATGACCTACGTATGTATATGAAGAGACTCTATCCAAGAAATTGTTTTCTATTATTATGTTTTTTGGTGTTACAAAATGATTAAACATGATTTGTTTTTTCTCTGTTTATTTTTAGACCGACTTTTCTGCTTTCATGATATAGGTCTTCTATCATTATATTAAGGTCTTCTGGAATGTTTGCAAAAATTATATCATTGGCATATCTTAGGTGTGTTAAGTTTCTGTTATTAATTTTTATACCCAGGTTTATAAAGTTTATATTATTATATATTTCTTGAAGGACTGCTGTAAAGATTTTGGGTGATAGAGAGTCTCCTTGTCTGACACCTTTTACAATTGATATTTTATTGCTACTTGTGTGAAGTTGGATTGTTGCAGTGTGGTATATTTCCTGGAGAAGGTCCATATATTCTCTCCAGGATCAAAGGAAAAAGATCAAGATGCAAAAAACGAAGGACATGGCTTGAAGATATAAAATCATGGACAGGATCACATGGCTATGAAGAAACAAAAAAAGGAAAGCCACCAACAGAGAGAACTGAAAGGACATGGTGCTGCACCCTCTCACTGAGGAAGCTACATGAAGAAGTAGTAGTAACATGCTGGAATAAGCAAAAAATAAAAATAATATTTTGTGGCAGATTTCTGAAAATGGCTATCTAGCAAGTGGATTTTCTTTAAAGATAATTAAAGTTTAAGTAAATAATAAATAAATAAATAAATAAATATATATATATATATATATATATATATATATATATAAATAAATAAAGGTTGGTACTTACTGTTTTTCCTCCATGATGAAAAAAATTGCATATTGATTTTTCAAGAATTGAGGCAAATATTTTTCTTACTTCACGGTTTGGACATTCTAATAAGAAGGGCCTATCACATACATACAAACGGCATATAAACTTTTCAGCTAATAATAATGTAATACATTTTTAACAGCAAAATTTTTTTTTTTCATAATTTTAAAATAGGCTTGATTAGCCAAAGAACTATTTATAATAATGACTGTAAGAATCAAGAGCATTTAGTTAGAAGGACCTGCTGTTAGTTGAATTTATAATGAAATTAATGAATGTTATGAGTTTTATCAGTTTCTTATTGTCACCAGAATATAATGAGTAAAGCCTTAGATCATGATTACAGCTGTTCTTCTTCTGCCAATTGCTATTTCTAGTTTTTGAGCTAACTTGTTGCAGCTGTTCAAGAAGGTACAGATGCAGATTAAGAAATTCAATAATTTTCTACTGATATTTCCTCTCTATGCACCTTCTAGTTTATATATCATGAATGTCCAACCTTTTGGCTTATCTGGGCCACATTGAGTGAAGAGGAATTGTCTTGGGCCACATATAAAAGGTATAATATAGTTAATGTATATAAGTAACAAAACTTATTTAAAATTTTTTATTATAACATTAAAAAACAGAGGGCAGAATAAACAAAAAACTAGTAGATATTTGACCTTGTTTACGTGAAACCAATGCATCAATGTCTGGTTCGATGGAAGTGGTTCCAATTCGTAGCGAGCTCTCAAGGTTCTCGTCAGAAATTTTTTGATCTAACTTTATTCTTCATATGCTTCATTCTTATAATAGTTGTTCACAAATGTATATACTAGCAAAAAGTGATGACATGAATAAAGCATGATTGTCAAGCGAAGGATATTTTTCTCTGGGAAGATAGGTTTTAAATGGAATTGCAAATATACAAAAAAAATTGATAATTTTTTCTGAAATCTTGAACTATTCTCAAATTCTTGTATCAAAATGGAAAGAAAGACAGCATATTTTACACATCACATAATAATGTTAAAAGTTTAAGATCTTATGGGGCTGTATTACCAACAGTCCAGGGCTGCACGTAGCCCACAGGTTGGACACCCCTGTTATACACAATATTAATCTATAAGAGATACCCTTTACATGTGGTGTGTATATATACTATTATACATGTGTGTGTGTGTTTTAAGTTTTTACGTAGTAGATGATTTTCATCTCTTCATGTGTAATCACTCCTTACTTAATGGAGGCTTGGAGCCATGTTTGTCCTCTAGAGGGTTTTTTGATTGTGTAACCTTTGATACATCAAGGCAACGCTAAATGTTTTCAATCTTTCAAGAGTTGGACTGACATATAATAGACCACTAAAGGCATTTACTTACTGCACACAATGCTATATGATTCATTGTTTGTCACTCTCTCCATTATGACATGAAATAGTCCATTCGAAATCCTACATCTTCAATAAATATATTTGATTTTTACTTCATCATTATGGATTCATGCTATCATTATTTAACTTAAAGCATAAAGTAAAATAATGATAATAGCTCTTCATGAATATCATGAAACCTTAACACTGTTAGTAAGGTTATAAATGTTTGCAATTTCTGATGTCCACATTTTAATAACCTATAATTATAGAAAAATGAACTCCAAAAAGCCTTACAAATATACCTTTTACTTATACATTTCTACTACATGCAGTGCTTTTTCAAAAAGTTTTTTGTTTTCTTCAGCAGAAAGAAGAACTGGTATTATTAGTTCCATTACAGATCCAAAATTATAAAACATAATTATAAATTATAAAAATGCTAGTAAATTAAGAAAATGGCATTATTTTTAATTTGAGTCCCAACTCAAAATTAAACTCAACTCAACTGTAAACCTATCATCATCATCATCAAATTCCTGACGTGTACCCTCAAAGGATGTACAGGATATTATGACAATACTACATGAAAAACTTACATCATTATTAATTTCCTATTAACAATTTTCCTCCAAATCAATCTGTTATCTGTCAAGACTCCAACATTATCAGATCGTATATTTCTGTCTTCTAAGGTACTCTTTACTGTATTAACCTACCTCTATCTTGGTCGTCTTCTGGGTCTTTTTCCTGGCAACCTGGCAGAGAACTCTTATTTTGCTGATCTGTCCTCTCTATTCTGTTTAAATGACCATACCACCTGAGATTAGATCTGCTAACACATTCCTGGATGCTAACAATGCCAAGTTTTTTACTAATATTCTCATTTTTAATATGATATTGCCACTGGTGCTATCCGTTTATTCCTCTAATCTTTCTCAGGACCCTCATATCTGTGGTCAGGTGTTTTATTTCTAAAACAGCTCTCAGATCGATAAGTTAAAATTGGTTTGAACATTGTCTTGAATACAACTAATTCAGTGTTTTGACTAATTTCTCTCTTATTCCACATAAATTTATTCAGTTGACTTCCTACAATACCAGCTTTGTTGATTCTATTGTCTATTTCCATATTTAAATTTACTATTTTCACTAAAAATCATGCCTAAGTAGCTGAAATGTTTTACTTGTTTTATAGGTTCTCCATTCACAATGCAGCTGATAATTTCAATGTTTCTGCCTATTTTCATTGTCTTTGTTTTGTTATTGCTCACCTTTTTATGACATCTATTACAACAGTTATTCAATTTAGTCAGGGAATCTTGCAGACTTGTAGCAGATTTGTTTAGAAGTATAACATCATCTGCATAAAGTAAAGAGCTGAGATTAACAACTCCAATTTTGTTATCAGGTTTAATATCTCTTTCCTTCATAATGAGATCCATATATTATTATTATCATCATTCAGGCCTCCACGGAGTCAAGAGACTCATCGCGGGAGGTCCTTCCTAGGAAACACAAAGTCTATCATACCACTCCTTGAACTCATTGAATGTTCTTGCTCTCACCACTCTATCAGGCAATGAATTTCATGGTTCCATCATACCTATAGAAATACCTCTGTAATTATCACATTTAGTTTTATTTCCCTTTTTGTATATGGGTACTATGAGGGCTCTACTTCAATCAACTGGAATTTGTTCCTCTGTCCAAACCTTCTGAACTATGTAGTACAGCCAGTATAAGACTTTCATACTTCCATACTTGAGCATTTCTGGTCAAATATCATCTACTCCCGCTGCATTTCCACATTTCAGGCTTCTGGTGGCTTTTTCTACTTCAAATATAGATATGAATTCCTGATTGCATGTCTGTTGAGTGTTTTTTATGACTGTATTTTCATCACTGCTTGTTTAGTTTAGCAATTTTTTGAAGTAATTATTCCATATCTATAGGATATTTTTTTTCCTCCAGTTTTCATATCACCTTTATCATCTCTAATTCCTTTTATAGCACTCGTTCATTCATTTTTGAGCTTTTACAACAACCTCCAGAATATCTTGCCACCTTCTTGATATTTTTTTTTCTATGTTCTTACCGAAGTCTTCCCATAACTTTTGTTCAGCTAGGTTTTACACAGTGTTTACCTTTCTTACATTTGTTTCTATATTCTCTTAAGAGCACAAGTTGACTTATTCGTCACGAACTTTTGATATGCTTTCTTCTTTTCCTTCATTGCTTCTTTAACTTCCTGTGTTCACCATGGAGTTGTGATTTTTTTATGACAACCTCACAATATGCCTCCCTGGCTGAATCAATCAATGTTTTCTTCAGGATTTGCTACTGAAGAATATGCTATCTATAATCATTAATATTAATATCTTGAGTGGGCTAAAGGGGTTAATCCAAAACCCTACTCTAAACACCAAACATTGAACTTTACATATATATATTTAATTTGAGATCTTGTAATATTTTAAGAGTATATCCAGCTTTTATTTTAAATGCTAAAGCATAAAGTAAAATAATTGCTCTGCACCATTTTAGTCCACGAGTGCTTTTGATATGCATCTGTGATACTGCCCTACCACACTAATAACAGTGGAAACTAATATCACAGGTTCTTTACTGACACTTGTAGAGAAAATCAGTAAGTTTCCTTAAGGGTTCACTTTAACAGGCATGACAAACCCAAGGTACCAGTATGCTGGACCATGCCTTAGGCATAGATCTATGTGATTGTTTTTGGGTAGCAGATGAATTTATACAGGTAGCAAAATTTATGAAAATCTTTACCAGCAAACAGAAAGCACAACCCACAGCCCTTCCCTTAATGCATAACATTAGACATATCCGCAAGGAGATGTGTTTTGCATTATGGGAGATACTGAGATAGGAGTGTTGGTAGCTTGCTCCACCTTTGCAAGGAGTGCCCTGGTGTTGTACCACCTTACCCCAGTCCTGAAGATACTTTCAGGCACAAACTTTGTTTGCTCACACTTGGATAAAGGATTAAACTAAATTTATTATATTCTAACCAAGTGAAAAATAAACTTTCAACATCTTTCTCTAAATCCAGAGTAATTTATTAAAAAAGGGTGGCACACCATTTGGCATCTCCTATAGGTAGAGATGACCTGCTAATGCTTCTGCCTGGTATCTCCACTTGGGCCTAGCTCCTACTGAAGAGACCTCAATAAAGGTCAAAACTGGTCTAGGTTGTGGCCCTTCCCTTAATGCATAACATTAGACATATCTGCAAGGAGATATGTTTTGCATTATGGGAGATACTGAGATAGGAGTGTTGGTAGCTTGCTCCACCTTTGCAAGGAGTTGTCCTGGTGTTGTACCACCTCACCCCAGTCCTGAAGATACTTTCAGGTGCAAACTTTGTTTGCTCACACTTGGATAAAGGATTAAAATAATTTTATTATACTCTAACCAAGTGAAAAATAAACTTTCGAAACTTTTATAGTTTCTATATTTGGCTGTGAAATAATGTTGGATTCAATATCCACTTAATTTGTAAAAAACATTATTATTATTATTACATGACACCTCCAAAGATTCATTGGAGAAGGCACACTACTCCAATACAACGCAGTCTCCACTACTTAATCCTCCAACTACACGAGACTACTATCATCAACACACGGCACCATCTACTGCCCACCACTAATATATAATGTCTGTAGTGTGTGTTCTTATATTGAAAAAGTCTATATAAAGATTCCTCTCATCAAGCCAGGAATCAATGCCATGGAAATTTGTGCTATGGAGGCAGGGGAAAGAAAAAAAAAAATTACAATGTCAAAGTCTACAGTGAGACATCATATCATATATGCCATACTTCTGGGTACAGTTCACTCAATTATGATCAGGTAGTTGTGAGAATAATTCAGATTGTAACTGAAAAAAGGAACTAATGTCCTATCATAGCACCCTTTAGGGCTAAGTAAAACAAAGTTTATTCATAGATGTTAGGTCATCGATGGTGTTAATATGACTTTTTATCTCAATTGATTGCATAATGAAAATAAATCTTTGAACCATCTAAATTGTTCGCCAGTCAATTTGCTTTGTAGGCATCGCTGCTGCAGACTTATTTCTTGGAAGTTGAAAAAAGAATAACAGCATTGCTTTTCTAGGCAAAGGTGCATGCAGAAGTTCTTCAGGTGAGGTTAGTTATGTGTTTACACTCAACTGCTGTTTCAATTCTGAGTATAAATCAAGACTTATCATACATGATTATACATGATAAGAAATCAGTTTTATTCAACAAAGTCAAATTTCATTGGCAAACTTCCATACACATAGTTGTTTTAATTCATCACTGACAATTATATGAATCTCATCTACAAATAATTTGCTCAAGTTTCATCTAGCTGTAATAATATCACAAATTCCCTTCGATGATAAATTTAAAATGGTAGATGTTTCTGGTAATGATAATCTTTTGTTTTCCCTCTGTTCTCATTGTCAACAATAAGTATGATTCTTGACAGTAAGACTAATTGACATCTGTAAAAATCTCATATAATTGTGACTTATTATAAAAACTGAGTGTAAAAAAATATAAAAATCCGAGTGTTTTGTTATAGGATAAAACATTTCCTTTTTAAACTTATATGTTTGTATGCTTAGCATTATTGGAACTGCCAATTGGTTTGAACGGTGGCAAAAAAAAAAGGTCTATGTTTACATTGATAGTTTAATCCTTAGGGAATTATATAGAACTAATTTTGTATGTATATTATTTTATGTCTATTCATAAGGATTCCTATGCTATACACTATTACTGCAATGTGCAATCGCTATACTAATGGCAGCCACGTTGCCACTTGAATTTTGCTTTGAATCTTGGTAACAGGCATGTGTGTTATTTGAGAGTTTTGGAGCAGCTATTCCAAGGTAATTGGAATACCAGTTAGCAAGGAGCAAAGAGCAAGAAAGGAGGGAAAAAACTACAGAGTTAAATTCTGTGATCTCAGAAAAAGTTTTTATATTCATCTTT
The DNA here is from genome assembly GCF_054136105.1 of Typopeltis vanoorti. NCBI lineage: Eukaryota > Metazoa > Arthropoda > Arachnida > Uropygi > Thelyphonidae > Typopeltis > Typopeltis vanoorti. The sequence continues at coordinate 113,184,846 of NC_143560.1, forward strand.
ATTTACTCTCTAAGGAGGAACTGTGAAGTTAATATTGAAGGACAGCACAATGTATCAAGCCTTCATATATTAATGAGAATGTTATGTGCTCAATGAGGAAGCAAGTGGCATATGTTCCATGAAGCAAGATGGAATGTGTAGTACAGTTCTTCTTTTCTTGGAAATGCCTTTGGAACTGCTCAATTAAATTTTGTACTCCTACTGTCGAAGGGATTATCTTCATGCCCACTTCAGCAAATGAAGGAAAGCTGTTTTTTTATGAAACATGATTACTAGAAAATGATATCTGAAAGTATATCAGTCAAGTGAAATCTTCAACTTTTTTTTATTGTGATCTAAGGAAACTCTGAAAAGTACGAAAGGTTGAATAAGTAGAAACAAAAAAAAAAAAAAAAAAAAAATGAAGGAAGATGAAGAACACAGCAATTGAATAAATACTACAAGAGATATTCCCACACAGTCAAGAGAAACTATTGCCCTTTTTGGTGAATGTTGTGTTCCCAAGAATTGAATTTATTTAATTGTGAGAGTCGGAGATTTTTTCTTTGAGCTCATATTATGTAAATTCAAGAATGGCCATCCTCTGTATTTAAAAGTTAGAGTGAGAATATAATTAATTTTTTTTTTAATATTTGAGTTATTTGGAATTACTTGGAATACACAATATGCTGATTTTTGAAGTTAATGTATGAAACAATTTAAGCAGACAATAAGCAAATTGAAATTATATATAAATATTTAGTTAACTTACTCTCCATGAATGACTTTTAACATAAAAGGTTGGATATAGATAAAGGTGTGAGTTAACGCCATGCCATCATTCTGACTGCTGCCAATCAGGATTTTTATTCTCATCTTTAAAAATGTTCAACCACCTTAACACTACTATAGTGCTCACTGCTTTCAATATGTAGGCATTCTGCAACATCTCTAATATTTTTCCCAGTCTCACACAAAATTCTATATACATCCTTTATATTTTAAAAAATATGCAATATCAATCTACAATGCAAATGAAAATTAGGCTTCATAAAACAGCAAAGAAACATCAACACTAAAGGTAAACAACACCCATTACACTGATGATTATCAAATGTGAAGTTGATTGAGGCTGTTACAATAATGCAGTGCTGCTCAACTCACTGCTTTTCAAATGTCCTTCATATAATATACTCAAGATATTTTATAGATACATCAAAAATACTGAACTTACTTGAGATAGCTAATGCCAGAATCTGATCCAAAAAAATTCATGAGCCAGTATGCTGCTTCCTTATTGCTGTTGACTGTTCTCTCAATACAGTGCACCCATTCATCCAGGTTTGAGCTATAAATTTTAAATTTAGAATATTTTAATATAATAATTCAGTTTTGCATATTCATCTACATGCATTATATAGACTGAAGCTTGGAAAGATATTAGATAATGCCATATATTCTCAAAGGAACATTAATCTTTTCTCTCAATTAATGAAGAATTCACTAATTTCTTACAAACTTATATAAGCTACAGAGTATTGGTGTTAAACAGCGTCACAAGCATTATCTTTTTTCTTTTGTTTTATTTATTATTTTTTTGTGGAACTCAACTACAGCATATGAACTTATTTGGCATTTTAATTACTCTCAGTTATTAATATGTAGCAAGCCTATAGCACAACAAGCCCTACTTTACCATGTTTGAGATGGAACTATATATTGACTCTCTCTAAAGCAAATTCCATTAATAACAATCATAATATAATTTAATGGAATAATCAGGCTTAGCATTCCACACAGCTACTACTGGCCATCAAGTACTCTGGCAACAGACAAACATCATATATTGATAACAACTGTTTAACAAGGAAATTTAAAGAAGCTGCACTAATGCTTAGGACCCCTACACAGTGTAATAAAAATCAAGGCCTGATTTTACATCAAGTGTGGTCTGCCTTCATCAAAAATCTAACTGCCTTGGACATAACACACACGAGCCACAGAATGTGACAACAACTAGCAATGTTCCAACATGCATACAGTAAAGAATTTATCATTTGTATTATGGTTTCTGAATTATTTAACAGTTGTGAAGTTATAAAAAACAACTAATGTGTAATTAATTGCCAATAAGCTTTTGTTGTGTTAAACCTTTATATACCATTACCCCTCATGATGAAAGTCTTACAACGAACGAAACTTGTCAGGTTTTTTCAATTGTTTATTTTGAATAAACTCTTTATATTAATATGTGGTCTCAATTACTGGAAAATACCTACAGAATATCTTTCCTTCATTTGCTGACGTGGGCATGAAGATAATCCCTTTGACAATAGAAGTACAAATTTTAATTGAGCAGTTCCAAAGTCATTTCCAAGAAGAAGAATTGTACTACAGATTCCATCTTGCTTCATGGAACATATGCCACTTGCTTCCTCATTGAGCATATAACATTCTCATTAATATATGAAGACTTAATACATTTTACTGTCCTTCAATATTAACTTCACAGTTCCTCCTTAGAGAGTAAATAAAGATGAATATGAAACCTTTTTCTGAGATCACAAAATTTAACTGTAGTTTTTTTCCCCTCCTTCCTTAGTTGATGGGTGAGAGGCCTCAGATTTTGTGTTTCCCAAATCTTGAGAAGTTTAACAAAACCATATTTATTAAGATTAGGCTGGATTGTTTAAATCTGCTACTGAATTCAAAAAAGAGTCAACTTTGTATTACTGTGATGAAGCATAAACCATTGAAATGATATTGAAATGTTGTATTTCTCTCTGTGCTGTAGTTATTCCATTCAACTGTATAGCAGAGGTTCCCAAACTTTCTCAGTTCATGGTGCCTTTAGTGTCTCAGCTATTATTTCACACTTTGTGACTCTATATACCACCTTGCAGGATGATAGCAAAGCACTGCTTGGTAATGATGCTTGTTTTAAAAAACCTTTTTGTTCTTTCTGTGTGCTACAGTGCACAGTTTGGAAACCACTGTGAGCAAAGTAATACAAAGTAAATTACATTAGAAGAAATTATATTCTTGTTTTACTACTTTACCCACGCATGAGCAAACAAAGTTTCACTGTGAAATAGCTTCACAATTAGGCTGCTTATATACAGATGGGTCACTTTACATCAGATTGCTTGAGTATCCCATAATGCAAAGCAAACTTCCTTTTGGATATGTATATTGCTATGGGAATGGTCAGTTTTGATCTTTGCTGAGTTCTCATCAACAGGAGTTAGACCTGTGGAGATAGTGAGAGCTAAATTAATGAAGAAGTCATATTTTTCATATATATGTAGAAAAATGATGTATCACTATACTATTAACTTACTCAGAATTACAAATAATTGCAAAAATTAATTTTGCATGGTTACAAAATAAATTATATCCATGTTTTAATCTTTTACTCAAGTGTGAGCAAATCTTCAAATTGCACATGCTTCGCTCATGCAGCAGTAAAGGATTAAAACAAGAATATCATTTTTTTTTTTTTTTTTTTTTTTTTTTTTTTTTTGTCTAGTACAATTTACTTAGTAATCAAATGAAATGAAAATTTCTTCAGTTAGCTTTAATCCACATCATTTAATGATGATCACCATTTTCCTACTTATATATGAAAAATATGATTTCTGCATTGATTTAACTCCCAGTATCACCATAGGTCTGTCTATCTTCTGCTGATGAGATCTCAATAATGGGCTGAGTAGAGACCTATCTGAAAAGAAGAGTGCTTTGCATTACAGGATAACAGGGCAATTTGATTATCTGCTTCAGTATACAGGTAGCCTAATAGTGAATATATTTCATGTGCAAACTTTGTTTCTTCATGCTCAGTAAAGCATTAAAACAAAATAATTACTTGTGAAATATAAGTTAAACTATCTACTACTAGCAAACAATTAATTGCAGTACCTAAAAGTGTGTTGAAGTGAGAGTCAACTGCACTACTTTGAATAACCATCAAAAAAGAGTGTTGCAAAGTTCTTTTGATTCTTTTGACCATCTTATTATTTCAATTATATTGAAATTTATCAAAATCCTTTTAATATAACACTTATCAGATTGTTTAACAAAATTACATTTAAGTTTTATAAACCTAATACACTGGCAATTTGTCTACATTGTTCAATCATATTTGTATTATTAAAAAAAAAAATCAATTACTAATCAAAAATCAAAAGCACGAATATTTGTGCTATAAATATAATTATGACGATATAAACAACACTAAGAGAAGAAAAAATAAATTCATTTATTGAAATTACTAATATTTTATTGGTTTTACTACCCAACATCTTCAGAATTTATCTTCAGAGCACCAATTATAATTATGATAAGCACACAGGCACTAAACTAAACTGAATTATTAGAAACAATTCAAATTGTAACTGAAACAGAACTAATATCCTAACATGGTACGATCTATGTGCTGTATAAAGATAACTGGGCAAAGTCAGGCTATCTGGTCTTAGGATGACTATCTCCCAGATCGTTGACAAATTACTGCAACTATACTTGTTGAGGAGGGGGGGGGAAGTGCTTCATAGCAGACGCTGATTCTAAAAATAATCTCTCAGACATATAGCGACTTCCATTTAATTCTATGTGAAGGAGCAATGAGAGCATGGACTGCTAGTCTTGACTTACCATACAGATGATCACAGATATAATCTTTGTAATCTTCAAAGTGGATGTTAACCTCCCAACCAGCCGGTGTGGATGAAATATTCAACACTCCCTAGCTTTTTTCATGGATCAAAACTTCGTCGGCATTCCACCTTTTATCATGCCATTACCTTCCTCCGCCGTTAATCTCGTTACGGCTATTCTATAGCCATTAGTGGATTAACTGTTGCTGAGTGACCTTTGTGTCCCCCTGTCTTTACGTCTATTGTGTTGCTTAGAATTTCATTTACTGTCCTAAGTTATTTGACCTTTCTTGCCTCTAAAATGATTTATTGTGTCTCTTCCCAAAAATTGAAACGAATATCACATATGCGAAAAAAATCAATCCTGAAATGACCACTGATCAGCTTTTGCAATGAATCTATTTAGTGATAGTAAATTTGGTGTATTTTATTCTACAAATCAGTGCACCGGAAGAGTTACACTGATTGTTCTTTCACTTTACATATAATAGTTGAATAATTTTTTTTCAAATTTTAAAATTTTCAAATGTTTGCTTTGAAAATATTATGTCAAATATTTATATTTTTAAATAATATTTATTGAAATAAATATGTCCTTTTTCTTTCGTTTCTAGCGAAATAGCATTATATGGATCATCACATTTCAGATTTAGAAATGATTTTTTGTTATTCATAAAGACAAAATAAAAAAAAAATGTTAAAATGCTAAATTGCATTACTCGGTTTCCGATCGTGTCTTTTTGGTCAAAAATTTACATCTAATGATATTTTAGCAGTGATTCTTCGCCTTCGTCATTTATTTATTTATTTATTTGTATTATGCATATTATGATAATATCTAGTGCATAACCTCGTAGATATGTTGAAAATATAATGTGAAAAATATCATATACGGAATGATTCAACACTTTTGCTCATTTTGAAGATTTTCTAATGTTTCCCCCCCCCTCCTTATTCTCTCCTGGAACTGATTGCATAACTACTCTAAATTTCTATACAGGTTTGAAAGCTTTTCTAGACAGCATTCAAAATCAATTACTTCATTTTACCATTTTGACAAAAGATATACGACAATCAGATTGTATTGTGAAGCTTCTAATTCTGTTCTATTTATTTGCAATCTAAAACCAGCTGTTCTACTGTCTGCTGAAATTATGCGAAATTTTAGAAATAATATGCTATATTTTCACCATGCAAAATTGTTTATATGCATACCACACAAAAGAAAGTTCAGTAGTATTATTTGTGTTTGTTTTTCTTTTTAAAAAATCTAAATATTACTTCTTCTGCTGCTGGAAGCTATTTCTGAAATAATCTATGTCTTCTAAATACTTGGTAATATCCTCTTAGCTGCAGGAAAAGTAGAAGGCTTATTACTCTCAGTGCTATTGAGAAGAAAGGGGAGAACACTAAAGTGCCCCAGGCTGTAGTGCAGAATATGTCAAGAATGTCTTGTTTCCTTTTCGATTGTTGATTACCTATATCCTAACAGAAATACTGATATTTCGTTTACATGCTTATACATTATTTATGCCAAAATAATTGCTTAATTTATAATGATCAGTTTCACTTTTATTATCAAAAATTAGAAATTAAATCATACAATTATCTTGAAAAAGAGGATTTGAATTATTTTCAAAGAAAAGGTGCATATGCGTTTCATAATCTTCTTTTTTTTTGGGGTGGGTATAGACCTAAGCAATCTGCGGATATTTCAGATAATTTATTTTATAATTTGTTCGCAAGACAGCTGTTACAAACGTAAATCACTTGGGGAACATACCCATTCATTTTAGTGTAAAATAGTAGCAAAGGTTCAGTTACTTTAGATATCTAATCTAGAAGAAAATGTTATGTTTGCTGAGATTAGAATCATACGTGAATAATTTTTCTGACATGATTTCTTTATTTGTTATAATGTAACCAATTTACAGATTTTTTTCCCTCCTGCAGACTTCATGTTATATGCAGTAATTTCTTCTTTGTACTACAAGAAAAAAAAATCAGATAACAGGAGAAAAATATGTAGTATTTTCTTTTCCACTGGCTGAATTTACAATGTTCTTTCTTTGTGTTTTGAAGAGAAAGTGCAAATGACTTTTTTCTTACTATTTTTGCCATTATAACATCTCATATAATTATAAGAGTGACATTTTACCGTTTTTCTCCCACACGAGAAACAGAAATAAGGTGGTAATAATATTGTTGATTCTGCCAAACTTCATTGTAGCAGAAATTTTTATTACAAAACTTTGTAATATATATATATATATATATATATATATATATATATATATATATATATATATATATCTCCGAAACAAGAAATTTGGAACCCATATCACATCAATGTTGAGTGTTGGCAAGGTGAAAATGTTCCCGTTATTATTTATATATTTCATTTATTAACTAGGGGGGCTATGCCCAACCCCCCGTGTTCCGGTATGGTAGACTAGTTCTCCTTAAATTGTGATAACTCGAAAGGGGGTTCCGCCCCTGAATTCTGATGACTCGAATTTTGAAGACTCGACACTCAGGGTAGCCCGAGTTTCAAAACGTTTCGATAAACATGACATAAAAAGGCTTATCATTATATATATATATATATATATATATATAGGGTAGATTTTATTTCATTATTTTTTATTGTTTTGATGAAATACTTTACCTGGAATACTCTTTCCAGTTTCTCTGTGTCATAAAAAGAACTTAAAAATTAGCCTTCAAGATGAAAAAGAAACAGTGCATTCGGGTATCCCTCTATCAATATTTGTAGTCCTGAAAAGGACTGTTTTGATGGCCTTGAAAACAAACATTTTTTATTTCATACTGTTCAGAATTTGAAATTCTTGAACAGCGTGGAACACCTTGAAGCAAGGGTAAACACACAAAGCAGTTTTACACTCAGGGCACCAGATTTTTGTTTCCTTTCTGATATTTTTTTTTATTACATACATAATATTTGCGTGCAGGTTTTTTTTTTTATTAGCCGTTGGTGGTAGATTTTCGGGATAATGGTTGGAGTTAGCAGCGTTCAACCTCAGATGTCTGGCAGGATTTCCTGATTTTCTGCTTGTTGAAGAAGGTGCATGTGCATGCAGCAATGCTTTCGCAATTTCTATTCTGTATTTTAGATATGTTATGGTAGACAAACATTTTTTCTTGTACAGGAGGAAACTGTTCCAAATAACAAAATCCAAACACTTTTTTGTAATATTTTTTATGCTGTTTCCTCATTACAGAGTAGAATGATAGCTGCTGATCGCACCTGTCGACTCAACCCATAGTGTCATTGTATGCACACACAGCAATGGGTTTTTCGTTCTTCAAACCATGCTTCTCCATGGATTCCGCTGATGGATTGTGCAGGGAAGATAGCAGAAAAACATCTTTTTTGTCGTTCCAACGTAGTGCAAAGACTTTCCATAGCTGATAAATTCGGATTTCCCCCTTCAATAGCTTTCCTGAAGCCAGATCTGGAGGCATATCTCGCCTTTTTGCATTTACAGTACCATAACTATCTGTAAGATGCTGTAAAAGCAAATCAGCGAGTTCAGGACACATATATAGTAATTATCCATTATAATGCAGTAACCTTTCCCCAGTAAAGGGTCTAGTAACTGCATTACTGCACGCATCGACAAGGGGAGATCCGAATATTTATCGTGCTCGATTACAGTTTGCTTTCCCGTATAAGGTTTGAAATCCCAAAGATATCCACTTTCCGATTCGCAAAGCATAAAAAATTTTACTCCATACTTCGCTTTCTTTTTGGGAATATACTGCTTACATTTCAGTCCACCTTTGAATGGCATAAGGCTTTCATCGATACTCAAGTCTCTCTCAGGAATGTAGAGTGATCTACATTTTTGATGGATTTTCATCAGAAAATCATAAATTTTGTTGAGGACTGGGCAAGGATGTGTTGCCTGATCGTATTCCTCATTATTCTGAAAATGCAAATACTTCATGATGAGACTGAATTGTTTTTCAGTCATAACATCATGAAACATTGGCGTGTTCAGAATCCAGTCTGTAGACCAATACATTTCGAGAGCGGGCTTTCGAAATGTATTTCGAAACTTCGGGTTTTTCACTTTCTTTATTCTGATATTGCATTTGAAGGATGACAGTGATTTTAAATATTAATTTCACCTATATCCGAATATCACATAATTTCCTGATTTATAATAATCAAGAAATATGTATATTGTCTGATTTATAATTTGCTAATTTATAATAATCACCACATAGTTTCAGTATCGAAAAATTAAAGTTATGTGGAACAATTACTAGAGAAAAATAACGAATTAAATAAAAACTGTACCTATGTTTCATAACAGTTTTCGGGTGTGTGATAGTAATGCAACGGGGGGGGGGGGGGGGGTTGTTGAACTATCAGAGGCGAAATAAAGTTCAATTCTATTGTAAAAATATGGAAATGAAATTTCACATTTGATATACATATTTTGAATGATAAAAATAAGCAAATGTATCACTTACTTTAAAAATTGGAGAATAAAATATCTGAATTATGCAGAAAATATAAATTTAAATCATAACTGTTAATTTCATTTTGTAATGACCAATTATACAAGGAAACCAAGAAAGTGAAAGTACAGATTACTATACAACATAAAGAAAAAATTTAGTAATATGATTAAAGAATTTCATGTTATTCTCTATAAAGCAAAGTTGCTCAAGCGTGTTCTAAAGGAAATCTGTTAAGTATTATTCGATTTCGATGGTTTTGTACAAAAATCAAATTAATATAATCTGGAACGTCGGCAGCCGGTTTTCTTTTCTTTTTTTTAAAAGAATATTTCAAATAATTATCGTGAATTAATTTCTTCGAGAACAAAGAAAAATCTTTTGTCTAGTAGCGATTAGAAAAAAATTAGCGCAAAAAAATAAAAAATTAAATTGGTTAAATGAAGAAATTATGCAAGACCTTTATTTTGTCCAGAAATTAAAACTGTATTGTACAATAAAAAGAGAAAACAAAAATATAAATAATTTCTCTATTTTAAGTCTATCATATATGTAACTAAAATCCAGTTCACCAGCATGGAACAAGAAAGTCCGTTTCTTGTTATAGGCAACTGAGAGGCAGCTACGAACGGGAGATAATCCGATTAACCTTGCTCTTCAGCGTGAGGATTTATCACACCTTCTAATGGACATGACAGTCAAATTGCACTTCTTATCCAGGTTCTTTAAACAGGTGGACTGAATCTTATCCAGATTTAGTTGGACGTCTATAGACGTCCTAGCCGGTAGGAAGGTTAACTGTTCTATCAGTTTGTTCAAAGTAGACTGACCTGCAGGCACAAGGAACCTTATACATTCCAGGATGTGCAAAAGGATGAAGTTGATCTTTAGGAGAATGTGTGAAGGCAGCTAGCTGAATGAATGGTTTGAAACTGGCACAGAGATCAGATTTGTGAAGAACTTTAGCCATATTTTCTGATATACCTTTAATATATGGGATGGAAGATGCATGCTCTATTTCATATGGATTGAAGCCATTGGCTAAGAATGTGTTGCAGAGGTTCCTGAGTTCAATTTCAAGATGTCTGCTACTGAGATATGCTAAAAATTTATCCAATGTGTGTGAATCATATGTAAATACCTTCCTATATGTGTGGATTTTCTGTAATGGAAAAGGATAATGTCAGTGGTTCATCTTAAAGAGGAGAAAACTGTTACTTTTTTTTTTTTCTACTGTGAAATTTGTTTTACGATGACAGCTGTTAAGATGTGCACAAAATGTATCAAATGTGTCTGGGCCATGAGGTCAAATAGCAAACACATTGGCATAGCATAGCCAGACCACTGCTTTGAGTGTAGCCATGTAGCATACTTCGTTTTCAAAATGTTCCTTGTAGAAGTTCACAAACCTAATGACTCTCTTCATCCAATAGTTGGCAGCATGGACAGCCCACTTAAAAACTTTGCCAAACACTTAATCAAATCACCCCCGCCCCAAGGCAACTCTGTCATTTATTAAAAATTCCCTGAACTAAAAAAACTTAACCTTCAAAGATTCTGACATCATAGCCAGCTTTGACATTACTTCACTGTTTATTAATGTACCTTTTGCAGAGACCTTTGACCTCATTAAACCACATTTTTTCTCTAATGTAAATGAATTATTGAAATATGCCATATATTCTGCTTACTTCTTGTGGAAAGGAAAACTATATAATAGCTGGATGGGACTGCTATGGGTTTCTCCTCTTACTTCCTCCCCTGTGCAACTTCTACATGGAACATTTTGAAAACCAAGCAATCAACACAGGTACACTCAAACCAATGGTCTGGCTGCACTATGTTCAAGTGTTTGGTATTTGGCCTCATGGACAAGACACAATGGATACATATTTAATGCATCTCAACAGACAGCATCCGAAAATAAACTTCACAATAGAAAAAGAACATAGCAACTGTCTCCCTTTTCTATATACACTAGTAACAACTTCCTTATGGCTCATTATCCTTTTCCATTTACAAGAAAATCTGCAAATCCAGAAAGGTATTTTTCTGTAATGGAAAAGGATAATTTGAGGATGCCATCCCAACAATATGGCATCCTCAAAACATTTACTCACTGAGCCAGGGCTATTTGTTCACATGACACAGCTCTTGAAATTGAGCTCAGTGACCTTTGCAATACCTTTTTAGCCAATGGCCACAGCCCATATAAAATATGATAAAATACTGTATGCATCCCCTATCATTCCTGCAACCAGAACATGAACTACAGCAAAATGATTTCCATCCCATATATTAAAGGTATATCAAAAATGATGGCTAAAATTCTCTACAAATATGATCTCCATGCCAGTTTCAAACCACTCATTAAGTTAGCTACCTTCACCCATTCTCCTAAAGAGCAACTTCATCCTCTTGCACATCCTGGAGTGTGTAAAGTTTCTTATCCCTGCAGTTTCATCTACTTTTATTTTCATCTAGCTATTACACTGCTAATGACGAGGGTAAAAAAACTTAAAATTTCTGAATATTGGTCTACAGATCCTTCCCTCTCAACCCCCCAGTTTTCTGATTTGATAGCCCAGGACAGATTTTTGTTGTTACTTAGATTATTGCATTTTAGTGATAATGAAAATCAACCTGAAGGAGACAGATTATATAAGTTGAAATCTGTAATTGAAAGTCTAAGAAAAAGTTTCAGTGAGATGTTCTACCCCTTTCAAAATTTGTGTATAGATGAAAGTCTTCTTCTTTTCAAAGGTAGATTATCATTTGCCTAGTACATTCCTTCAAAAAGAAGTTGATTCGGAATAAAACTATTTCTCATCTGTGACTGTGAAACAGGTTTCACCACATATTTCATAGTGCACACTGGGAAGGACACAGACATCTTCCCTGAGCATGACCTGGGTGTGTCCAGTGCAGTTGTGAAAACACTTATGATGAAATATACATAGGGGTCACACACTATGGAGCGACAACTAGTATTCCAGCCCTCTACTTTTCAATGGTTGCATAAAAACAAGATGCATGTGGTACAGTCAGGAAAAATAGAAAGGGAATGCCTAAATTTTCACAGAAACTAAATAAGGGACAAATAGAAGCAAAACATACAGACAATATTCTTGCAATAAGGTGGCTTGACAGGAGAGAAGTTTCTATGCTGACAACATTGCATGAAAATGATGTTACACAGACAGACAAAAAAGATCAACAGACAGGAGAGAATATTGTGAAACCACATTGTGTGGTGGATTACAATGTCAACATGGGTGCTGTAGATAGGACAGATATGATGGTCACTTCTGTTGAGTGTATGAGAAAAAAACTATGAAGTGGTACAAAAAAAACTGTTTTTCCACCTTCTGGATATGACCTTACTAAATTCCCACTGTCTCTATATAATGTAAAATTTGGCAAAAAAATACAAACTTAGCAGACTACCAACTCATGCTTATCAGGGAAATAATTTAAAAGTACCATATTTCCAGAACAACAGGGAGGTTGAAAGGACGTCCATCACCTGGAGATCAACCACTGCATCTCAAAGAAAGGCATTTCCCTTCTCTTGTACCTGCTACTGAGAAGAAGAAGAATGCAGCTCGAGTTTGTTATGTCTGTTCCAATATCACTCTTGAGCAGAAGAAGCATCATGAGAGCCGGTATATGCACCAAATGTGACATTGGACTCTGTGTACAGCCCTGTTTTGAAAAATATCATTCCATGCGAAATTTATAGGATTTTCATACCCTGGCACTTGGTAGGCTTAGTAATAACTATGTTGTAAATAATAGTGCTCTTTATATATTTTGATTAATTTCTACATAAATTAATGTGTGTAATTTGCATAATCAAGTGAACACCACTTTATTATGGAAATTTTATTAAACACTATTATTGCCATTTTTGTGAGTGAACAAGTGTATAGCAAGAATGTATGATGCTGTCCAGACTTCTTACTTCAGTAAGAATTTTAATTGATTTTATTTATAAATTTTTTGCAAAATTAATTAAGCACATGGGACAATGTCAATAGAATATAAAATCAGCAGTTAAAGGGTTAAAAAATTACCTATCCATTACAAATGAACATAGCATCATAAAGAATGCTATGTTCATCAACCCAATCCTGTATTCTATTCCTCACCAATCTCTCCAACACCTTAACCAAAACCGCAGTCTACTGGAAACGTTTGTAGTAGAACCATGCTTGTGGAGTGGTACTATTTTGCCTTCTTTCCACTCCTTAGGAACCCTACCCACTGCAAGACTTTCATTAAATAACCAGGTCAAGAGCATAGCCAACTGGGCTGCACATTCCTTAAGAATATGAGGTGATATGTCACCCATTCCCCCAGCCTTATTAACATCTAACCCTACCAACACCTGATACACCTCTGATTCTTTCACTTGCAATTCTCCTAATATTTGCCTCCCTTCTATATATTAAACCACATCATTTACACTAGTAAGATATATACTGATAAAGTGCAAATTCAATAACCTTTGCGACTGTTATTCTGCTGCCTTGACTATCCACCAGTGTCAACTTGCTATAATTATTCTTTCTCTTGCTTGCCATATAGCGAAAAAATTCCCTTGAGTTAACCTTGGCCTGACTAGCCAATCTCCTCTCATACTGCACCTTTTCTTTCTTTACCATGCTCGTCACCTTTCTAGCCTGCACTTTATACTTTTCATGGATCCAATCAACACCAACTGTCTTGTACCTCCTCCACAACATTTTATTTTCACATCTTGCTTGATTTCACTGTTCATCCATTTCACTCCTACTCTATTTACTTGCTAAACTCACTCTTGATATGCACTATTTGTGTCAGATACTGGCTTGTGAATTTCCATACACTGCTAACATCTTTTCTGCTTGGGTCATCTACCCAATTAGTCAATTAGCTAATTGACTAAAAGTAGTCAATTCAGAAAGTAAAGGTGGGTGTGGAATAAAGGAATGTTGCAGTTTCTATACTAATGCCAGAAAGAACAAGAGAAAGAAGTTTTTGGCATTGCTTAGTGCAACCTCAACAAAAATTACAGGCATTAGTAAGACTTGGCTAACAGCAGATGATGTAGTTGTTATAGGAATTAAATGTAAAAAGTTTAGTACTTTCAGGGAAGATAGGATGGGGGGGGGGGGGTACTGCTGATGATAGCTGATGAATTGCAACCAAAAAGAACAGGAGACAGGTGGGAGGGTCATTTCAAGCAATCTGGTGTGAGATTAAGACCAGTAAGACAAAATATGCAGTTGGTTGTTAGTATAGGCAAGGAGTTCCACAGATGATATGGAAGACGTGCATTGCCAAATTAGTACAACGAATACAGGTCGAGTGATTATTATGGGGGTTTCAACTATGGATATATAGACTGCAAGGAAGAAAGATCACATGGCAGAAAGAAAATAGAATTTATATACCTGCTGAGAGATAATTACTTAAGGTAGCATGTAATGGAGGGGACTAGGTGTGGGAGAGTATTGGACCTGGTCACAGGATCAGAAGAGCTATCCATAACCAAGGTGACAACATTGCCTCCAATGGGTGAAAGTGATCTTGTGGTCTTGACTTGGAGATTGTAAAACATGAGGAATATTCTAGCAAGAAAGGGTATTTGTGGAACTACAAGTCAGGTGATTATGACATGCTTAGGAAGAAGCTTAAATCTGTACCATGGCATAAAACACTGCAGGGTAAGGACGTTAGTAGTACATGGGATATAGTTAAGGGTCATCTAGAGGAAGCAGTATTAAATTGTATACCTAGGGGAAGGAAGGCTAATCGGGTTGGAGTTAGATGAATGAGTAATATCATTAAGCATGAGCTGTAGAAGAAGAAAATGCTGTAGAGGGTATATAAAGAGAAAGGTAGCCAGCAAACTCATGAACAGTACAAGGCTCAGGCAAGAAAAGTGACCATCATGGAAAGATAGGCAAAATCAGATTATGAGAAGAATCTAACCTAGCAGGCCAAAGGAAATCCCAAAGAGTTCTTTCATTATGTGGCAAGTAAGAGGAAGAGTGACTATGGAAGATTAACCTTAATGAGTGATAATGGTCATGAGGTGACAGAAGTAGATAAAAATAGTTGAGTTACTGAGTGACCACTTTGCAAACATATCTTCCTAGTTAGGTTATAGCTTTAATCTATATGATAGAACACTAATAAGGGAACAGAGGTGGATGAATTGGAGGTTCTTAGGATATTGCAGAATCTCAATGTAAATATAGCTGTGGGATTAGATGGGATATCAGCTAGGGTTTTGCGAGAATGTGCAAGGAAATTGGCAATGCCTTTGACTAAGCTGTTTAATTTAAGTCTCAGCTCTGGTAAAGTTCCAAGGGAATGGAAAGAGGGCAAAATTATTCCTTTGCATAAGGGAGGTTCTAAGACTATAGTAGCAAATTATAGACAATCCGTATCTCAGGTAAGGTGGTAAAAGCATTAGAAAAAAGAGAATGAGAGTCAACATGGCTTTGTGAAGAGTCGGTCATGTCTTAGTAATTGACTAACTTTTTATAATAGAGTAACAGCTGAGTTGGGTAAAGGAAATGGCTACATGATGATTTTGCAAAGCCATCTGACAGAATACCACATGGAACACTGTTATGCAAATTAGAACAAATGGGGATGGATATGACAATTAAGTAACTAAGAGGGTGGCTGTTGGACAGATATCAAAAAGTGGTATATGGAGGAGCAGAATTGATGGGAAAACAAGTAACAAGTGGTGTGCCACAAGGCTCAGTGTTGGGACCATTGCTGTTTAATTCGTAAATAAATGATATAGAAAATATTCAGTTGTTTGATGATGATGCGAAATTAGGTAAAGTAATAGTTAATTACGGTCACATGGAGAACTTGCAGGATGATTTAAATAGGCTGTCAGTATGTCAAAAATTAACAGGTGTCAGTTTAATGTGGAGAAATGTAAAGTAATGCATTTTGGGATAAATAGATTACAAGCAGTGTATCACATTGATGGCACTTTACTCCAGGAAATAGATGAAGCTAGGGATCTACGGGTGGTGGTTGACAGAGAGTTAAAGTTTAGAAGATATATTGCTAAGGTGGTGCATAAGATTCCTTGGCTAATGAAGAAGACATTAACAAGTAGAGATAAGGAAGGTGTAATTCCTCTTTATAAGGCCTTGATATGCCTATATCTGGATTACTGTGCTCAAGTCTAGTCCCCTGGGTTTCTCTGGGATGAGAAAGCTGTGGAGAGGATTCAGAGGCGAGTAACCAAGATGGTGAGTGGCCTGTGGAATGTTCCCTATGTGGATTGCAGAAGTTAGTTGATAAGAGAAAAAGAGGGGAAGGATTTTATAGGACAGATGCAGGGGAAATATTTCAGCACTTGGCTAGAGGGACCAGAACAAGGGGTCATCTCCAGAAGTTGAATAAAGGTGTGGTCAGTAGGGGTCTGAAGAATGATTTTTTGCTTGGAGAGTTATGAATGAGTGGAATTGGTTGCCAGAATCAGTTGTGAATGCTTTGTCTGTTAATGGGTTCAAGGAGAGATATGATAGATTGGGTTTCCTGCGATGAGTCTTCGGACCCCATGGAGGTGCCCATATAATAATAATAATACATTGCTTTTGTCAGATATTGTATTGTGAGTTTCCATGAATTGAAAACATTCACTCTCACCAACTGGCAGCAGTGTTAATACCTCATTAACAACTACAAATTGTGAAGTTATCACCAAATCCACAACATTAAAACCTTAGAAATTCAACAAACTCACTCCCCTTGTTCCCACACACACTATCTCCTGCTTCCATTCTATATTCCTGTAATTAAAGTCTCTCAATCAGGATCACCTTCTTTTTATATGCCCAACTAATTTGCCTAAACATTACACAACCAGTATTTTCTGTATCCCATATAACAGCATCCCATTAGATATACTAGCTTGTTAATTTCAACTTCACACCCTTGTTCCCATACACTATCTCCTGCTTCCATTCTATATTCCTGTAATTAAAGTCTCTCATCAGGATCATCATCTTTTTATATGCCCAACTAATTTGCCTAAACATTTCACAACCAGTATTTTCTGCATCCCATATAACAAAACTTCAAACATATGCTTCAAATCTTCAATACTCTAAAAAACAGGGCTTTGAAGATTTGCTCCAATGAACAAGCACTTAAAGACGATTTAAAATTATCAGCAATACTTTCCTAAAAAATGGTTACAGCCAAAACACTATCAACAAAATTCTCTACAAGACTTCACTAAAAAACAAAGATAAACTAGATTACAATAAAACCCCATATTTTTTGATAGATAACGTGCATTGAAAGGTATGAGAGGTAAATCAAATGTAATAACAAAACTAAGGTAGAAGTATTACGGTACTTAATATTTATTGAACATAACACTATTCAAATCCAAAAAATTCTTCATCAGACTCAATACTGAAAGAATCAATTGCGTTAAAAATTTCGTTTGGTATTTTTTCAGCTTCATAATCATTGTCACCGTGTTAGAAACTGTGTTAGAAATGGTTTATTTCTAACACAGTTTTCACTTACAGCAGCCCAACTTTCAACAATCCACGTAACTATATCTTTATATGACGTTCTTTTCATCTGCCCTGTTTTGTTATATTCATGGATGCCATTCATCATCCAGTCTTCCCACTTAGCCCACAAATTGAATGGTTTATTTACTGCAAGAGCAAGGGGTTGGAGTTTTTTTGTTAAACCACCTGGAATGATGGCCAATTTGGAATACTTACAATTGTGTTAACTTCTGCTGTCATGTGTACCCTACACAAATCCAACACTAACAAAGATTTTGGGTTGAAAAATGCCATTTTTCTCTTACGCCACATATTCTCCAACCAAAATTTCATAACCTCGGAATTTATCCAACCTTTATCATTAGCAGTAACAATAATATCTTTGGAATCACAACCTTTTGGAAGACTCTTTCTTTTGAAAATCACCATCGGTTGCAGTTTGGAACCATCCGCAGTTACGCAGAGAACCACAGTAAAGTTAGACCTTTCGTGAACTGTTGTAGCAACTGAAACCTCTTTTGCTCCCTTCAGATTCTCATACCTTTAGGTCTTTCACTAACAACCCAATCAAACAGTTTTTTCCCTATGGTTGGCCACAAGCACCTTCTAAACCTCATAGCATGTTTCCTCATATGTAAACATTTCAGGACTGTTTCAGCCTTTCGCCATTCTTGAACACTACTTTCTCCAATACTGAACAATCTACCAGCTTCACAATTCCCTTTTTCCTTTGTTACTTCTACCATTTCAAGCTTGAGCTGCGCTCTGTAGGATTTTCTCCAAGAAGTACTTCTGTTTTCCATGGGTAATTCAGATCTAATAACAAAATATAAACAAATAATGATTTACTTTATGAAATATTTTAAAACAGGATGTACGGAATAATCGACCACTGCTACTAGCAACACACGTGCTTTTAAAGAATTCCTCCATCCTCTGTCTGTACTTCCTAACTCTACTGCTAGCTGGCACATGCATGTTATCTATACATCAAAAGAAGTGATGAAAATGTTGGGGGTGTGCGTTATCTATTGAAAAAATAGTATAACAAAAGGAACATAAACGACACATTAAATATAACAATGGTGAAGCTGGCCTTTCTGATCATGCCCTGAACACTTTACATAGAATTGACTAGAAAAGCACCAGTTGTTTACATCACACCAAAACATGGTATGAATGTAAATTCAAGGAAGCCTGTGAGATTCTTATCAACCACCCTAATTTTAACAATAATGATGGTCTAGATAATCCAGAATCTTAAATCTAATATAACAATTGTCATGTTAAATTAGGAAATCATTATTACTGTAAGAAAACTATCTATATGAAAGAATATTTCTCTGATATTATCTTAAATAGAATATAGCTTTAATGTAGTTTCTAATTAATTAATTTTTATTTTATGTGTGTATATATATATATATATATATATATATATTATATTTTACTAAAGGTCATGCCAGTAGAATAACCGTTGATCAAATTATTGTCTCTTTAGCATACTGTGTGAAATGCAACTCAGCTTGTCTTTGTATATTTGTGTATACTCCAGATGATGACCTTAATATGAAGATTGAAATGGCGGGAAATTAAAATAGTTAATTATACAACGGTTGTAAAGTCCATAATTTTGAAAATGAATCAGAATGTACTGCTTTTGACTATGCTATTTAACTTAAGCTTCAATTCTAGTGAAGTTCAAAGGGATTGGAAAATGGGCAAAATAGTTTATTCAGTTATCTACAGGAAGCTCCAAGACTAGTAGGAGGGAATGAAAGGGAATGGAAGGAGGAGAAATAAAGTTCTGTTATATAAATGAAGTTTCAAGACTAGTAGGAAATTATATCATTATCTCAGGAGTAGCAGTAAAAGGAATAGATGGATAAGAATATCACTATCAGGAAAAACAGCAGGGCTTTGTGAAGGGTAAGTCATGACAACTAAATTGGATAAAGGGAGTAACTACACCGTGATGCTGCTAGGTTTTTACAAAAATATTTGACAGGATAACACACAGAACTATGTTATATGCTTATATTCGCCCTCATTTAGAGCATCCCTGATCTACCTGTCTTAAGATATACAAGAAATATATCTACTGCAACAACTATGGTTGGTCGAGTGACCATGCAATGGACACTTTGCAGAGAATCAAATGGAAAAAAACTACAATGCTTCACAGCAGCCTTTTTTTTTTTAAGTGGCTCCAACTCATGAAAGGTTTATTTATAAACCTATATTATATTCGTATCCTTCAGGAAAATGGGAATGAATATACAGTAATGGTAGCTGATGGAAGAAGCAAGAGAAGTAATGGAGGAGCAGAAATGTGACTAGTGGTGTCTGTGTGTGGCTCTGTACTTGAACAACTGCTATTAATTTATACATCGGAGATATTGGAAACGATTTCAAGAGAAATAGTGAGTTCTTTGCTGATGATGCAAAAGGCAGTATAATAGTTAATCTTTGGGGAGCATTTAAAAAAGCATGCTTTTGATACTATCATTCTCAAACTTTCTATATAGCTAAAATACACTGATGATGATGTTCTCATTTTAGCTGCATGGCTCACACACATTAAACTCCTCTTCCACTACCTCAACATCCAACACCAAAGAATCCAGTTCACTACAGAAAAGAAAATAACAACAGTCTGTGTTTTCTTGACACTCCAATCATGTCTTACAAATCGGTCTATACAAAACCTTACTGCATGGATAGATATATTCACAAACTTTCCTGTTACTCTCTTCCAACCTTCCAACAATATCGTATTCTAAAAATTTTGTTAACAAAGCCACTAACCTCTACTCCCATCAAGCTTACTTTACTCTACTTTCTCAGCTACAATACTAAAAAAATTAACATAACAATTGTTCCTCCTATCTTAAAGATACCAAGCAATTTTAAACCTGGTTTTACTCCATTTCCCAAGTAAGCAAACAGACTAAAAGTCAAGTTTGCGCCTGCAATTGATGCAAGTCTAACTGATCCCACAGGTAGTGCAGGACCAGGGCAACTCGTGGCAAAGGTGGAACAAGCTCCGATCACTAATCTTAATATTTACCCTTAATGCCAAAACACATCTCCAAGAAGGGGATGTACGATGTTTTGTATTAAAGGCAAGGGGCCACTACCCAGACCGGTTTCGACCTTTATTGAGGTCTCGTCAGTGGGAGCTAGGCTAGAGATAGAAATACCAAGATTTAGCAATTGCCACGAGTTGCCCTGGTCCTGCACTACCTGTGGGATCAGTTAGACTTGCATCAATTGTAGGCGCAAACTTGACTTTTAGTCTGTTTGCTTACTTGGGAAATGGAGTAAAACCAGGTTTAAAATTGCTTGGTATCTTTAACATATTTATACCCAAGGTAAAAATACTTTCTACGTTCCTCCTATCAACTCACATCTCTCTCAACATAGAGATTATACTGCTGTTAGGTTTAGTGCACCTCAGTAAAAAAACATCAGAACTTTATAGAAATATAATCTCAACAATGCTTTGAAACCTTATATAAAGCTGGCTGCCTCATTCACTCTCCTAATGATCAATTCTCTCTGCTCTCTGTTCCAGCTGTCTACAAGGACCCTTGTGATTGCAACTTGTGATATTATGGAGTAACTTAGAAATCTACCAATATCTGTCTTGAGGTATACAAGATTACATCTACTACCACAACTATGGTTGGTTGAGTCTGCCCATGCATTGGACACTTTGCAGAGAATCAAATAGAAAAAAACTACAGTGCTTCACAGTAGCAATTATTTTTATGTGTGGCTTAATATATAAATAATATTAAAATTTATATATAAATAATATATAAATAAACCATGTGGCTACAACTCACAAATGGTTTATTTATATATTATATTCATACTATTGGTGAGCTAAAGATTTGGGTTTGTTTAATATTTTTCTTAATTTTACACACATACACACGTTGCAGATTCATGATTATGTAACAAGAGTTTATAAGGCAGAACACCAGAATAAGATGATAACATCTATTTTAATTAACAACACGACATTTCATCCTAATTGCACAGGATTTCTTCAGGTATAAACATACAAACTAGTAGACAAAACAGTAAAGATTAACAAAGGTGACAACTGTTATGTAGTATAGAAGATACTGATGTTATTTTAAAGTATTTCTATTTGTATGTTGCACTGTTCAGTACGTTGTGCATGTTACGTATTTGTGTGCAAGTGTTTGACTAATAATGGCTAGGATGTATTCAGACAAGTTGATACTTGGGTTAATATATATATATATATATATATATTTGTGTGTGTGTGTATTTTTATTTTTTCATAGTCCAGAAAGACTGCTCTGAAGAACTAACATGCAATTTCAGACCTCCAATAAGTGGGGTGGTAGTTTTTGCATTGTTTGACAAAATTCATCTCCCTCCTAAAGACAATCATCAGCATCCTTGTTCAAGGCAGTATTTGAACCTGCATCTTCTTGGTTGGAGAGCGGATATGCTAACCACTTGGCAAAACAGGCTGGCAAATATAAACTTCAGAAAATATAACAATGAAAGACTTTTTTTGGAATCAGCAACAGATTTAAAAACACAAACCAAACCTTAAAAAATAGCTGTGTTAAACCTCCTCCTCTGCATATAAGAGAAACATCACTAATCATTATTCCTAACAAGTACTCTAAAGGGATACTTGTAAAGGATATTATGACAGTACTACATGAAAAAATTACATCATTACTAATTTCTTGTGAAATCAATAATTTTCCTCAAATTTAATGTGTTATCTGTCAAGACTCCAATCAGATCTTATATTTCTTTCTTTTAAGGCACATTTTTTACTGAATCAATCAATCAACCAAGATCTTGCTCTTCCTCTGTGTCTTTTTCCTGTCATCTAGGCAAAGAACAGTGATGCTATTTGTTCTCTCCCCTAATCTTTCTCAGAACTCTCATATATGTGGTCCCCAGTCTTTGAGCAAGTGTTTTATTTCTAACCCAACTGTGAATTTCATAAGTTAAAACCGGTTTGAACACTGTTCTGTATACAGCTAATTTAGTGTTTTGACTAATTTCTTTCTTATTCCATATAAATTTATTCAGATGACTTCCCACCATACTAGCTTTGCTAATTCATTTATTTATTTCCACATTTAATTTGTGGTCTTCACTAAAAATTGTGCCTAAATAGCTGAACTGTTTTACTTCAATGGGTTCTCATTTCTATGGGAATTAAACTATTGCAATTGATCTTTTCCATGTTTCTGCCTATTTTCATTCTGTCTTTTTATTGCTGATTTTCATACCAAATTAATCACAGCAGTTATTCAATTCAGTCAGGGAATCTTGCAGACTTGTACTGGATTTATTTAGGAGTATAACAGGTGCTTCATCCTCAGTATGAAATTAGATGCTCAAGTGTATAGAATGAAATGAGAGAAGACTTAATGGTGATCAAGCAGAGTTAAGTTAGATGTATCTTGAAGAAATGTCCAAGGAGTTAGCATTAGCCTTGGCCTACCTGTCTTGCAGCACCACAAGTCACAAAGACGTGGAAGAGAGGTAAAATCGTTCCACTTCACAAAGGTGGTGATAAGGCTACAAATTAAAGGCCAATCTGTATATCTGAAGTTGTAGTTATTGGAGAGATTGGTTAGAGATAGGATAAAAAGTGGGTTGATAACAGTGGTATTCTTTGCTTGTCAGCATGGGTTTTTTTAAAGGGAGGTTGTGTCTTACAAACTTGCTTAAGTACTATAACAAGGTGACAAATGTATTGGACAGGGGAGATAGATGCATATACAGTGGTATACTTAGATTTTACAAAGGCTTTGGATAGACTGCCACACCACAAGTTCGTAACTAAACTGCAGCAGATGGAATTGGATGATAGATTAATGAGTTGGCTAAAAAATTGGTTCTAACATGGTATCAGCAAGTTGTGTATGGGGGCATTATTCCTGAAGAGAAAAGTTGCCAGTGATGTGTCACAGAGGTCTGTTTTGGGACCATTACTGCCTAATTTGTATATTAATGATAATGGGATGTTTAACTAATGACATGCAACTGTTTGCAGATGATACAAAACTGGGGAGAGTGATGAGGAATCAAGAAGATATGGCCTTACAGGATTTGAATAGACTGTATGAGTAGCAAGCAGTATGGAACTGTCAGTTCAATGTTGCAAAGTATAAGGTTCTGAAATATGGTAGGCAACAATGGAATGAAGTATACACTTGTTGGGGAAATTCTGGAAGAAGTTGAGGAGACAAGAAACCTTAGAGTGGTAGTGGACAAGTATCTGAAGTTCAAATGTCACACTGCACATGTTGTGAAGTCATTACATTAGATTATGGCAACGATGCAGAAGATCTTAACATGCAGAAATAGAGAGGTTCTGATTCCATTGTGTTGATAACAGGCCTCATACGGATTATTGTGCAAAGATTTGGTCCCCTTGTTTTCATGGTGATAAGGATATATACTGGAAAGGGTCCAGAGAAGACTGACTAAGGTGTCATTGCCTGATACTGTGGCGAATTTAGATGCACTGAATGAGTTTAAATCACAGTTTGATTGGCTTTGTGTACCTCCTGCAATGAGTGTTTTGACTCTGTTGAGGTCTAGCATTGTTAATAATAATAACAACATCATCTGCATTAAGTAAAGAGGTGTGATTAACATTTCCAATATTGATATCAGGTTTCATAATACTTTCCTTCATA
This sequence comes from Typopeltis vanoorti, assembly GCF_054136105.1. NCBI lineage: Eukaryota > Metazoa > Arthropoda > Arachnida > Uropygi > Thelyphonidae > Typopeltis > Typopeltis vanoorti. The sequence goes on from NC_143560.1 coordinate 113,209,242, forward strand.
ATGTGACCCATATACATGATGAGTAATAGTGGAGATAACTTACATTCTTGTCTCACACCAGATTTAACATCAAACCATCTTCCTGAAAATTCAATTCTAACTGGCTACTTCCAACTCAAATACAGACTAAATGGCAGGAATTTGATGATGATGATGTATTGCTTGATGTAACATACGATTTACACTATAACTGTAGCATTTTAACTATTTTTCCTCTTGGCATCTTGACATATGCTTTTTTCCAGATCTACAAACTCAAATACAGAACATTGTTATATTCCTAGGAGTTATCCACTATTTGCTCCTGACAACCTCTATTTAGCCTGAATCCAACTTTGTCTTCTCCAAGCTTCCCTTCCACAAATTTTTCAAGTATACTTGCATAAATCTTACCAGGAACACTTAGTAGAGAAATTCCTCTGTAATGCTCACATTCAGTATTATTTCTCTTTTTATAGATGGGTACTATGAGAGCTCACTCCAATCATCTGAAATTTGACCCAAAACTTTTATACCTCTGTATTTGAATATTTCTGGTTGAATATCATCTACCTAAGCTTCTTTTCCACATTACTACTTCAAGTACTGATATGTATTTCTGGCTGCATTGCTACTGAGTGTTTTCAACCATCACATTGTCACTAACTGTTTCATTTAGCAATCTTTCAATGTAATTACTTTACTATAGATATTAGAATATCTTTATCTTCAGTTTTCATGTTGCCTAAGGTGGCAACTTTCAGTCATCTCTGATTCCTTTTACAGCACTCCCTCCTCCATTTCTAAGCTTTTTCCATAACCTCAAGAATATTTTGCCACCCTACTGATATTCATTTCCTATGTTCTTACCAAAGTCTTTCCCATGACTTTTGCTTAGCTTTACACAGTGCTTTGATTTCTTACATTTTTCTCTGTATTCTCCAAGATCACAAGCTGACTTACTTCCCAGGAATTTTTTGCCATACTTTCTTCTCTTCCTTGAATGACTCTTTAACTTCCTGAGCCTACTATGGAGTTTTGATTTTTGTATCCTTGCAGACAACCTCACTGCATGACTCTCTGGCTGAATTAATCATTGTTTGCCAGTGAATCTCCAAGGGTTTGGTTCTTGTTTTCAATCTCTTTCATTTTTTCTGGAATAATATTAGTGTATTTGAGTCTACTGTTCAGCTGTGAAAGCTGCTCAACTTTGATTTACTTTAAAACTTTCTTATACACAAACACTTTTTTCAATATGAAATTTGAACCAATGCAAACACTGCTTCAACACAGTCAATGAAACTTTTCTCCTTTCTTGTATCTTCTCTCCATATGAATTTATATACATTTTTATGTTGGATTATGGTGTTAGTAATAACTAGTCCATGTCCAGAACAGAAGTCCAGCAGGTATGTACCACTATTATTCACTTTACTCTTTTCTTCAAATTTTCCCAGAATATTTCTGTATGTCTGATAATCATTTCCTACTCTGTTGTTTAGATCTCCAACAAGGACTAAATTTTCCTTTTTCATTATGTAAGCTGCCTTCTCTAATGCTTAAAAATTTCTCTACTTCTTCCTTAGGAGAACCTTCTGTGGGACCATAGGCACAATATGTTTTGTCCAGTTCCCCATTCTGATATCTGCCCATGTCACTCTACTTGATACTGCCTGCCATTTAAGAAGATTGTCCTCATATTTAGTGTTGAATATTATAGTTACTCCTTTTCCCTGTTTGTTATTGCCTGAATGTAACATCTTGCATTTCTTACTTAGAAAGATCTAACCTATTTTTGTCTTTTTTGTTTCAGAGACACCTATTGTACTGATCTGGTACTTATTCAGTTTCCTTCTGCTAGTTCCATTTATTGATGCTTCTTGTGTTGATAGTGCCAATCTTGAACTCTGCTGATGTTGAGCGAGATTTATTCCAGTAGCTCCTTGTTCACTGTTTGCCCTGGATCCCTGACAAAAACAATGGATATCTTGTTTAATTGGGCAACACCCAATCACATGAAATTATATCATGTATTGGCATCATTTTGCATCATGGTTTAAGCCAATAAGAAAACAATTTGGTTGGCTAAATCCCAAACTACTAACCCATTCTTGTTCGTTTGGTATCCAGGTAGTGATGTACCTAACATCACTGTTACCCTCATGTACCCTGTTAGGTACATAACTTTCTTGTGATGTATCTAACAGAGTACATCACAAAAAGGTGAGAGTTGGACATTAGGCAGATGCCCTGGTCAGTTCTTTGCATTCCCAAAAAGGCAATGTGGAGGTCTCCTCTCAGTTATCCAGCTTTTACCCTTAAACACCCCTTATTTGGGAAACAGTGATTCTTAAGCATCCCATCCAACATCAAGGCCAGCTAAACACCCATGGAGGGTGTTCTCTTAGGACTTCCGGCTTCTAGCCTAACATCATCAACATAATGTTTGCATATTTTTGCATGTGTTATTACTATTTTAATATTGTATCCAGATGATGTTACTGTTGCAGAGAAAATATTAGAACTATTAAACCTGTGTTTAATTATTCCAGTGTGCTTCTTTCATTTCATTAAACCTGAATAAACCATTACCTAAGCCTAAATACAAGACTGTAGCTCACAGAATTACTTGGTTATTGAATAACATATTAACATGCAGAGATAAGTAAGTTTGATAAGGCTTAGATGTAACCACATCAGAATTCTTTTGCACAAGTTTGATCACATGGGTTTTTTTGGAATGGAGAAGTAGTGGAGAGGATTCAGAGATAAGCGACCAAGATGATGAGTGATCTGCGGAATGCTCTCTAAGAGGAGAGACTGAGAGTCAAGGAGTTGCAGACGTGGTTAAATGCATGGAATTTTCAGTTAGGAGGAGGAGGTATATGTGAAATTACAGAGTTGGTAATTACAGCAAATTAAGAGAGCAGCGTTGCACCATAAATAACTGCATGGGAGGTGTTTGAAAGAAGGTTTATCAAACTGCATATCTAGATTCAAGAGGAATTAAATGGTTGGATAGCATCATTAAGCAGAAGCTGCAATAAAAGAAAAGGTTGTGGAGGAAATTTAAAGAGAAAGGCGATCAAAAACTCATTTTTGGTACAAAACACAGAGTTTTTTTTACTATGGTGGTCACACCATAGTAAAGAAGGCAAAATCATAGTATGAGAGGAAATTAGCTGAGCAAGCTAAAGGAAACATTAAAGAGCTTTTTTGCTACATAGTAAGTAAAAGCAAGAATGACCATGAAAGGATAATTTAATAAATGCTGATAGTAGGGCAGTAACAAAAGCAGACAAAATGAATTCTGAGTGATTACATTGACATGGGGTATCATTTGTGTGGAGATATTGTACTAACAAATGGAACAAGGACAGATATATATATATTTTTTTTTTTTAAATGATATTTAATGACTTTAAACTGAGATAAACTATTAAGTTTTAATGAGAATGATACAACTAGTTTCAGCCTTTTACAGCCTTCATCAGGTATCCACTAAAGGTAGAACACAATAATAAAAATTGAAGTTACAAAAAACTGAGAATTACAGGCAAAAATGCAATACGTTGTATTTTTTAAGTTGTTCTATCCAACGTGCCATTGTTTATTGCATGCATGCTTGTAAGTTCTCATGAATGCCAGTAATGAAAAACTGCAACATGGCTATCAGGGATGTTGTAAATTAAATTGCTGTTTAGATGTTCAGGATTAAGGAAGATTTCCCTGGATTCCACAATTTCCCTTTCAAACTCATCACTGCAGCGAAAAATGTTTTCGGATTTATCCCAGCAAACTGAGTGACTTTGTAGATCATCATGAGGATTGTTTGAGTAAAGAACATGACTGGATAGCACAGATGCATGTGATCTTTTATAGGAGATGTCTCGCTTATGTTCTTCTATATTGAGACAGGATGGGTGCCAGCTGAATATAGAAAATTGAGCAGACGATGGAACACAGGTGTTAGCTCAGGAGTACAATGTTTGAGTACAACAGGAAAGATGCCATTGGAACCAGATGACATTGCATGGTTCAGTTTGTCTAATATTCTTCTTACATCCTTTTGCCGAAAGGCCACAGGAAGCATATGGTGCTCAGTTGCTGACATGCAAGGAGGTGATTTGCCTTCATCTATGCAGAAGTTAGAGGAAAAGGGTGATGCTAGGAGGTCAGCTTTTTGCTTAGGTGCTGTAATAGTGATGCCATCTGGATGGTAAAGAGGTGAGAGCACAGGTGAACAGAAGTTGAGTGCAATGGCTTCTGAGAGGGGCAAGAAGGCATGGCTTCCTTTGGACAAGAGATGGGTTTTCTGCAGTTGGTCTTTATGAAGATGGATTTAGATGTGCTGATGGCTGATTTAGATTAATTACATGCTTCTGCAAAGGCTGAGTATGAAGCTGGGTTTCTTGATGCAAGCTGTATGGGGTAAGCTGAGTTTTTTTTTTTTTTTTCCTTCAACTGCTTTCATACATCCTCTGTTGAAGCGGGGCTTGGAAAGTGGATGGCAATTTGGATGGAATGAGAGATGAATGTCTCGATATCAGTGTGGATGATTTTCTGCAACTCATTCAGTGAAGGTGCCTGAATCAGAACAGCAGGAGCAATAGTCATCCTATGGAAAAGTGGAGTAATAGTTCCAGAAGTCATCCCACTTGGTATCCTTATAGTGCCAGAGGACACAGGGTTGGGCATGGTTAGAGGAGGGACATTCTGTGAGAATGAAAACTTGCACAAGATTGTGGTTGCGTTGTCGAGAAGAAAGGTAACCTCTACAGTGTGTCAGGAGGGAGGGACCAGAAGGCAGAAGGAAGTGGAGGGGATTATCTGGAATTTGAGTAGGCAGTTAAATAACTTGTATTAGATCATTGCTTATAACAAAAACTTCTGCATTGCATCCAGCTTGATCAATAGTGTTGAAGAAGGGGAGTAATTTGGAGTTGTGGATAGTTGGAGTGAAGATGGTTGAGTCTCATGGAGAGGAAATTGAAGAGATTTGAGCAGTTTTTGAGGTTTGGAGACTGGTGAATGCAGCAGATATGAAAATAGATGAGCTAGAGGTGCTTTAGAATACATAAATACAGCTATGGAAGTAGATGGGATATGAAGTATGTTTTTTTACAATAATGCGCAGGAACTGACTGTGCCTCAGTCCACACTACTGAAGACTCAGATCTACAGTAGTCTAGACCCAAGAGAGTGGAAAGAGGGAAAATGGTTCTGTTGAATTAAGGAAGAATCAAGACTGAGGAGAAAATTATTAACCAATCAGCATCTCATTATTGGTGATTTAAGGGAAAAATTCAGGAATGGGGGGGGGGGAGTAATACGATACTGTACAGATAATTATGTCGAACAAGGCTATTTGCAACTTCTGATTCCTATCTACAGGGTGTTCGGGATAAATTTGACATATTTATAATTAATTATATTTTTCCGTAAGTTACATGTATTAACACACACTTCTCTTCATTTAAAAGTTTGGACCCTTCTTCATTCATATACAAGATGTCAGAAAGGATGGATAGCTGGAACCCACCTGAATCATGGAAGAGAATAACTTGTATCATGATGATTCGTGCCCGCCATCAAAATAAGGATATTACGACTGCTGCCCAATGCTCCCTGAATACAGTAAAAACAATCAGGCATGAACTAGAGACTTGCAATGGTGACTACGAGGATGTAGCAAGAAGAAAGATCCCTAGCAGACGATCTGATTGCGTTCGTACAGCAGAATTCCTCGCAAATCTGCAGGAACAGGTGTTGAAGAACCCTGGCATTGGAATTCGGGCTTTGTTCGTGGAGTTGCTAACTGTAGTCAAGCCCTGGATAACAAGGGTAGCCAATGGTAGGCCGTATGTATGGCAGCAGGATTCGGCCCCTTGCCACACCTCTGGGAAAAGTCAAAAATGGTTGTCTGAAAATTTCTACGACTTCACCAGTCCAAATGTTTGGCCTCCAAACTCCCCAGACCTTAACCCCATGGATTATTTTGTATGGGGCGCAGTTGAAAAAGACACCAATCGCACTTCCAGTAATACAAAAGCCCAGTTAATGGATAAAATTAAAACAGTTTTTGCGGCACTTCCCAGGGAGACTGTAGCATCAGCTTGTTCGAGGTTCCGAAGCAGAATTGAAGCTGTGATCGATGCTAATGGTGGTTATTTTGAGTAAATCTTGTTGATAGTATTGTAATTAACTCTGCCTGTAATGTTTTTTTGTCAATTCATTAAATTTAATAGATACAAAGAAGATTTTCTTTTTCCTTACGAAACTGTCAAATTTATCCCGAACACCCTGTATATATATTAAGGTTATGGATTCTTATTTGTATACATGATAAATGAAAATTTTCACTTAATTACCTATTTAATTTAAATCACATTACTGAAAAAAATGGACACATACACAGAGTGTGTGCAAGTAATGTACACTGTACCATTCTGAAATTATGTGATTAGTTTCTGTTTGGATGCTACTTTTGGCTGTACCTTGACAAAGATAAATTTTACTGAAGGAGTGGGAGGGGAGGTGTACTCCAGAGTTTGCAAATTACAAGTAGACTTTAAATTTGCATTTTCCCTTTGTGCCTAATTTGAAACAGCACATATTTCTCCTCCCACAGACAGATACAATGATCACCCTGTATAATTTAAGCAGTTTATATTTGCTTTGAAACAATGTTATGCCTATCTTTTTTTTCAAGAAATAAAAAAAAAACAATCAGTATATATATTCTATATATTAAGTGTATTTCTGTATAGAAATAAATTGTCTTTTATTTCCTTTTAACTTTTCTACTGTATTCCAAAATGTACTGTTTCTCTACAGTACATTTTGGCCGCATCATTTCTTCATCAGTCAGTTTTATATTACTGCTATTATTAACACCAATGAATTTCCAAGAAAATGAATAAGTTTTTTCAAAGATTAAAATTAAGTATTACTGTTATACTTAACAAGTATTACAAGTAATACTTGTTAAGTGTTATCACTTACCAAAATATTAAAATATTTTGTTAAGTGGATCTAATAGAGAAAAGACATAAGGAAATGACTAAAACAAGAAATAACAATAATAGACAAAATCCAAGAAAGAAGACTGGATGGTTTGGCCATGTGATGAGAATGGGAACAGAAACATTACCAACTAAAGCCTTGTATATAATGATGGAAGGTAAAAGATCCAAAGGGTGGCGCAGAATTAGATGGATAGACAAAATAAAAGAGAACCTGAAAACCAAATCATAAGTGACACCAAACTGGACAGAATTGTTCAGACTCACCAGAGACAGAAGTGGAAAGAGTTCATTCGGCCTCATCATCCACATAGATGATGGAAGAGAGAGAAGAAGAAGAGAAATATTTAAATTTCTACAAACCACTCTCATATGACAATCTTTATTGTTTGTCTCCAAGTAGAGAAATATTTAAATTTCTACAAATCACTTTCATATGACTATTGTTAGCTCTAAGTTTATAATGGCTAGTCAGTGGAGAATTGGTCTGCTATGTTTTAAAGAACCAGTCAATTTAAACTGGCATAACCAAAATCCTAGAATGATCTGTGTTACTGTTACTCTATCTATCTATTTTTTTTTTAATCCTTAAAATTCAAGAATACTTAAACAGTTTCACAAAAGACATATTCTTTATTTATTTATTTTTCTTTTAGTGGCATTCTTTGGTCTGTATGGTGTAAAAACTCTGAAGCTATTTGCAATCAGTGACAGTGAAGTGATTTTCATCTCCAAAGACATAGGTACAAATGTACATAAATACTGCTTACTTCCACTTTAGGGTAATTATATTCAAAACATTATGCACCTCCCCCACTCCAGAAGAAGCAATTTATTAAATGAAATGAAATTATATAAAGGAGCCAAATACTTACATATTCTTTTTCCTATACTTCAAATATGTGTTAAATAAAAAATTAACACTTAATTGTAAGCTGTTGATCATTAGTTCTGAATAGTCTTGGCTAGAGGTATTTCCCTATAATGAAAATTTTATCTTGTTACTTTAATTATTATTTAAAAATATATATATATATTACTTAAACATTAATTATCATTTTTATTCTATTCTGTTGATTTATGCTTGGGTAAAATAAGGATGAAAACAAGAATATAATCAAGAATTATCTACATGCTAGCAAGAAAAGTATATTTAATATACTGCTAAATATTTCAGTGTGAAAATAAACTATCATCAGTGGCTTGACAGAAATCAGTTTTTTACAAGGTAGAAAACAATCGATCATTCAAAATTAGAACGAGTATGTGATGTTACATCACTAATCACGATATCATTTCACTGAAGAAAGGTAAACATAAGAGTGCAGAATAAATTATATGTATAAATATACAATGTCATACAAAAAAATTAATTTATAAAATCATACTAACAATATCGTTAGACAGATATAGTATCTAGAAGGTCTTAATTTCAAAAAAAAATTTAATGTGTTATTCAGATCAAACTTTCTTATATTTTTGACAAGGATAGGCAGTCATTCTGATTAAAGTTGGGGCATTGAAGTAAGGCCTCAGCATTCTCTGAATATTTTTTTAAATACCGAAACCTGTGGTGCGTTCATAATTAGAAGAAACACACGTATAAACCACAGTGAAAATTATTTAATTGTAAATATTTCATCCTAAGTATCTTAGGACATCATCAGTAAAGTATTTAAACAAAAATTAGGAATAACATACAGTTAGGGCGCATGATTACAATAGAATCTCATGAAAACGTGCATAATGTGCTAAAGTAGTACAAAAAAAAAAAGTTAATTATTTAACACAGTTTTGTATGATAATTTCCCATACTTTAGGAATAGTAAGAACGTCGTTGCAGTTTAGGTTTGGTCTGTGTAGTAGGGCTTCAGAACTTTCTTTGTATAAACGTTCATGTTTAAATATAGATCTATGTAAAAGTTTAGCCTTTTCCCAATGGATCCTATGGTCTGGATTTTCAATTCCGTGTTGAGAGAAGCCAGATTTCTGCGGTTTAAGAAGACGAATGTGATCTTGATGTTCCGAGATGCGTTTCTGAACAGACCTACCTGTCTGTCCAAAGTAATATAATTTGCATGAGCATGGAATCTCATAAACACCAGGTAACATCAAGGGTGAGAATTTGTCCTTAGGAGAAGGTAATAAGTTGTAAATTTGGTTGATATATATATATCAATATATATCAACCAAAATATATATATTGATATATATTACTATATATCAATATATATAGTAATATATATATATATATATATATAGGTTTGTAAGTAGTGGCAAAATTGTATTTCTTCATAATTTTAGAAAGACATTCTGAGATGCCTTTAACGTAAGGTATGGGAATCCTATGCACTTCTTCCTGTCTGGTTTGATGTATGCAGAAGTGACTGATGATTTTTTGAGTTGTTTTGGGATTATATCCATTTAGGATGGCTGTATTTTTGATAACTTCTAATTCCTGGTTTAAAGATTCTTCAGAGGAGCAGAATTTGTGTGCTCTGGAAACTAGTGATTTAATAATGCCAGATTTCTGAGGTGGATGATGAGCAGAAGAATTGTGAATGTAGTTACCTGAGAATGTAGGCTTGCGAAAGACAGAAGTGGCGATGGAACCGTCTTCTTTTCTTTTGATGTGTAAATCCAAAAAAGAGATACCCTGTGGAGATTCTTTTTCTAACATAAAGTTGATGTGATGATGAAGAAGGTTAATTTTATCTAGAAACAGTTGTAATTCAGGTTCGGGATGATTCCATACTGCAAATACGTCATCGACATATCTTAGCCAAATTTTTGGTTTGGGTTCAAAAGTGAATATTTTTTCCTCAAGGTTTTCTAGAAACAAATTTGCTAGGTTTGGTGATAAAGGAGATCCCATTGCGTTCCTTCCTCTTGCTTGTAAATTTGACCTTTCCAGGTGAAGTAACCTGATGCAATAACAAACTTGAACAATTCAACTATATCAGACGGAAATTTTTGAGTTAGTAATTCTATTGTTTCTTTATGGGGAATGTTAGTGAAGAGGGAGACAATGTCGAAGCTGATTAACAAGTCAGTTTTTGATAGTTGAATGTCTTTAATTTTTGTGTGAAACTCATTAGAATTTTTGATTGAAGAGACTGAGTGGCCTATGTGAGGGCGGAGAAGGTTAGATAAGAATCTTGATAACTTGTACGTTGGACAGCCGATACAGTCTATGACAGGTCTAAGTGGAACATTAGTTTTGTGTAGCTTAGGTAAGCCATAAATTCTAGGAGGTCTTGCATGGTATGTCTTAAGTTTTTTGATTGTTTCTTCATCTAAGGAGGAAGTTTCATTAAGTAGCTTATTTAATTTTCTGAGTTGACGATTCGTAGGATCAAAATCCAATTTGGAGTAAGTATTATGATCTCGAAGAAGTAAATTAATTTTTCGGTCATATAAATTGGTATCAAGAACCACAGTGGTATTTCCTTTATCAGCTCTAGTAATGATTAAATTTTTGTTACGTTTTAAGGAAATAATAGCTTTCAATTCCGATGGTGGGATATTTAATTCTGAAGGTTTGGCATTGTAGATCACTTTAGCTACTTCGAAACGAAGTTTGTTGGCTTCAATACTGGAGAGATGCTTGATGTTTCTTTCTATATTATGTATAAAGTCTAAATATGGGAAACACTTTGGCGAAATTGCAAATTTATGGCCTCTTGCTAGAACATTTAATTCATCTTTTGTTAGTTGATGGTTAGATAAATTGACTACCCATTTTTCCATTGGTAATTTGTTAGTGATCTTTTTTGATCGATTTAATAGATTAAGGTATTTAATATGTAGAGCACTATTGCTTTTAGCTTTTTTTCCTGAAGTTATGAGTGTCTAAGCATGAACTAGCAACAAACAATTTAAATATTACAGAACTAGAAACAGATTTGTCAAATACGTTAAATCAAGAATTGCTACAATTAATTATAACTGTCTCAAAGAAAATAATTAACTTTTTTTTTTTTTTGTACTACTTTAGCACATTATGCACGTTTTCATGAGATTCTATTGTAATCATGCACCCTAACTGTATGTTATTCCTAATTTTTGTTTAAATACTGTACTGATGATGTCCTAAGATACTTAGGATGAAATATTTACAATTAAATAATTTTCACTGTGGTTTATACGTGTGTTTCTTCTAATTATTCTCTGAATAGGCATTCAAATTTATGCCAACATCTGTGTAGAAGGCGGGTTTTGGACCAGAGAATATCGTGGTTTGTCTCTATTCTGTGTTGCACCAATCCAGACTTATTGAATTTGTTGTGAAGAATATAAGAGTGATGTTCTTGTATTCTTTTTTCTATAGAACGTCCGGCTTGTCCAAAGTAAGAAAGATGGCAGTTACATGGAACTTGGTATACACCAGGAAGAGAGGATAGTTGAGCATTTATCTTTAGATGAGGGGAAATAGGTGGATATTTTATTAACAGGAATATAAGTAGCTGTTAGATCATATTTCTTCAAAATTCTTCAAATTGGTTCTGAAATTCTGGAGACATATGGGATTGGAACTCGACGTATTGATTCTTTGTTGTTTTGGTTTGGCTTGTATGAGTCTAACAGATGTTGTATAGTCCTTTCAGAGAAGCCATTTAATTTCATGTATTGTTTAATGATAGAAAGTTCTTTCTGTAAATGATGGGGAGTTGAACAATTAGTTCTAGCTCGTTGAATTAAACATTTTATGATTCCTGTCTTTTGAGAAGGATGATAAGCATATTGTTTGAGAATGTAATGTCCAATAAAAGTGGGTTTTCTGTAAACAGATGTTAAATTACCTGATGGTGAGCAGATGAGAAGATATCTAAAAAGGATAATTTCTAAAATGAATGCTGATCACTGTGTAACACTAAAAGAAAGGATAATTTGTTGTCTTTTTCAATTTCCATGTGAGGTGAACATCATGCGAAGGTGTAAGTATTGATTTTGGCTAAAAAGGAAGATAAGAAATCTCTGTTGTGAGGCCACACTGCAAAAATGTCTATATATCTAACCCAAAATGAAGGTTGAGAGTATATAGATGAAAAAAAGGATGTCTTCTAAATGCTCCAAATAAAAGTCGAAGTCGACTTCCCATGGCAGTTCCTTCTACTTGGTTGTAGAATTTGTTTTGACACAAGAAATATCCGGAGTGCATTTCAAATCCGAATAATTTTATGATATCTTGTGGGAAGATGTCAGTAAGTAATTGTAGAGTAATTTGAGATGATAGTTTGTTATTTTCAAACTGAAATATCTGGCAGCATATTACATATACCTTTCTTGTGCTAACGTGTAGATAAGTCTTAATATCATGCCACAAGTTTCTCTCAAAAGAAAAATATAATTTCATCATGTAAAATTATGGAGACTATAGCCATGTTAGAGAGCCTCCACAGCTGAGTGGATATATATGAAGTCCTCTGGTTGGAAAGACCTAGGTTCAAATCCTATCTAAGATGAGAAAAATCTCTATCATGACTTTTCAACTGTAGGTGAATTAGCCAGTCTCATACAGAGGTGGAAGACTTTTTCCTCCCAGAAACTCAGGTTTTTCATCAGGCAGAATGGACAGTAGAAAGCATACAATTTATAGATAAATACTTATAGGTATAGGGCTAAGCACCTTATCTTGGAGTTATGGTTACGAAATCTAAGGATACTTAAAAAAGGTTGTGGGTGCTTAAGTGCCTGTTAGTCACTGATGATGATAGCTATGTCAAAGTGATATATACATATTTTTTTTTAATGTAACTCCCACCCACAAAAGGTTATAAACATATAGAGCAGGGATCAGCAACTTTGAGTGGACCTCCTTTTCATCCGAACTCAACCACATACATACCTTCCTTTCCAATGGCTATAGTGATTACAGAATTAAAAAAATAATAAGTTCCTCCCCCATTCCTTGGCCATCACTTCAGAAGGATTTAAGAAATGCCATCACCATTCCCTACATCCATGGCACATCAGAAAAAATAGCCAGTTCTTAAAAAAGTACAACCCCTGCACAGCTTTTAAGCCCCACCGAAAATTACTACCCTTATCCATTCTACTAAAGATCAGCCTTCTCCTCTCTCAGTGCCTGGAGTTTATAAAATGTACATCTGCAATCATTACTATGGTCAATCTGGCCTTACAGATTACATATTGGATACAACCCACAGATTCTCCTTGAAGAAAACCACCATGCTCCACCATAGCAAATTTAAAAAGGAAAGACTGGTTTTAGAATCTGCAGCGGCACTCAGAAATCAACCTAACTTAATGTTAGGTTGATTTCTGAGTGCCGCTAAAACCTCTAAATTTCTAAAACGTCCCAAAATTTGGGAAACAATAATTGTCAGAGGTCTCACTTCACAACCTAGGCCAAATATAAATGCCCATAGTGGGTGCACCACCTAGATAACTCTTTAGAGTCATCTACATCTTTCACTTAGTATTGTACTGTCTTTGTGTGTGCGTTACAAGAGTTATTTGTAATCCATGAAGATGTCTCAATGACTGAGAAATTATTTGGGAGCATTAAAATTAGTTTTTAAACATTTCCTAGTGCTGTAAATATTCCATTAAATCTCCAACATGAAATAATAATAATATATAAATAAATATGTATATATATATATATATATATATATATATATATATATATATATATATATATATATATTAAACATCAATATCTAATTAGTTTAAATTCATTCAATTTATTAAGTACCTACAATACCTTTACTTTTAGGTCCACCCTCAGAACATATTCAAATTATGATGGCTTATAGTACTTATATATGGCAAATAATTTAACATTAAATGAAATAAAATCAAGTTACAGTATATATTCCAATTTAAATCTTACAGACTCTCTCTCTAGAAGCAGTACCAATAGTCCAAAAATACTAATAAAATTGTAACCAATCATGAATCTTGAATGAACAAATCTTGAAGAAAATTTGGCAACCAACTTTAATAAACTCTCAACCTAAATTACAAACATACATGAAACCGTCTTACAATTTATCTCTATCTGAGAACCATTTCATCATGTATTACAGTTGAGAGTGCATTATACTGTGCATTTTTACCTTGAAAAATGTAACTTAGCTCTATGGAAAAATCTGAATGTGAAAATTATTTTCTTTTTTATGTGGCTTCCACTCATGAAAGTTTTGTGCCAACCTATAGTACATTCATGCTGTGGATAGGCTAAGGATTTTTTCTATTATTTTATTAATTTTTTCTAATTTTTATTTATTTTTTACACAATCCAGAAACCCTGCTATAGAGCCCAAACATGGAACTTTTTTCAAGTCATTTCAGGCCGCCAATAAGCAGGACAGCAGTCTCACATCAGGCAGCAATGAAGTTGGTCTTCCACCTAAAGACAATCACAAATGTCCATGCCCATGGTGGAATATGAACCTGCAATCCGTTGCTTGAAGAGTTGATACCCTAATCACTTGGTCACCCAGACCAGCATATTTAAATTAATTTCAAACAATTCAGGAGGTGCTTATCTGTATTGTTCCATTTTGAAACTTCAAATAACCAAATACTATCTATGCATTCAATATCAGAATTTTAAAAATAGTACATTTCCAAATATGCAATCAAAACAAGAATGTCAAATTTTTTTTCATGCACCTCCCACTCATGAAAAATTTCAAGCATATATACATTAGTACCATTGGTGGGCTAAGGATTTTTCTTCTATGTTTATTAATTTTATATATTTTTACATAAACCAGAAATTCTGTTCTAAAGGTCAATTGTGGATATTTTTCAAACCACTTAAGGGCTCCAATAAGTAGGGCAATTTTGTCACTTAGTGTGAGAAAATTCATCTCCACCCTCTCCCCAAAGACAATCGTAAACATTGATGCTCACAGCATGATTCAAATATGCAGTATGTTGGTTGGAAAGCAAATATTGAACCACTTGGCCATTTAGTAATGAATTTATAATAGAACTACAATTAATATAAGACTTAAAATAATGCAGAAAGCAAAGATCCAAAAAAAAAAAAAACTGAATTAATACTCTTAAATAAGATTAAAATCTAAAGATCTAAAGAAATAAACAGCTTACTCAATTATACTTATTTTGTTTTCTTGTTATAATTATTTATGAGTTAATATTCTTAAATAATTATAAGAAAACTATATTCAACTGGTAGAAAAATAAGATCTGCTTGAGATTATAAAGTGTGCTGAATTATCTGTTTCTAAACTGGGGTTTACTGTATACTAAGCCAAATAACAATAATTCTTAAAGAGGTTTATTGGTTAACTAGAGAAGAATTGTCTTCCTAAAGTGAATAAAAAGCCTCCCTCTAACGATGAGTCCATAGACTTTCTGGAGGTGGCAGCAATGACAGTGGTGATACATTAGGACTGCTATCAATGCTGATTCAATGAAATTGGCACATCTCTTTTCATTGCAACAGAAGTAAGTGAATGAATTTTCAGTTGAGTTGGGACCACCTTAATCCGGTATTTAATACTACAGATGTGGGCTATAAATTTAGCCAGAAGTTCATCACATACAAGACTCATGTCCAAGCAGAGTGCTTCACTAGATGAGTGAAAATGTGATTTATAGAAGCTCATCTACTAATGTCTAGGACAAGGTTCAGTTATTATTTTTATTCACCTGTCATTATTTTTATTATTTGCATTTATTTATTATGTGTTGTTATATGTAAAGTGTCATTACAGTTAGTTCAGATAATGACTGCCATCCATCAGAAAAATAATTTTTTTGATCCTGATGAAGTCAGTAACAATGCACTTGGGAAACCACAATCTTAATATAATAAAAATACTGTGGAATTCCACATTATGGCTGTCAACCTCTAACTTAAAAAATATAATAATAATAAATAAAATTTTAAACACACTCACACAAAGAAAATGTAATTATACTTACAAGGTTAACAGCAACAAGATGCTGTACAAAGGCAAAATAGGTGTCACTATATACATCACAATTATGCATGAAGCGTAAATTTTCATCCCTAACAACTTGCTGAATACGAGCTGGCATCTTGTCTAAAAACAGTCCATGCCTTTCTCCTCTATCTACTAATCGAGTTAACTGGCTCAAACTATCTGTATTTCTGTGGGAGATACCTTGATGAGAAGGTGATTTGCGTGAAGTCCTGAAACAGAAAACAATATACAATTCAACAAGACTGAATATCTGTAAAATAAATAAATACACAGTTTCCAATAAAATTTACACTGCTATATAGGCACGATAGCAATGGCTTTTGATGGTGTTTACTCTGGGACTCACTCTAGTGAATACAGGTGTGATGAATCCAAGGAACCCAATGCTGAACTTTGTATTACTTTATTATTATTATTATCATAATCAGACCTCCATGGAGTTGAGTTACTCACATTGGGAGATCCCACTATTACACACACACAGTTCATCATACTGTACCTTAAATATATTCAACATTTTTGCATTCAAAACACTCTCAGGCAATGCATTCCAATCATCTGCCACTCTCCATGCAAAAAATCTGCTCTTTACCCCTTTGCTCACACCCTTCTTATACAGCTTCCACCAATGACCTCTTATTTTCCCTTTTATTTTACCCCATTCTATATAAAACATCATCCACATTAATCTGGTAACAACCCCTTAATACAGGGGTTCCCAACCTGGGTTACCCATATCCCCAGGGGGTACGGTGAATAGCAAGTAAATAAGTATATTATGCTATTAATATATTCCAAAAATAGTTAAGTTATCAACATTTCTGGGCTATTCCATGTTGGTACTGTCTGTCAGCCACACCAGCAATATTTCAGGTCTCTTTTCAGACACAGTGAGGTTGCAGAGACTTTTTTCTCACTGCAGGGTCCGATAACTCAAAATGCCTGGTTAAGATTCAAGATCGCTAGTGAAACTGCCAGATCGGTGCTCCTTCAAGGCTCACCTCCGCGGCATCTGCACCTCCTGCGCATGCGCGTGACGTACTGTATGGTACACACTTCAACTCAACTGTTTAATTTCAAGATGCTCACAGTACACACATTTTAGTGATAGACTAGCTAAATTACTTTTGCCGACTTCACTTTTGCTGACTAAATTTTAATCTAATCATAAGTAGCTTATAGTTTATTTTTAGCCTATTCTAAAAATGAAAGGATAGATCAAGATTTAAATACATTAAAATATTATTTATTTTTTAGCTTATTTTTAAAATGAAATGTTAGATCAGGATTTATATACAAAAAAATATTATTTTTGCAGACCCAAGGAATGACCACGCCAAAGAAACGTTGTTATTACCAAGATTCATATGTACAATATGGTTTTACTTTTGTGCTTGACAAAGAAGGTGTGCCAAAGCCACAGTGCTTCATTTGCTCCAAGATATTCGGCAATGGCAGTATGAAGCCATCAAAATTGAGAGAGCATCTTCAGAATGTTCATCCCGAACATTCTAACGAGTCAGAGTCCTCATTTAGAATAAAACGAGCATGATTTGGTAAGAATATCACACTTCATGACCATGGATTTATTACCCCGAAGAAGCCAGCACTGGAGTCCAGTTATCGCGTCGCATTGAGGGTTGCCAAAGAAAAGAAACCACACACAACTGCTGAGACATTAGTGAAGCCATGTGCTATGGACATGTTGAGTTGATGTGTGGTAAAGAAGCAAAAGAGAAAATTGCCTCAAATACCATTATCAAATACAGGTAACCCTCGTATAACGCGGTACTTATACAACACGGTTTCGATATAACCTGGTCTATAAATTGTAGCAACCCTTGTTCAATGCAGTTTCGATATAACGCGGTCAACAATTTCTAGTACCCCCCCCCTTTTTTTTTCATATATTTTTCGCCGTGGGACTTAAAAATCAAATTTTATCTTCGTTAAATTTGTGTTTGCCCATATTGCATAATTAGTTATAAGTATCGAATTTAGTTTTATTGTATCACTGAATAAGGTACTGTACAGAGGCTTTTGCAGTCTGTGTAATTCTCAACAAATAGTGCAATTAGAGACAGCTGGAATAAAAATGGTGCTAGTAAATGAATCACATGTCCCCTCTCAAAGAAACTATGCTGTATAGACTCGAGCAAAACCATATGTTGCACCGAAACACAGTACCTAACTAAAAACTATTGTCCAATTTTTCAGTTATTAAATAAGTGTTTTTTATTGCATTTGAAATTCTCGATGTCATTATGACAGATCACAAAGGCTAACTTAAAATAAAATTCTACCAGGAACTTAAAAAACCGCAGATGGTACCGAACACCAAATATATATATATATATATATATATATATATATATATATATACTATGTTTTTTCCTATACATACATAGGAAATCTCCTAGAAATCCCAGTTTTCTAGGAGACGAAAAACATGAGTTGTTCTGGGTGAAAAAAAAAAAAAAAAAAAACCCTACCTCTATATGAGACTGGCTAATTCGCCTTTAGTCGAAAGAGACCAGATAAAGGTTCCTCACGTCGTGGATGGGAATCAAACCCAGGTCTTTCCGACCAAAGGGTCTACACTGACTGAGCTATGGAGGCTCTTTATTTTTATCTGAATAACATTCACTTTTTGATTTTATTCTATGTTTTATTACATTTAGAATGATCCTTGAGGCATGAATGAATAAACTTAACATTCAATAATTTTTAGAGTCTGTTACCATCAAACTTTCATAGAAATCTTATATTTTCTGTTCATCTTGACATTTTAGAATTTCAGCATGTCTTTTATCTGTTCCTACAGTTTTCCAATTAGGTAATTAATTCACTGCTTGTTTAATTTCTTCATCTCTGGTTCAAGACCTTTCTTTTTCAGCTTCATATTCTGGTTCGATAATTTCACTATTCATATTTTCTCTGCTATATAGATCCTCGAGATATTCCTTCCATCTTTACTATCTCTTTGTTAACAGTAAGTAATTTTCCTTTTACTTATTCGATATGCCTTCTCTCCTCCTGTTTTTAACTTATTTACATATTTCTTCTATCAGTTCTCCTCTGCTTTTTTGCAGTCTCTTTAATCTTATTCCTTATTCTTCGATACTGTTCCTCGCCTTCTACATTGTTCTTTTTCCTTGCTTCATTCTGTTCTTCTATTAACTTAAAAATCTCATTTGTAATCCAGGGCTTTTGTGGTTATAATTTTAAATCATAACAATCTGTCTGCTGATTTTTTAATTATTTCCTTGATGACCATCCAGTCTTTTCACTGTTCTTCTCATGCAAGCAATCTTTCTTATTTAAATTCATTTTTATATCTGAGGTATTCAGTAGTTAAATACTCCATTTTCTATTCCTAATGCTATGTATTTTCTCATGTTTTATTGTACATTTTGTGATAATGAATGATAGGGAATTAAAATTCTTTCCACATTGGATTATAGTCTGGTAGAAGGATGATAATTATCAATAATTTTTTAATGGTAATTCTGATTTATCCATTACACATCAGATTGCTTTTAATTTGGATGAAACGAATAAAATTAAAATCAATCTGATATGTAATGAATACAACAAAAGTACTGATGATTATCATCCTTCTACCAGACTACGATCCGATGTGAAAAGAATTTCAATACCCTGCCTTAAAGGGACATTGGAATAAATAATAAAGATTCTTCATAAATTCAATCTACATGCTTCCTTCAAACCAGCTCCAAAACTGTCTTCTTTCCTACCATCAACAAAGGGTACCTTACCACCTCTTTCCTTATTGGCGTCTATCAAGTACCATGCACATGTCATCTTTCATATTTTGGACTGGCAGGCCATTCTGTCTTGATTAGAATTGAAGAGCATCAAGACTGGCCTTGCTTCTCACACTATTAAAAGTAGGTTCAGAGTTCTCTGGAACCAGACAAAACTTCATTCCAGTAGATACAAGTTCAACTGTCTCTTCCTTGAAACATATGAAATGCTATGAAAAATTCTAAACCTGAACCAATCAGACAGCATGCCAACATCCAAGTTTTGGGAAGTGATTGCTATTAACAAATTGCTATCTTTTAAATAAATAACTATTTTAACTTATTTTTTTATCTATGCAACTTTTTGCAATTGTTCCTTTGAATGCTAATAGTGTAATCATATACTTCAGTTGCAAACAAGACACAAGCTAATATATGCATGATTTATGATTCATTATTGTGATTCATGTTTTGAATATAGTTAATGGTCTGTCACTCTGACAATGTTCATGTAATGTTGGATGAATGTATATTAGAGTTTTTGAATAAAATTCCATATAATTTTTGTTACATGTGTAAGCCATGAGAATTATTTTAATAGCTATCTACATTATACTAACATACAATACACATTTGGGATTTAGCCGACCAAATTGTATTCTTATTGGTTAAACCAAAAATAGAAAATGATGGTACAATATGACAAAATTTCATGCCAGCTGGGGCATTTCCTGGTTAAACAAGGCCCCCTGTTGTTTTCGCCAGGGAACCAGAGCGAACAGCGAAAAGTCAACTACTGGAACAAATCTGAAAACAAACCCCAACTCAACATCACCAGAGTTAAAGAATGGTACTATCAACATAAGAAGCCTAAATGGCAAAGAAATGGAGCTAGCTGAGGAATTAGATAAGTACCAGATCGACATAATAGGGGTGACTGAAACAAAAAAGACAAAAACTGGCGAGATCATTCTGAGCAATAAATACAAAATGTTATATTCAGGCAATGACAATTAAGGAAAAGAAGGAGTAGTTGTAGTATTCAACACAAAATACGAGGCTAATCTTCTTGAATGGCAGTCAGTCTCAAGTAGAGTAATGTAGGCAAATATGAGAATGGGGAACTGGACAATGAGACTTATTTGCCTATGGTCCCACAGAAGGTTCTACTAAGGTAGAAGTGGAGGAATATTTTGATGCTTTAGAAAAAGCAACTGACACAATGAAAAAGGAAAAGTTGGTCCTTGTTGGGGATCTATATAGCAGAGTAGGAAATGATTGTGAGACATAAAAATATTTTGGGAAAATTTGGAGAAAAGAGCAAAGCTAATAATAATGACAAATATCTGTTGGATTTCTGCTCAGGACATGGACTGGTTATTACTAACACCATGTTCCAACATAAAAATGTGCACAAATTCACATGAAGAGAAGAGGCTAGGAATAAGAAAAGTCTCATTGATTATGTTATTGTTGATAGTGATGTTTTCTCCCTGGTGCAGGACACCAGAGTGTACAGAGGATTTGAAATTGGAAGGGATCACTATTTAGTCTTGAGCAGGATAAAATTGAATTTCATATTGAAAAGAATAACATGTAAGAAAGTTTTAAAGTGAATAAAAGTTGAGCAGCTCTCAGATGTGAACTGTAATACAGATTAAAATACAGAAAGATTATTGAAAAAAAAAATGAAAGAGTTTGAGAACAGGAATCAAACCTTGGAGATTCAGTGGCAAACTCTGAAGAAAACATTGACTGTTTCTGCCAGAGAGGCATGTGGTGAGGTTGTCTGCAAAGATAAAAAAAATCAGAACTCCCTGGTGGACACAGGAAGTTAAAGAGGCAGTGAAGGAAAAGAAGAAAGCTTATCAAAAGTTCCTGTCAAATAAGTCAGCTTGTGCTCTTAGAGAATATAGAGACAAATGCAAGAATGCTAAACACTGTGTAAAACTAGCTAAACAAAAGTCATGGGAAGACTTTGGCAAGAATATACAGAATAAATATCAAGAAGGTGGCAAAATATTCTGGAGGTTGTTGAAGAAGCTTAGGAATGGAGGAAAGAGTGCTGTAAAAGGAGTTAGAGATGATAAAGGTGACATGAAAACATATCCCTGAAGTATGGAGTAATTACTTTGACAAACTGCTAAATGAAACAAGCAGTGATGACAGCACAGTGGTAAAAAACACTGACCAGGCATGCAGTCAGGAATACATATCCATACTTGAAGTAGAAAAAGCCATCAAAGGCTTGAAATGTGGAAAGGCAGCAGGAGTAGATGATATTCGACCAGAAATGCTGAAATATGGTGGTATAAAAGTCTTACAGTGGCTGCACTGCATAGTTCAGAAAGCATGGACAGAGGGACGAATTCCCGATGATTGGAGTAGAGCTCTCATAGTACCCATATATAAAAAGGGAAATAAAACTGAATGTGAGAATTACAGAGGTATTTCCTTACTGAGTTCCCGGCAAGATCTATGCAAGTATACTTGAGAAACGGTTGAGAAGAATTGTGGAAGAAAAGCTGGATTCAGGGCCAAATAGAGGCTGTCAGGATCAGATCTTCACTTTACGACAAATAGTCGAGAAATCATGGGAATATAACAAAGATCTGTATTTAAGTTTTGTCGATTTGGAAAAGGCATATATATGACAAGGTGCCAAGAGAGAAGCTATTCAATACTCTACAGTTATATGGTGTCAATTGGGCATTATATCAAGCAATACGTAGTCTTTATTTGAGTTGTAAGTCAGCAGTTATAATTGAAGGAAGTACAGGAAAATGGTTTAATGTTAAATCTGGTGTGAGACAAGAATGTACATTATCCCCTCTGTTATTCATTATCTATATGGATCACATTATGAAGGAAAGTGGTATTGAACATGATATCAGAATTGGGGATGTTAATGTCAGCTCTTTGCTTTATGCGGATGATGTTATACTTCTAAATAAATCCGCCACAAGTCTGCAAGATTCTCTGACTAAATTGAATAGCTGTTGTAATAGATATGGTATGAAGGTCAGCAATAAAAAGACAAAGACAATGAAAATAGGCAGAATCATTGAAAATGTCAACTGTGTTGTGAATGGGGAACCTGTGGAACAAGTAAAACATTTCAGCTACTTAGTCACGATTTTTACTGAAGATGGTAAATTAAATATAGAAATAGACAACAGAATTAGCAAAGCTGGTATGGTGGGAAGTCAATTGAATAAATTCATATGGAATAAGAGAGAAATTAGTCGAACACTAATAAGTCGAACATGGATCTGAGAGTTGGGTCAGAAGTAAAACACTTGACCAAAGACTAGAGACCGCAGATATGAGAGGCATGAACAGATGGCATCAATGGCAATATCATACTAAAAATGAGGATATTAGGAAAGAACTTGACATTATCAACATCTAGGAATGCGTTAGCAAGCTAATCTCAGGTGGTATGGTCACTTAAACAGAATGGGAGAAGAAAGATTAGCAAAACAAGTGTTCTCTGCCAGGTTGGCAGGAAAACGACCCAGAGGAAGACCAAGATATAGGTGGATTGATACAGTACAAAGTGCCTTAGACGATAGAAATATAAGATCTGATAATGTTGGAGTCTTGACAAGTAAAAATGATCTGGAGAAAAATTGTAGATAGGAAGTTAGTAATGATGTAATTTTTTCATGTAGTACTATCATATCCTGTACACCCCTTGAAGGTACATGGCAAGAATTTGATGATGATGATGACAATACTACATTATAATAATTATAATTTCTTACTGTGAAAAGTTTGCTATTATGAATTTCCTTTAGCACAGTATGAATGAAAGATATAATGGTATGCACTACAGTAGGAGTTGAAATATTTTAATTTTTGAATCCTGCAATGCTTCTTTTCTGTTGTTTGAAAAGAAAGCTTCAAGGTTTTACTTTTTTTTATTTACATTTTTTTAAATGCTGTGTGGGTGAAGTTGAGGATTGAAAAAGAAGAAATCTAATGATATTTTTCTTGAAGAGTTAGGAAACATACTATAAGAACCTCAACATGATGTCCACCCAACACTAAGCCTTAGCACATATACATTATGAGGAAGGCTGTTCCAGAGGAGAGAGGTAGATGGAATAAATGAGGAAGAAATCCAGGTTTGGTGTGTTTGTAACTGAAGTGAACAGGGATGTTGGCAGCTGCTATTCTTGTTTTAAGGTCCAAATGAAAGATAATCAATGATGGTTTGAGTTCACTGGAGCAGCAACTTTGGAAGTACCTTTAGAAGAAACACACAGGAGCTGAAACAGTGCATCTGTAAGATAGAGGTTGAAGTGAATCTATGAGCCAAACTGCTCTCCTCTACAGAACACCAATACAGAACAACAATAAGTGTGCACCTAAAAGGAGGTTTTAGGTGCATACTTCCCACACATGTGAACAGTATTCTAAGGATGAGTGGATTTGAGATATGCATTGAGTTGGCAGCTGAGTAAGTGAAAAACAGCATCCTGAGTGGAAAAAGATTTAATAGTTTTTTAGAAGCTGAAGGTAGATGTTACTCCAAGGAGAGAGAGCTGATCCTCTCTGATGATTTCATATTACTTGGGGTAAGAGAAGGTAAACTGACAACTTTTGTGAGAGAAAGGGCAAGACTGTTTCAGTGGCACTAAAGGTATATTTGGTTATCCTCAGCTCACTGAGGGATAGCATGGAGATTAGCATTTAAGGTGTTGGTCACAGAAGATGAAGTTTGGAATGTTTTAGCACTACACAGTTTGTTGAAAAAGAAGTTGAATGGAGTGTATTATCATCAAAAAAAAAAAGTTTTGTTTTTCTAATAATAACCTTATTTATTATTTATTTATTTATTATTATTTAAAATCATTTAAAATAGGATAATGGTTAGTAAATATAAATATATATATATATCTATATATTAAAAAAAAAAAAATATATATATATATATTATTATTTTTTTTTGAATGACAGCTACTATCAATCAAATAAAGGGTGTCTTTCTTTGGATATCATATCTTTTAAGTAGTGCAGTATTAAGGTAACTAATGCTAATTCACAGAAGCTACTATGACATTTCTTGAGAAGAAATGGCAGAATAGTGAGAACTTAATATTTTATTATTTTTTTTATAAAATTATGATTAATTTAATAATAAAAGCATTATTAATATTAATGATTATTATTAAACTACACATACACACAAAAATAAGGTGGATGAACTAACATCGCAAGGCATCAGTGTAATATGATGTTTCATCAAGTTGTGTTTGATGGCAAGCCAATCAATCTAAAAACTAAGTTTTGAGAAGTAGGAACCTGGATCAATGAGAGAATAACTTCTAATTCACAAAGGTATAATTCCTCTATATAGCAAGGACATTATCTTGGAAAGTACTTATGCAAATTATAAAAACATAAAAACACCTCATGAAAACTGATGTGGCTAAGGCAACAGGGCATCTTCAGACTGGGATCATCTGGAATTTTTCTAATGGTATATGAAATGCTGAAAAAATTTATAAAATGACTATATGAATATTTGAAGGATTTTCTAAACATATTTCAGGCATTTTGGTGGAATGCCAAGATGTCAGATTTACATTTGATTACAGCAGTTAGTTTCTCACTGTTCAATCTAGTCACTTTATTTTCATAGTACTCATGCAATAATCTGTAAAGTTGTCAGTGTTCCCTAGATAATGTAAAAAATTGCTACATGAAAAAGAGATCAGCACCTCTGTTAACTACAATTTGTTTTATTCAGTTTCCTTATTTAACTGTGTAATTTAAAGTACAAATTATATTTCAGCCTCATCACCACATAAGTTTGCAAAAAAATTCAATTTACCTATTTGGCATTCCAATGTTTTCCTTCTCTGTTTTGCGAAAGGAAAACTTACTAACTGATTTTCGAGGTGTTCGTGGTGTCTTCACAAGTTCCTCCATTACTTCATAAAATAACATATAAGCATTCCAATACCTCTGCCTTGTTTCAGGATAGGAATCACCTAAGAATTAAACAGAATTGTAAATTGAAGCAATAAAAGAAGTAAAACTCTTATAAGTTAAATACATATCATAATGCCTAATACCTAATGTTCCCCTTGGCAATAATATTTGATACTTCACAAAATGGTTAACACATGACCTAATGATTAAACAGTGGTACAGGTATATCCTGATCATATGACAGATTATGTTCCAAGACCACTGTTGCATGCTTCATTTTGTCTTATAGCAAATCACTGCTTTTTTTTTTTTTTTTCACCTATAGATGCAAGTAATGGTTTAATAGCATAGTTAAAAAGTAGAAATAGCATAAATAAAGCTTTTATTTATGGACATGCAAACAAAAATTTTAGAACAATTTTAACAGATGAAAAAGTTATTCTGAATAGCTTGGCTTAACATTTTGAATCTTATCAATGTAAATATACATCGATCGCATGTGAACCCAGAATCCCATCAATGTATATTTACATTGCTAAATTAAAAATTCTGAAAATAATAATATATGCTTGAAATTCATTATCAGACTGTACTGTAGTTAAATCTGACTCTTCAGCTTCATTACCCATGAGGAGGGTTGATTTTTATCAATAAAAAAGGAATTTATATTAGTCTATCGTAATGCTGTGTTACATAAGATCACACGTCTTTATGTTTATATTACATCGTGCCATCATAACTCTGGCTGCTCCAATCTAAACAATATAAAGGATTCATGACTCTTTTCTTCTGACCTGAGAGATCAGTTTGAATTTCTCTGTCACCATGGACAGACCGTGACTCAGTGGCACCCAAAGCAAGGGAGTAAAACAGTTCTTGAGTGAATGTGAATTAGAACAAATGCTTGAAGAAATACTCGATAATGAAGGATCTGAATTCGATGATTGGGCAGACAGTGATCCAGAACAAGAGTAAGCCAATCTCTCCACAAATGTGAGCTTCGAGTCAGGTGACAGTGACGCAGAACTTCAAACGAGGAGTGACCAAATTCGAGGTCATCCAGCAGGTCGTCTTCACAATTGCACACGAAGTCGTGGCATACGAGTATCAGGGAGAAATGGCAGTCAGCAACTGAATGATGCACAGTTGAACTGGAAAAGGGAGGGTACTATACAAGACATTATTTATCTTTTTTATCAGTACCTGGTGTATCTCATGCATCCAACCTCAATGAAAATTTATCCTCTTTTCAAGTTTTTGAAACATTTGTAAATAATCCTTTCTTTTAAGCTTACACGGTGATCCGAATGCATTTTTGAAAATTATGGAGACAACTATCGTGTTTGAATAAAACAACTATCGTGTTTGAATAAAAACTTAAAAATTATAAACTAAAGTTTTTATTCAAACATGGTAGTTGTCTCCATAATTTTCAAAAATGATTTATAAATAACAATGTTATATCTGATATGAAAACTGAAACCAACAGATATGCTGCACAATAACTTGGAGCAGAAAAAAGGAAAGGGCCATTACTTAAACATTCAGTCTTCTCAAGATGGAAACCTGTTACCATATCTGAAATGAAACGTTTTCTGGCAATTATTTTGCACATAGGCCTTGTTAGGAAACCCAGAATCAGGGATTACTGGTCTACCTAACCTGTTTATGATTCAAAATTTGACTCTTCCCTCCAGATATCCCATGATTGCTTCTTTTCTATTCTGGCCTTCCTTCATCTCAGTAATAATGAGACACACATTCCTAGGGGAAATCCTGGACATTACTTTCTGTACAAACTTCGTCCAGTGTTCAATAAACTTCCAAATGATTTCCAAGCTTTCTACACTCCAGATGAAGAACTGACAGTTGATGAAGGGATTTGTGGCTTCAGAGAAAGAGTACACTTCATTGTATTCATAAAATGGAAACCTGAGAAATATGGCATTAAACTTTTCAAGCTGTGTGAGGTGAAATCCGGATATGTGTACAGCTGAAGTCTATACAGGAAGCACTGATAAGGAAGATTTCAATTCTGCTTTCAATGTTGTGGACAGACTTGCAACTCTATATTACAACAGAGGCTACACTATCTATATGGATAGATTGTTTTCAAGTCCAAAACTCTTTGATCATTTATGTCAAAATGGTACCAAAGATGTCGAGACAGTTATGCTAAAACAGGCTTTCCAACAAAAACTGAAGAAAGGAGAGCGAGTATCAAGATGACGAGAACACCTGCTAGCAGTGAAATGGATGTTCAAGATGTTTACATTCTGTCCACAAAACATACTGATGAGATGGTGGAGACTGATGTGAGAAGTCAACACCAGCTGCTGTTTTTGACTACAATAAATTCAAAGCTGGAGTGGATCATGGCGATCAGTTGTTGTCATATTACTGCTTCCATCGGCGTCAACTGAAATGGTGGAAGAAACTGTTCATCCATATCCTAGATCTCACAATAGTGAACTCATATATATTATATAACAAAACCCACAGGAATATCAGACTACAACAATATGTTGAGGCAGTAGTTGAAGGTCTTGTGATATCAGATGGACTAGACACTGATGCTGGCAAACCTACAGCTCCTCAGGAAAGTAGACGTCTTATTGGAAAAAATCTTTTTTCATATGTGATTCCCATCACTCTAGGAAGTAAGAGAAGAAGAGGATAGAGGAACTGCAAAGTGTGTTCAGAAAAAGTAAAATGAACATCTGGAGGACAGGAAAGAAAGTTCACAACTGTATACTGCAACAGTGTGATGTCCCACTTTGTCTAAGAGAGTATTTTGAAGATTTCCACACTAAGGAAAGATACTGGCACATGCACTGATGTATAAAACAGTCCATATTTCATTATTTTACTACATATTTCTAGTAACATTTGTTTTCAACACGTGTTTTTATTATTATTATAATAAAAACACGTGTTGAAAAGATTATTTTACTGATTATTAATAAAATAATAACTTGATGTTTCGACCCCTGTATTGAGGTCATCATCATCAGGATCCATGTGTATAAGAACCAAGCCACATGTTGTTGTACTCTATACAGGTAAATTACATCTACGTTGTTAACTAATATTTTTTCTTAGCCTGCCCTCTAGTGATATAAAAAAAAAAATTCTCGATAAAAACTACAATAAACTCTGCTAAAATCCTCACGTAGTAGGATTCTTCTGGAATTATACAGTTTATATTGTTATATTATGATTATCTTCTGGATTTGTACAGTACAGGTTGCTACTGAATGTTCAGGGGGAAAAAAAAAAACACTTCAAGTCATCTTGTATTGAGATTTTTCTTCGTGGTTGATATGAAGGTTTCAGATGGGTCCTCCACATTCTTGGAATGGTTAGACCATTATTTTTATTCAGATTCGGATCATGTTTGAGCATTTCACATACTTCCTTGAATTTCCGCTCGAACCAGGTTTTGGTACGGTGTAGGGACTTGGTACCTTTCCAATCAATTCTGTGGTATGTTTGGAGTGCGTGGTCAGAAAGGCCGGTTTTTTCAAAATGGAGGTATTTTATGTGTCATTTGTGTTCATCGTTTCTGATTGGGATGGTTTTCGCCCTGTTTCCCCTATGTATGGTATGTTACATGTGCAATCTATTTTGTAAACCCCTGGGTGGGCTAGGTGTGGCAGGGGATCCTTGGAAGAACTGAGTAGGTGTCTTAATTTTGTCGGGGGTTTAAAAGTGGTTTTGATGTTGTATTTGTGTAGTGTTCTGTCTATTTTTTCTGAAATGCCTCTAACATATGGTATAGCAATAGCATTCCTGAACTGCTTATATACTGGAAAACCCTGGTTGCAGATGCTAAAAGGTAAATGAATATTACCCAAAATGTATGTATAATGTTATGTAATATGCCTTGCATTTCAAAAACTGAATAGCCTAATTCAATAATTTACCACTCGACTTTTGTAGCCAATAGTGGATAATTATAGTGATGTACACCCCTATGTAAAATAATATTTTCATCATAATAACAACACAGATACATTTTATTTATGTAATATATAAGCAATATTTTGACTGAATTTGTTGAATTTTGAACACTTAAAGAGGCATAAATATATAGAAACTAATAAAAAATTAACTTTTTATTTTTTTCAAAAACCTTGATTTCTTGCAACCGGTTTCTAGAGCCCATACCACATATATAATTAAAATTTGTATTCCAATTAATTGCTAACTAAAAGACAAAACATAATTATTTGCATATTCCACAGAAATATTGCACAGCAATTTTTTAAATATTTAAATAGAGATAAAAATGGTCAGGACACAGGGTTCATCAAGTTCCAGTAGGTCTAGGACTCAAGGTGTTAAGGGAAAACACTAACTAGTTTGGTCATCAATCTACGGCGCTGAAAGTTTTTTTTTTTTTTTTTCATTTCGGCAATAAGACTGTCATATTTACAGATAACAGCAGCATTAATTAGTGCGGCACTTTTCACAATATCTTTGATTTTAACATAACAACAGTAGTGGGAGGTAAATGCAATGTGTGGCTATTCTCAGTTAAATATGCCATTGTTACTAAATTTAATAATTTTAATCTTAGTATGCAAATGCAATAGGTTTACGTGTCCTCTTTTCACTGGAAGTAATAGCACCCTTACTTTGAATCTTATCTGACATTATTAACAACAATAAAATAAAATAATAGTTATAAACAGTTTATAATTCACAGCAAAACACCTAAACACAGATAGATGGAGTGAGTAACGACATAAATAAACTGAGTTCACATATACTGTGTATCTCAAAGCAGAATCATGTCACTAAAAACTTTGTATGAGTGAATGCAGCATTGTATAAATGGGCATTCATCATAATTGAAAAGTGCCATATCTGTGGATCATTGTACAGTGAAGAGTCATAAGGTGGAGTACAACTGTATGGTTAGTAAAAGTATCTGTATCAGATACAGTGAAAAGTAAAATTAAAATCAGATTTAATAAAAGATACAGTTTGATTCAGTATAGATAAAAGATAAAGTAATAGAGAATGTGTTCATAAATGCAGTGGCCATTCTAAAAAATTCAAGTGGAGAGAGTGACAATATAGTCCTGAATAGGAGCAACAACCAACGTGTAAGTTTCGCTTAGAAAAAGATGTATATATAGAAATACAGAAAAGGAATTATGCTCCCTTTTCTGTTCTGTGCTGCTTCCAATGTTATCAAGATAAGCAGTATGGAATATAGTTTCCTACAATGCATATGAAAGAAGTTTCCTGAGCTAGAAGAATAAATTGGGCAGTATTTAAATGGATAAAGAGAGCAATAAGTGAATACAAAGGAGGAGTTATGGAGGAAATATATGGAGAAAAGTAATGAAAGTACATGAGCAGTATATGCATGGTGAAAGAAAACTAGCAGATTAACACGTTCGCTGCCAACTACGAGTATACTCGTAGTAGGTGAACCTGCTTCACAAGCCAGCTACGAGTATACTCGTAGGACGCTTACTTCCGGGAACGAGATTATTGTAGTGACCTTGAAGAAGCCAAAATGCTTGGCTTGTGGGGCTAGCATCAAAACTGTGTATTCTGATAGACCGTATATGCTCCGTACAAGCCAACTACGAGTATACTCGTAGGACGTTTACCTCCGGTAACGAGATTATCGTACTGACCTTGAAGAAGGAAAACTGCTCGGCGTAGGGGAACAGACCATGCCAAAGTAGCGTGGCAGCGAACGTGTTAAGTTCTAAGGAGTTCATCTGCTATGTGACCAGTAAAGGGAAAAAAATTTAGAAAGAAAAACACTGGTGAATGTAGATAGACAAATATAACAGAGCTAGTTTGACATCAAGCTAGCCTCAGATTACTAAATGATCACTATGTCAAAATATGTTGCATATGGGTGAAAATGATATAGTTGCTGATGTAGAGAGAAGAGAACACATGAAAGAACAGAGATGGACTTCTAAAGACTAAAGTACTGCAAAGCACCAATGCCAATAAAGCAGTGGAATGAGATTTCAACATACGTATTTAAAGATGTATGCAGAATTTCATTTGACCATACTGCAAGTCTTAAGTAGCAGAAAGAGAGAGAGAAACAGTCTCATTTTATGCAATATTGGTGCCAAAATGGAAACAATGAAGTAAAGATCAGTTTACATTTGAGAAAATGTAAACTGATGATTCATTTTGTAGAACTTGTAGTTCTACATTCAAGCTAACTACATTCAAAAGATGAATCACAATAATGAGTCATAATTCATTTGCATATTAGCTCATGTCTCAATAGCAGTTTAAGTACATGATATTACATCGTTAGAGTTCAAAAGAACAATTGCAAAAAGTTGTGTAGATAAAAAAAATAAATAAATAAAATAAAAAAACTTATGAACAGTTAATAGTGATCCCTTCCCAAAACTTGGATATCGGAATGCAGTATGATCAGTTCAGATTTAGACGATTTTGTAAAGTTCCATGTTTCTAGGAAAAGAGGATCAAATTTAAGCTTGCGGGAATGAAGAAGTTTGCTCTGGTTCTAAAGAACCGTGTGCCTAGTGTCAATAGCATGCAAAGTAAGGCCAGACCAGATTCCAAAAATCTAATAT
Organism: Typopeltis vanoorti; assembly: GCF_054136105.1. Taxonomy (NCBI): domain Eukaryota; kingdom Metazoa; phylum Arthropoda; class Arachnida; order Uropygi; family Thelyphonidae; genus Typopeltis; species Typopeltis vanoorti. The sequence goes on from NC_143560.1 coordinate 113,241,500, forward strand.
AGTCTTGATGTTCTTCAATTCTAATCACTGCAGATCAGCCAGTCTGTCCAAAATAACAAAGACAACTGGTAAGGAAAGAGGTGGTAATGTATCCTTTTGTGGATGGAAGAAAGTAACATAGTTTCTGAAGGAAGTGTATAGACTGAATTTTTGAATAATCCTTGCTATTTGATCCAAAGTTCCTTTAAGGTAGGATACTAAAATTCTTTTCACATCAGACTGTAGGCTGGTGGAAGGATGATAATTATCAGTAATTTTTTGAATGGTAGTGTTGTTATATCCATTACATAGTAGATCTCTTTTAATTTTATTCCATTTATCTAACAAAAGGGGATCAGAAGAGCAGATTGTATTAGATCTATGTACAAGACTCTCGATCATCCCATTTTTTATGATGAATGATGGCGAGCAGATGAACAAATGTATCTGCCAGTAAAGCTTGGCTTGTGATAAAATGAAAATCAACATGATCTGTGGGATTACGAATAATTAAGGTATCCAAAAAAGGGATGTTGGTTATTGGACTTGTGTTCAATAGCAAACTTGATACAGAGTAAAAGGAGGTTATTTTCTCTAGGAACTGAAGAATGCTGAATCAGTTTGGAACTAGACTGTGAATATATCATCAACAAAGTGTAACCACATATGAGGCTGAGGGAATATAGTATCAAAGATGCTATATTCCCTCAGCCCTATATTACTACTTTCTTGTTTTTGGGGAGTGATCATGTATCAGGTCATCTCAAAAGTAATGTTGTTTTTAGGATTAAGTTTTGAAAGGATATAAAGGATAAATCACTTGATAATTTAATCAAGGATATATTCTCAATTTGAATCAGTAAAGCTTTTCCAACATTGTGAATGCTTCATAATGCCATTTCTATAAATTCAGGAGGTTTGGAGGTAAAGAATTGCATAGGTTCAATTTCAGTGCCTCTAATGTATTGTATTATTATTCATTAATGAAATGTTGCAAACTTCGAAATAAGTGGTAATCTGATGGTGCAAGGTCAGGACAATGACCTTGCACATACGGAGGGATGTAGAAGCTTTTCCCAGTCGAGTTCCTCAATCTTGGTACAGGCCATTCTTGCACTGTGAGGGTGTGCATTATCATAGTGAAAAACAAACCTTTTTGATTGACCAGAGAACACCTCTTTATTTTCAGTTTTTCATTCAATTGATCAAGTTATTCACAGTATACTTCAGCTGTGATTATTTGGTTTTGTGGCAAGAGTTCAAAGTGTATAATACCAGCCACATTCCACCAAGCTTTTAACAAAATCTTTTGAGGGTGAAGGTCTTGTTTTGGATGAGGTTTAGTCTGTTCCCCTAGATGAACCCACTGACTTTGGCACTTAACATTCTTATAAAGTATTCACTTTTCATCACTGGTGACTACATGACTCAAAAACAGAGACTGAACCTCTCGAGAATGAAGAGCAGTGCAGATGTTGACGTGCACTCTTCGATTGCTGTTCGTCAGGAACCCACTTGCCAAGCTTAGACACTTCCAAGTTCTTGCAAATGGAGATGGATGGTTGATGACAATGGATTAAGATCATTTGCTAAATCTTCAACATTTTTATTGGTATTTCTTGCAATCGCAGCTTCCAGCATATCATTATCGAGAGAGAGAGAGAGAAATACATGGCACCCAGAGTGAGGGGAGTCTTAAGCTGATGTTCCCTTGTTGAAATTTTTGGAACCATTGTGGCACTTTTGTGCATTCAAAACATTACCACCATACACTTCTCACACATTTTTTACAGTGTTAACAGCATTATTGCCTTTATTGATCTCATAAAGCATGGTGTGCCTAATGTGCTCTTGAGTGACCTCCATAGTAATAAAGGGTTATTTAAACAATAACTTTAAATTAAAGATACCAAGAAATTATATTCTTGGTTTAATCCTTTATCCAAGTGTAAGCAAAGAAGCTTGTGCCTAAACTTCAGGACTAGGGCAACTCGTATAAAGAAGCTCATGACTTCACATCACTCGCCTTAGTATCCCATAATGCAAAGCACTTATCCATACAGATATGGATAATGCTATGCATTATGGGAAGGGTCACTACCAAGACCGGTTTTGACCTTTATTGAGGTCTCATCAGTGGGAGCCATAGCCAGAGGAGATACTAAGGTTGAAGTAATGGAGAAGTCATATTTTCGTATATGAGTAGCCAAAAGGTGTCGCACCTTATTATTAAAATACTCTGGATTAGAGATAGTTGTTTTTCCACTTGATTATAATATAAATTAAAGATATGAAGAAATTATATTCTTGGTTTAATCCTTTATCCAAGTGTAAGCAAACAAGTTTGTGCCTAAACTAAATTCAGGACTGGGGCAACTCATATAAAGAAGCTCATGACTTATGTATGATGTATTTGCAAGGTGGAATTCCTTAGAACAGCATTTCTCATATTTTTCCTATGATGGAACACTTCACAAATTCTGAAATTTTAACAGAACACCTTGGTTACAGTCGAGTATCATCAGTCTCGTATTCAATGTAAAGCTAAGCGCACATCGCTGTAGAAGGCTGTATTGCATTGAAAAAATGCGACAGAGCACACTACAGGCATGCAGGGTTGCAGCGCATCGCATTGAACTTAGTTGTGACTGCACGTTTCCTAGAATAGATATCTCTGTACTTCACTCGTGCTCAGAGGTGTCGACAAACACAGGCGGCTGAGTCAAGGCCAGTGCACACTTTGAAAACCATTTTAGACCATTCCATGTATATTAATATTGATAATTTTTCATGGAACACGTATTCACTTTCTGCAGAACATAGTTTGGGAAACGCTGCCTTAGAATGAGGCCACCTCAGCTTAGCGGTACTTATAAAGCTTAGAATTTTAAAGATTTTAGAAATTTTAGAAGATTTTAAAAATTTAAAAGCTGAGACATGTTTGAACAAGTACAGTATAAAAAACAACATTACTTTTGGGATGACCTGATATATCTGCAACGTGAGTAGACATAGTATTACCAGGAATGGGGTAATACTAGCAAAGTGGGTTATAAAAAATTCCAGAGTGACTGTTTTAATATAAAGCATGAAAAAAAAGAAATGATTCTACTGGATGGAGAAAGTGAAGGGGTAAAAAGTGCAGAAGACAGCAGACTATTTAATGAATACTTTGTTGGGATATTTGACATTGATATCAAGACACTCCTGCTTTAGAATAAAAGAGTGTGTGTGTGGGGGGGGGGGGGGGGGGGTATATATGAGGGTGTGCTGAAAGGTATGATAATCACCATGAGGAAATTCACGTAGAACCATGTAACTTGCACATTATTCTACATATTCCCCACAAAGTGTTATGCACTTGTTACAACACTGCAGCATCATTTGTAATCATTTGAGAAAGAAGTCTTTCTTTGTTGCACAAACCAGTCCTCAGCTTCTGAGGACTGGTTTGTGCAATAAGAAAAAATCAACAGAGTATGGAAATATGAGAGCGTCAACTCAGTCAAGGAACACAAATAGACTGGAAGCTAATGCAAGAATCCAAGGGATGTTTAGAAGGGTGGTATGGAAATCTTGCAGTTTGATGTGCAAATAATCAATCAGAGATATGTCTGGGGAATACTTTATGTGTGAGTGCATAGACACAACTGTCATATTTGGTGCTGGATGCAAGTAAACACACTGGATAAAAAATTATGAAATGCTGATTGAAACACGTACATAATTTTAAAGTTGGTGAATGTAAAGTCATACATATAGGTGGAGTAAAACTCCTGGAATATGGCTGTTGATGTCTGAGTTGTGTGCTTAATGGGTCTCTGTAGCATTCTGTATTATAGATACAACTGTGGATCGTAGAGATTTACTATAGTAGTAGCAAAAGGGTGCCATTGTTTTTGGCTAAGAACATGAATATTCCTTGCAAGAGGTGGCGAAGTTGTTGGAGTGTCTGAATCCACAATCAGTAGTATCCATTTTCAGTGGAAGAGGTATGGAAGCTATAACTGTAGGTGCAGAAACTGTGGTAGAAGAAAGATTCTTCTGCCACATGTGGAAGGCTAGAGAAGCATTTAACCCTGAACGTGTCCAAAGAGCTGTGTATAAAGAAGGTGGAAGTGTCATGTTTTGGTGCTGTATTTCATATGTTGGAGTTGGCCCATTTGTTGAGGTGTTCAATTGCATGAAATCCATGGATTATCTGATACTTTTAAATAATGAAGTACTGCCATTTGTCCAGTTTTTGGGACAAGAAGGCCATCTGAGTTTCAAGATGATAACTCTCGTGCCCATCAAGCTAGAATTGTGCTGAATTGGTTTGAAGAACATGAGAAAGACATTCCACATCTCAAATGACCAGCTGATTCACCCGATCTGAAAAAATCTGGGACATGTTAGAAAGGAAAGTAAAGAAAAAACATTAACACGCACTGCAAATTTGGTGGAATTGAATTAGAAGGGCCCTCCACAAAAGAACAGACCAATCACTACACTCAGCTTCTAAACAATAATAATCAAATTGAAATAAAACAAGTAATAAGTCAAGAAACAAATGAAGAACCAATACAGTTAAATGATCTAAAGAAAATATTCGAAAAACTAAAAAATAGAAAAGCTACAGGAGAAGATGGAATAAATTCAGAACTATACAAATACAGCTCTAAACCATTTCAATTATGATTAATTAAATTCCTAAACAGAATATGGGAAGAAGGAAACATCCCACAAGAATGGAAGACAGGAACAATCATAAACATATTCAAAAAAGGAACCAGAAAGGATTGTGTAAACTACATAGGAATATATTTATTAAATATATGCTATAAAATATATCAAGATATAATTAAAATTAAATTAACACCATGGGCTGAGAAAATTATTGGAGAAGAACAATGTGGCTGTAGAAAAGGAAAGCCCTGCAACAGATCCCACATTTACACTCAAACAAATTATAGAAAAAAAGAATAGAATTTAACCTGCCAACATATATGGCTTTCCTAGATTATGAGAAGTATATGATCAAATCAACAGAACAAAATTAATCAATATACTGTATGAATTGAAAGCTCCACCTCAAACCACAAAAGCAATAGCAAATATAATGGAAGAAAGCTACTATATTAAAATTAAAATTAATAATGAAACAACCAAAAAAATTAAAACCAATAGAGGTCTCATTCAAGGAAGTGGATTATCACCAATACTCTTCAATACAGACAGCCTTTGGTTTACGCTTCAGTTCCATTCCTGTAAAAACAGGTGTCAACCGAATCAGCATAAAAATGAACCCAATTTTAATGGGAGGTATGAAGTTATGTTCCGCGCAGTCAAAAAATATGCACATGAAGTATGTGTAACATTATTATATTTAAAGCTTTGATAACACATACATATATATTTGTTAAAATAAAATTATTAATAAGAAAACAAAACAAAATTATATACAAAAAATATGAAACTTCGAAAAGATATTACATATTTCTATGTTGAAGTTCCTGGTTTTGGATCACACATTTTTAAAAAAAAATATCCAGTGTTAACTGTCTAGATTTTCTTTTACTTTCTTTAAGAAGTTCAGCGTAAGGTCAAATAGATGCGATTACACTCCTTTTTACGTTCGCACTCCGTTCCCAATCATGGTCCATTTCACAGAGTTCATCAGTCAATGTCTCTATGCTTGCAAGGAAATGCTGTAAATCGGCCGTTTTCATACCTCTCAGAGGACCTTCTTCGTTTTCTTTCTCCTTTGGATGTTGACTTAACTGTTCGGCTAATTCTTTTAAGTCTTCATTGGAAAGCTGTTTATCATGGCTCTCTAAGACTTCTGTCACATCTTCAGCTGTAATATTGTACAATCCCACCTCTCGCGCAAGCTTGGTAACATCTTCAATAACATTCTCCTCTTGCTCTAATTCCTCGAAGTCGTGCATAAATCCTGGAAGAAGTTTTCGCCATGCTCCTTTTAAACACTTTGCTGACATGTCGTTCCAAGCTGTTAATGCCCTTCAAAATATTGAATGACCGCCAATAGTCTTTAATAGTTTTTCCTGAAGTGTCCAAGACTCTTACCATTTCCATAAATGTTATACGGAGGTAATAGGTTTTGAAGATTGATATAATCCCCTGATCCATCGGCTGCAAAAGCGATGTTGTGTTTGGGGGCATGTAAACAACCTTGACATGCAATGGTGTTCTTACTTCAGCAAGGTTTTGAGGATGTCCAGGGGCATTATCCAAGAGAAGCAATGCCTTGGCTGGCAAATCATTTTCTTTACAAAAGCGAAGCATGGTAGGACAAAAATAATTTGTGTGCCAATATATAAAAATATCATGTGTAACCCAAGCTTTATTGTTCCATTTCCAATAGATGGCAGCATGGCTTTTAGACCCTTGAAAGCGAGTGGTTTCTGTGAATGGTACACCAACATTGGTTTAAGCTTCAAAGTTCCGGAGACATTTGCACCCAAGAAAAGCGTAAGTCTATCTTTTGCAGCTTTAAAACCACGGAGTGGAACGTTCTTCACAGGAAATGAAGGTGCGTGATGGCAGTTTTTTCCAGTAGAGCCCAGTCTCATCAACATTGAAAATGAGATCAAGAGGATAACTTCCTTATTCTAAACAGTCTTAAAATTCTTTAGGAAAAGCAATCGCTGCCACAACATCTGCACTTGCCGCTTCACCACATAATTTAACACTGTGGCACTTACTTTGAGACTTAAATCTCATGAACCAACCTTTGCTTCCTAAAAATGTTTCTTTGCCTCCATCTGTCTTTTTAAGATCCTCAAAAATTGTTTTTGCTTTCTCAGTTATAACAGTCTGCATCAGAGGAATGTCTCATCAACATTAAAAATGAGATCAAGAGGATAACTTCCTTATTCTACACAGTCTTAAAATTCTTTAGGAAAAGCAATCGCTGCCACAACATCTGCACTTGCCACTTTACCACATAATTTAATACTGTGGCACTTACTTCGAGACTTAAATCTCATGAACCAACTTTTGCTTCCTAAAAATGTTTCTTCACCTCCATCTGTCTTTTTAAGATCCTCAAAAGTTGTTTTTGCTTTCTCAGTTATAACAGCCTGTCAGAGGAATGTTTTTCTGATTCAAGTCATCCACCCATAATGATAATAATTTTTCCATTTTTTCATAAAGTTTACCCCCTGCTATAACTTACATGTTTTGCATTTAGTACTGCCTTAGATTATTGCACAGACTGTTTTTTTCTATCTGCATTTTTCATAATTGTAGTAACAGTCGATGGAGGTAAGTTCATACTTCTACAGACATTAGCACATGTCTGCCCATCTTCCATTCTTCGAATCACCTCCTCCTCCTTTTTCAAGTGTGATTGATTTCCGCGCCTTCTTAACACCAATTTCTGCTAATATTTCTGCACTTCTATTATCAGACATGGTATGTAATTACGTACTTTATCAATTTAAATATGTATGTATATAAAAAAAATTAAATAGAACAATTAGGTTGATTCAACATTAAAACTAGGTTTGATATATGTACGTCATAGTAGCTCGGTAAACACTAGAGTGCCTGCTAGCATCATTTCTCAGTCAACCACACTACAATAAGAAACCACGCGCAGGCAACTGGCGTTTCCATATATATATATATATATATATATATATGGGAAAAAAATTTCAAGAAAATGGAAGTAAAACAAAATCATAGGAATTAAAATAGGAAATAAAGAATTAACCAGCCTTTTGTATGCTGATAATTAAGTTATTTTTGCTAAAAATGAAGACAAATTACAGAAAAATCTACACTTATTATATAACAAAACAATAGAACAGTATGACATGAAAATCTCAATAAATAAAATGAAATCAATAGCATTTCAAGGTATAGAAATTAAAAGATGCAACCTAGTCATCCACAACAAAGTAATAGAACAGGTGAACAAATTTAAATATCTAGGAAATTACATAAGCCCAAATGGAGAAATTGACATTGCATATAAAAAGCAAAAATCTCAGACATTAGTGACCTAGCAGTCACTGGAACTTTGAAGAGACACTTCAATAAACAGATGTCTAGAACAACCGAAATAAAACTATATAAAATAATAGCCAAACCAATTCTGAAATATGGCAGTGAAACATGGACTTGGGGAGAATGAGATAAAAGACAAGTGGAAACTACAGAAATGAAGTTCCTAAGACTGCCTGCAGGCTATAAAAGAATAGACAAGATAAAAAACGAAGAAATAAGACAACAATTATCCATAATTAACATAACAGAAGACATTACTAACTATAGAAAGAAATGGAAAAACCACATAGAAAGAATGAATGAGGACAAACAGCTAAATATTGCTTGGAAATATAAATCAAAGGGACACTGATCAAGAGGAAGACCCAGGAGGAGATGGGCAGAAGACTTTTTAAACCCTTGAAAATGTTACAGGCAAACAACTGCCTAATATGGGAAGCCAAGAAGAGAAGTTATCCCATTTGTTGAGTTGTTCAATTGCATGAAAACCATGGATTATCTGACACTTTTAAATAATGAAGTATTGCCATTTGTCCAGTTTTTGGGAAAAGAAGGCCATCTGAGTTTCAAGATTGAACATTTCTTGATGGACATTTCTTGTGTCCATCAAGCTAGAATTGTTGTGGATGGTTTGAAGAATATGAGAAAGACATTCCATATCTCAAATGACCAGTCAATTCACCTGATCTGAATGTTACTGAAAAAATCTGGGACATGTTAGAAAGGACTGTAAAGAAGAAACATCAACACACACTGCAAATCTGTGGAATTAAGGGATCTTTTAAGCATGGAGTGGAATAAACGTGATATGCATGTGATAATATAGGGATATTTCTACAGACCTCAGTTGCAGGGAATGAAAAAAATGCATTACCAATTTAGCCTTATGGGTACAAACCAGTGATCATTATGGGTGGCTTTAATTATCCAGACATTGATTGGGTAGAAGAGAAATCTCGTGATAAGAATGAATAGGAATTTACTGAATTGTCATAAGATAACCTTTTCAAGCAGTATGTGAAAAAAGGAACTTGATGTCAAAGAGTGGTGGATTTGTTCATAGCATCAGAAGGGGTCTCTGTTAAGAATATGACTATTTTATCACCAGTTGGCAACAGTGATCAGGCTGATTTCTTGGGAAGTATCTAATTATACTGATGCTCTGACTAGAACAGGTTATATGATGAACTACAAAGCTGGAAATTATGATCAACTTAGAAGAATACCATCTTTCGTCCCATTGTATCAGTTACTGAAAAAGTGCTTAAATGAGGTGGTGTCTGAATGTATCCCTAGTGTTCGTAGAATGCATAGGTTGGGTTTGAAATGAATGTGCAACCTTATTAAGCAAGAGATCCACAAGAAGATGATGATGTGAAAGAAATATCATGAGAATAAGAGTGAGGAGTTATGAAATATATAACGCTCAGGCAAGAAAAGTGACGAGTTATGCAGAAAGCTAAATTAATTTGTGCAAGCTAAAGGCAATCCCAAAGAATTTTATCATTATGCCACAAACAAAAGAAAGAATGAATGTGAAAGAATAACTTTACTGAATGCAGATGGTATTTGAATGTTGGAAGCTAATGAGATTGTTCAATTAATGAGTGCTCACTTTGTTAAGATATATCAACAGGTGTGTGCAATATGGTGCATAGTGTTACTGCTACATTGGATGAAGAGCTAGAGGTGCATGAAAATGAGGGGTTGAAGAGCTGTTGCATAACCTGGATTACAATTGGTCAATAAGGACAGATGAAATATCCAGCCAATTGGCTAAGCCTTTCACATGTTTGTCTCAGTTCAGGAATGATACCACAAAAATGTATGATAGTTCCATTGTAGAAGAGCGGTATAAAAACTGATGTGACTAACTACCAACCTATCAGTATCTCTGGTGTGGTAGTGCAGATTTTAGAGAAGTTGGTAAGAGCTCCCATACAGAAATGGGTATACAAACAAGCTATACTCTGTAAGGGGCAGCATGGATTTACTAAAGGAAGGTGATGTTTTAGCAATTTGCTCATATTTTATAATAATGTTAAGGCCGAGTTTAATAAAGGGAATAGATACACTATGATAATGTTGGACTTTGCTAAGGCATTTAATAGGATACTACATGAAATGCTGTTGCATAAACTGGAGGATGTGCGATTGGAATATAAACTATTGAATTAGATCAGTGGATGGTTGAACAGACAGATATCAAAAAGTGGTATATGATGGATATGAATCTTGTCAGATTTAAGGTGACCAGTAGTATATCTCGGGGTTCAGTCCTTGGGCCATTGTTGTTCAAACTGTATATTGACGACATTAGGAAGGTCTAACAGGAGATATGCAACTGTTTGCTAATGTTGTGAAGATAGGCAGGGCAATCAGGGATGCTACTGATATCCAGCACTTACAAAATGATTTGAATAGGCTGGAAATTTCGGCAAAAGAAAATAGCTATCAGTTTAATGTTGGTAAGTGTAAACTTATGCACTTCGGCATGATAAGATTTCCAGTGGCATATTATATTAACAAGGTTATGCTACAAGAAATTGATGAGGCTAAGTACAGGGTGTTCGGGATAAATTTGACAGTTTCGTAAGGAAAAAGAAAATCTTCTTTGTATCTATTAAATTTAATGAATTGACAAAAAAACATTACAGGCAGAGTTAATTACAATACTATCAACAAGATTTACTCAAAATAACCACCATTAGCATCGATCACTTCAATTCTGCTTCGGAACCTCGAACAAGCTGATGCTACAGTCTCCCTGGGAAGGGCCGCAAAAACTGTTTTAATTTTATCCATTAACTGGGCTTTTGTATTACTGGAAGTGCGATTGGTGTCTTTTTCAACTGCGCCCCATACAAAATAATCCATGGGGTTAAGGTCTGGGGAGTTTGGAGGCCAAACATTTGGACTGGTGAAGTCGTAGAAATTTTCAGACAACCATTTTTGACTTTTCCCAGAGGTGTGGCAAGGGGCCGAATCCTGCTGCCATACATACGGCCTACCATTGGCTACCCTTGTTATCCAGGGCTTGACTACAGTTAGCAACTCCACGAACAAAGCCCGAATTCCAATGCCAGGGTTCTTCAACACCTGTTCCTGCAGATTTGCGAGGAATTCTGCTGTACGAACGCAATCAGATCGTCTGCTAGGGATCTTTCTTCTTGCTACATCCTCGTAGTCACCATTGCAAGTCTCTAGTTCATGCCTGATTGTTTTTACTGTATTCAGGGAGCATTGGGCAGCAGTCGTAATATCCTTATTTTGATGGCGGGCACGAATCATCATGATACAAGTTATTCTCTTCCATGATTCAGGTGGGTTCCAGCTATCCATCCTTTCTGACATCTTGTATATGAATGAAGAAGGGTCCAAACTTTTAAATGAAGAGAAGTGTGTGTTAATACATGTAACTTACGGAAAAATATAATTAATTATAAATATGTCAAATTTATCCCGAACACCCTGTATATTGGCATAATGGTGGATAGGAATTTGAAGTTCAAAGGTCACATATTGGTAGAGCCTCTGCTACTAATTGCTCAGTTAAGTAAGTTTGAGCACAGTTAGTAGTTAGAAGGGGAACAATCGTTCGATGCTGTTGGCACATTCTACCTCAATGAGTCTTTGGACTCCCTGGAGGTGTCTAATAATAATAATAATATATCAAAAGTTTCAGATACAGCTCAGAGGATAATTGTGATTTGAAGTGAAATTTGACATGTAAGGATAAGGAAGTAATTTTGCTTCTTTATAAGACCTTGGTAGGACCACACCTGGTGCATTGTGCACAGATTTAGTCTCCTGGGTTTCAAAGAGATAAAAAAGCTGTGGGTGCAAGGAGGAGTTACAAAGATTATATCTGGATTAAGGGATATAGATTATGAGGACAAATAGTATGTGAATTACAGACTGGTTAACAGGAGAAAGAGGAGTGATATAATACAGGTACATAAATTTTTGAATGGGTGTTACAGGATCAATCGCCTGACGAAATTTTTCGTTATATGGAAGGTGGGGTGAGAATATGGGGCATCCATGGAAGTTAAGTTTGTTTGCGGTCAAAATCAGGGTAAGAGCTAGGTTTTTCTCTCACAGAAATTAGTGGAATAGTGGAATAATTAGTGGAATAGTTTGCCTTTAGGAGTAGCAAGTGCATATGGTATGAATGAATTTAAGGAAAGGTATGACAGTTGGTTTGAGTGATTTATAGCCTCCCTCAATGAGTCCTTGACTCCCTGGAGGTCTCAGATAATAATAATAATAGTAGTCATATTGACAGCATGCCAAAAAAATCCAAGCTATAATTAAAGAAGGTGGTGATATAACTCTATATTAAGGAATAAAGTTTGCATTCCATAATTATATAACCATATATAATTATTATATGTGGTATGAATGAATTTAAGGAAAGGTATGACAGTTGGTTTGAGTGATTTATAGCCTCCCTCAATGAGTCCTTGACTCATTGAGGGAGGCCAAAGTCTTCCCATGACTTTTGTTTAGCTAGTTTTACACAGTGTTTAGCATTCTTGCATTTGTCTCTATATTCTCTAAGAGCACAAGCTGACTTATTTGACAGGAACTTTTGATATGCTTTCTTCTTTTCCTTCACTGCCTCTTTAACTTCCTGTATCCACCATGGAGTTCTGATTTTTCTATCCTTGCAGACAACTTCACCACATGCCTCTCTGGCTGAATCAATCAGGGTTTTCTTCAAGGCCTGCCACTGAATCTCCAAGATTTGATTCCTGTTCTCAAACTCTTTCATTTTTTCTTCGATTAATCTTTGTGTATTTTAGTCTACAGTTCACATCTGAGAGCTGCTCAACTTTTATTCGCTTTATAACTTTCTTACATGTTATTCTTTTCAATATGAAATTCAATTTTATCCTGCTGAAGACTAAATAGTGATTACTTCCAATTTCAAATCCTCTGTACGCTCTGGTGTCCTGCACCAGGGAGAAAACATCATTATCAACAATAACATAGTCAATGAGACTTTTCTTATTCCTTGCCTCTTCTTTCCATGTGAATTTGTGCACATTTTTATGTTGGAACATGGTATTAGTAATAACCAGTCCATGTCCTGAGCAGAAATCCAATATTGAAATAGTATGTTGAAATAGTTTACACCATTTCAACATACTCTATATAAAATGAAACATGAACATTCCATGATCCTTCCTTATATCTGACACTACAAAGATGCCACTGACTGTCACATTGTTTCATGCCAGTTCTGTCAAAGAGTGAAAGAGCAATGGTGTGTGTGTGAGAGAGAGAGAGAGTTTGCAGATCAACTGGGAATGTTCAGTCAACTGGCTGAAGTGTCACATATAAATTAACCATCAAACCAAGAGAAGGCTCTTTAATTTAATCCAAATATGTCACTGCTGAGTGGTAAGACATGAAAATGGCTATTATCAGTATCTTCAATAGATTAATATAATACATATATAAGATTGATATAGCATTATGTTATTAATATACCATATATTAGATTGTGTGTGTGTGTATGTGTACAGGGTGATTAAAATTAAAGTAGACCTGCTTAAAGCCTAGTGGAATCAATGATTCCAAACACTGCAAAATTTTGCAGGAATACATGCAGAAGCGATATCTCAAAAAAAAAAAAAAAAAAAAAAAAAAAAATCCACCATACAGCAGAAGGGAGTGCAGTATGGTGTAACAAATGTAAATGTTGCAATTTTCTATGTGTATAAGAATGAGAAAAGTGACACATACTTAACATTTTTATTCACTTCCATTATGCATTCAAGGGCTGTACTGTTCAATGTGCTGCCTTTCCTGGTGTGCCATGAACTGCATTTTTTGTATAGTGTGTTCAATGGCACAGTGCAGCTGGCTGGGACTGATGTTGCAAACATGTTGTATTATGCTGTCTTGCAGTGCTAGCAAGTTATTAGTATGATCCTGATAAACCGTGTCTTTGAGAAATTTCCAGAGCCAGAAGTCACAAGGAGAAAGATCAGGTAAACAAGACAGCCATGCAGTGTGAAATGCATGGCATCAACTCTGGCTTCTCTGAAAGGTTCTCGAAGAACCTCCTGAAAAGATCAACTTATGTGTGGAGGTGCCCCCATCCTGCATGAAAATAACTGAATCCATGCACAGGAGCTGCTGTAACCGTGGCACAACATAATCGTTGATCATATCATGATAGCGCTCGGCAGTAACTGAGCAGGTCACAGAACCCGAGTGGCAAATGTCCTCACTGAATAATGGTCCAATGATAAATGAAGCTGTAAACCTGCATCAGACAGTAACTTTGGGTGAATGCAAAGGAATTTGTCAGATTACATGCAGGTTTTGCACAGCTCATACCTGCAATTGTGATTATTCACAGCTCCATCTCTCTCTCGAAAATCATCCACAGCCATCTAGTGTCCAACTCTACTCGAGCAAGGAATGTTAAAGAGAATGTCAGTCGATTTTCGAAGTCCCGCATGCACAACTCCTGTGTCAGGGTTATCTTGAATGGGTAGAAATAAATAATCAATATACTAGTATTTTGATATTAGTATACATCAATATACCAGTTGCCTAGTCATGAAGATAAATTTAAACTTTATCCAAGTGTAAGCAAACTTTGTTTGCTTACACTTGGATAAAGGTTTTAAACAAGAATATAATTTCTTGGCACCATTAATTTAATTTATAACCTATTATCACTTATAATTTATAAGCAAAAAAACCTTTCAATAAAAACAATCAAGGCATCAAAAACTGATTTTGAATGTGCTCGATTTTGAACTGATTTTGAAAGGCATGACTGCGATTTGACAAATAGCAGTCATGCCATTTGCATGACTATGGCAAGTGGTTATAACTTTTGCCAAACGCTGCTCTCCCCAATACACACTGAATCCAGGTAGTGTTATTGCTTCATTAGATAAAACCAATCTCCTAAATTCATGCTTTTCCTTAAATGCATGTATGGCTGATTTTTGTAAATGCCAAACTATCCCCTCCCCTCCTCATTCATAAACCAAGTAAATTGCTTTAGGAATGAGACAGGAGAGGAGATAAGTTCTCTAAAGCCATACTGAATCTTTACTGTAGAGGAAGAACTGAAAACTTATGATTACCTCCATTAGTTAATAAAAATTAATGAATATAATTTATTAACTTTATTAAATATAAAATATAACTAGTTAATAAAGTGAATTTTTTTTTAGAGAAAAAAATTGAAAAAAAAAGGAAGAAAGAAAAGAACAGGTCAATTAAACTATTAGAATTAAAAAAAAAAAAATGAATGGGAGAGGAAGAAAACCGAACAGGGAAAAAAAAACTTATGAAAAAAAAAAAAATACTACTACTGAAGCAACTAAACTTATAATCTATGCTAAATTTCTCAAGAACTTTATAATTTTATGTGGTAATATGAAAAGTAAGTTGAAAATTACCTGAATCTCGAACCTTAGCTTTATAAGTTCCACCAAAACATTCTGCTTCTAAACTACTCTCTGTCATTTCAAACTCTTCAACTGTTGTATCATTGAATTTAAGCCATTTTCCAGTTTTACAATTATCACTTCTACAAAAAAAACAAAATAAAACAATTCATATTTATGAATTTAGGGACCCAAAATACACATGTTGAAATCATTATTTTACTTATTATTAATAAAATAACAATTGACGTTTCGACAACTGTATTGAGGTCATCATCTGAAAAATACAAGTGTATATGAAAACAAGCTACATGCTCTTGCACTCTACAAAGGTAAACTGAATATACACTGTTTATTCATCTTTTACTTAGCCTGACCTCTAGTGGCTAAAAAAAAAAACCTGTTCAAGTCCTCCCGTACTAAGCTTTTCTTCAGGACTTGTACAGTTCAGGTTGCTATTACTAAGATTTTCTTCTGGATGTGTACATTTCAGGTTGCTATTGATTGTTAAAAAAAAAACCTCACCAAGTCTTCTTGTATTGAGATTTTTCTTTGGCTTGTCCTGGTTGCTATAATGGTTGCAAATGGGTCCTCCACATTTTTGGAATGGTTCGACAGTAATTTTTGTTCAGATTGGGAATGTGTTTGAGCATTTCATATGCTTCTTTAAATTTCCTCTCGAACCAGGTTTTGGTGCAGTGTAGGGACTTTGTACCTTTTCAATCAATTCTGTGGTATGTGTGGAGTGCGTGGCCTGAAAGGCCGATTTTTCCAAAATGGAGGTATTTTATGTGTCATTTGTGTTCATCCTTTCTGATTGGGTTGGTTTTCGCCCTGTTTCCCCTATGTATGGTATGTTACATGTGCAATCTATTTTGTAAATCCCTAGGTGTGGCAGGGGATCCTTGGAAGAACTGAGTAGGTGTCTTAATTTTGTCAGGGATTTAAAGGTAGTTTTGATGTATTTGTATAGTGTTTTGTCTTCTATTTTTTCCAAAATGTCTCTAACATAAGGAATGGCATTCTTGAAATCTTTTTTGTTTTTAGTGGTGTCTCTGTGGCAGATCTTGTGAATAGTTTTTTTTACTGTATCCATTTTTTTTTATAAATGTATGGTTGATCTTGTATTCCTGGTTTAGAGCTTACTTATTTGAACAAATAGTTTGAGCTCTGTGTTTAAGGGTGCTTATGACACCTAGTTTTTGTGTATGTACTCGCTTGCGTGCGTGGGTTTGCGGTAGACCGAGAAGGAGAGACAGCCTGAGGGAAGAACTGTGACAAGGGTGTCTAGGAAAGGAAGAGAGTTGTTTTTTTCTATTTTCAATGGTGAATTGGATACATTTATGTTGTTTGTTCAGGTGGTTAAGGAATGTATTTAGTGCTTCGTGGCCATGGGGCCAAATGGCAAAAAATATCACCAACATATCTGAGCCAAATTTTGGGTTTTAGGCATGCTGACTCTAGAGCTTGTTGCTCAAAGTCTTCCATATAAAAGTTAGCTACTGGGGGGGGGGGGGGGGGGAGTGATGAGCCCAAGGCTGTACTTTCTTTTTGAAGGTAAGAATTGTTTTGCCACATGAAATATCTGGAGCAGAGTGCATGGGCAAAGAGGGCAGTAATGTAGTGTGAAAATATGTTCTGTAGGAGCACAATAGTATCATTGATCGGGACATTGGTGAAAAAGGCAGTTATGTCAAAGATGACTAATAAATCTTAGTTGGTGAGTGAAATGTTTTTAATTTTGATTATGAAATGTTGTGTATTTTTTTTTTTTTATGTAAGAAGTGGAATGACTACCAATTACTTGAGTGTGGCTGCTCTGGTAATTCGGCTAACTGGTAATCTGGGCTGTCGATTCTAGCCAGGCCACTACATCCGATTCAACAATCGGATGTAGTGGCCTGTTTGTTTTGTCAGTAGTAATCTATACAAGCAACTGCTTTATTAGTTTAGAGGATTCTAAGTAGCATAGTGGATGCCTATTAATAGTTTTCTCCATTACTTTAAAAAGTAACATTTCCATACTTTGTACAATCTTTTGACAGGGGGCCATTTAAAGGTGAGGATGGTTATAAAGATTTATGATTGTTAATTTGGGATGATTAAGAGAGTGATTGACTCATCAACTAGTGTACAGAGAAGTAGATTTTAAAAAAAAGGATATGTATGGATTCAAATTCCACTATTGCATGGATAGTTGCAGAAATCTTTGGGTAGCAAATGATTTTGGAGACCTGAAGTGGCTTGAAAAAAGTGTCCAAATTATCTAATCACAACTCATTCGAAGTATTGAATGTAGTATTTGTTTACAACCTTACAAGGGTGAGATTTGAATATATAAAAAAAAAAAGTTCTTGTACCTGTGGATATGTTGCTGAGAATCATCTGATATAAAAGTGAGAAGGAAATCTGAAAGAATAAATCATAGCTGTCTTCAGAAGGATTTGATTTTGAGTAGGAATAACTACTCAAGGACAACACAGACAAGAAAGGGAAAGGAAGTGAAATTCTGGAAGGGGTGAAGCACAAATGTTGCTTCACCCCTTCCAGTAAGACAAGTGAAGCATAATTCTAGTAGCAAGGCTTATACGTTGGTCATACATAACTGGTAATTAGTTTACGGAATTAACAATGCATATAAAAGAATTGTAAAATTTCTAATTAAGATCATTTTAAAAATCAGGATGGTTGTTTCATTACAAACCTCCTGTGGTATACAACATGATGATACTGTAATTCTGGTTAAACCACAATTAGGATTGTTGGCTTTCAAGAAGCAATAATAGCAGGAAAAAAAAGGGTTATATGGTATAGAAATCTAAGCTACTGAAGGGATTCTTCCAGATTGACAGAGATGAGATTATTCACAAAGTGAAGAAGAGATGGAGATTATAAAGCTGTCCATGAAAGAAGTATAAAGGAATGGCAGGCAAGTGGACTGCCAGAGGATATTGTAAGTGCAGAGACAGAGTTCAAGTTTTGGAGTGCAATAACACAAGTGAAGCATAATTCTAGTAGCAAGGCTTATACGTTGGTCATACATAACTGGTAATTAGTTTACGGAATTAACAACGCATATAAAGCATATTAATTAAAGGTAACGTTAATAAATAACTTCTATATTTCGGCAACGTCACAAGATATGGTATGTGCACGCAGGCACTAACAAAAGCAAATGAGTAAGAAAGCAAGAAACTAATATTGTTCCTAAAGTCCTAAAGGTGCCCTCTGGCAGGCTAATTCGGTTGTCTTGGCAGTTGGGCTGAAGTTCTCAAAATGTAAGTCTCCCAAATTTGGGGTAGTTTCATGCATCCAAATTTGTTGAGGTTAGGAACGTTTTTTAGAGCTTAATAAATTTAGTTTAATCCTTTATCCAAGTGTGAGCAAACAAAGTTTGCACCTGAAAGTATCTTCAGGACTGGGGTAAAGTGGTACAACACCAGGGCAACTCGTTGCACAGGTGGAGCAAGATACCAACACTCCTGTCTGAGTATCTCCTATAATGCAAAACACATCTCCTTGTGGATATGTCTAATGTTATGCATTAAGGGAAGGGCCACTACCCAGACTAGTTTCGACCTTTATTGAGGTCTCTTCAGTGGGAGCCAGGCCCAAGCTGAGATACCAGGCAGAAGCATTCGCAGGTCATCTCTACCTATAGGAGTTGCCAAATGGTGTGCCACCCTTTTTTAATAAATTACTCTGGATTTAGAGAAAGATGTTGAAAGTTTATTTTTCACTTGGTTAGAGTATAATAAATTTAGTTTAATCCTTTATCCAAGTGTGAGCAAACAAAGTTTGCACCTGAAAGTATCTTCAGGACTGGGGTAAGGTGGTACAACACTAGGACAACTTGTTGCAAAGGTGGAGCAAGCTACCAACACTCCTGTCTGAGTATCTCCTATAATGCAAAACACATCTCCTTGCGGATATGTCTAATGTTATGCATTAAGGGAAGGGCCACTACCCAGACTAGTTTCAACCTTTATTGAGGTCTCTTCAGTGGGAACCATTTGGCAACTCCTATAGGTAGAGATGACCTGCGAATGCTTCTGCCTGGTATCTCAGCTTGGGCCTGGCTGCCACTGAAGAGACCTCAATAAAGGTTGAAACTAGTCTGGGTAGTGGCCCTTCCCTTAATTTTTTTACTTGGTTATACTATAAATTAAAGATGGCAAGAAAATGTATTCTTGGTTTCATCCTTTATCCAAGCATAACCAAACAAAGTTTGCACCTGAAGTCACTTCACGACTGGGCTATTTGTATACAGAGGCTAATGACTTCAGATCATTTGCCTTATCCCATAATGCAACTCATATATCCTTGTATAATGCCATGCATTATGGGAAGGGTCACTACCCAGACCTAGCTCCCACTGAAGAGACCTCAATAAAGGTCGAAACCAGTCTGGGTAGTGACCCTTCCCATAATGCATAGCATTATACATGTCTGCAAGGAGATGCGCTTCGCATTATGGGATACTAAGGCAACTGATGTGAAATCATTAGCCTCTGTATGCAAGTATCCCAGTCGTTAAATGACTTCAGATGCAAACTTTGTTTGCTAACACTTTTTTTGTTTTGGTCAACCTATAGTACCGTGCATGGGTAGTGGGTTGAGAAAGAAGGTACTTGTTCACATTTGATTTGAATGACTGTATATTGTATTCCTCAGGGAATACAACAGGTGGAAGACTGTTCCATAGTACAGCAGTTGCAGAGATGAAGGAGGAGGAAAAGAAACTTGTTCTGGGGGTTTCAAGGTGGACTGTGAAGAGATGTTGAGCAGCAGCAGCTGCATGTGTTCGAACAAGCTTAGTACTACGTGGGGTAATTATTGATGCTATTTCGGATGAACATTTTCCATGGAAATATTTATAGAACACACATAGAGCAGAGCCCAATCGTCGGTGCGAAAGTGTGTGGGAGGTGAATTGGTAAGAGATGGGTCATTAATAAGTCTGACTGCTCTCCTCTGTACTGAGTAAAGAATTTTGAGGGAGCTTTTAGAAGTACCATTCCAAATGTGAGAGCAGCATTCAACAGCTGGGCAGATTTATGATTTGTATAAGGTTAACAGCTTTTTATGGGGTGAAGTAATATCCTGAGCAAAAGAGAGTTTTTTAGAAGCTGATGATGCAATGGTTGTGATGTGTTTATGCCAGGAAAGGCTTGATGTCAGGGTAATTCTAATTCCAAGAAGAGAAATCTCAAATTGTCTGGAAATTTGGGTTGTCAAAAATAACACTGGGATAAAATGGTTCCTTTTTATGAGAAATAAGACAGTATTGAGTTTTATTAGCAATGAAATTGACTAGGTTATCTGAAACTCATTGGAGGATGACTTGGAGATCAGAATGGAGAGCAGTGATGGTTGATGTTCTGAAGGTTGAGGTGAATTGTGTAGAGTAAGGTTTATCAAAAGAAAGGGAGTGCAATGTGATGTTGTCAGCAAAACTGTGTATTGGGTTGAAGGTCAGCTGAAGTAGGTCATTGATATATATAGTAGGAAGAGGTGAGAGGACAGAATCTTGTGGAACCCCAGCATTAGTTGAATGGTGTGCATCCAGACAGAAAGCTGGCAATCCAACTACAGAAGTCTTGAGATAGACTAAACAATGGCAGCTTGGTTAGTAAGCCCTTGTGCCAGGTCTGGTCAAATGCCTTGGAGATATCAAGTGCAACCCCTTGAGATTTGCCAAACTTTTCCATGGCATTTGTCCAGAGATGGGTGACATATGAATTAACAGGAGATCTGCTAACATATGTGAGCAGATCTGTTGATCGGCAGTGATGGAATCCATACTGGCGATTGTTTATTAGCAGGTACCTTCAAGGTAGTGCAGGAGTTGGGAATTGATGATTTTTTCCAATACTTTAGACAGGATTGAGGTGAGTGAGATAGGGTGGTAGTTGGATGGCAGTGACTAGTTGCCCTTCTTGGGAATGGTTGAATATAGGCCAATTTCCAGGCTGTGGGACAGATACCAGTGGAGTAAGACAGTACATACAGATGACATAGGACAGGAGTCAGTTCTTTTGCACAGACCTTGAGGACAATTGCAAAAATGCCATCAGGGCAGGGAATTATTTTTTGTGTCTAATTTGGACAGTATTTTACTGATCTTTTTCTGACCAAAGGATATGGTGGGCATTGTATGTTGGTCATATGGAATGGTTGGGGACATTTGCCATTGTCAATTATGCATGCATTGGAAGCAAAGTGTGAGGCCAGGAGATTTGCCTTTTCTGTAGGTGATGATGCAAATAGAGACATCTGGGTATGATAAGGGTGAGAATAATGTTGAGCAGAGGTTACAACCAATTGCTTTGGTGAGAGACCAAAAGGATCAGCTGCAGCTTGGAATTTCCTGCTTTTTGCTCTTTCAAACTCTGTTTTGGAAGCATTGATTGTTTTTTTTTTTGTATTTATTTCAGACTTGGGTATAAGTTCTAAAGGAGGATGGAGTTCTTGATTTGAGTCAGTTATGGTATGTTTGGTTTTTCATTTGAACAGCCTTGGCACATCTTTTGGAAAACCAAGGTATAGTTAGGGAATGGCTGGTCAAAGTACTGTGGGGAATGTATGTTTTCATGCTAGTGAGGATTACTTTGGTTATAAGTTCAGTGCATGTGTTTGGGTTGGACGGTCGGAAGCAATAGTCCAACCATGGGAATGAGGCATAGAAGTTGTGGAGGCTGTCCCACTTGGCACTGTTAATGCCAAACTACTCTTGACTACACTAGATTGTGGTCAGAATTGCCTAGGGGACCCACTACATTCACTATGTATTTGGAAGGATCACTAGTCAGGAAGAGATTTAGGGTATTAGGACAGTGGTTCAGGTTATCTGGTATTCTGGTTGGCATCTGAACAAGTTGTGTAAGGTCATTAGTGATGGTAAATGTTTCAGCATCTCTGCCTACAAGATCTGTAGAGCTGGAGGAGGAAAGCCAGTTGGTGTTGTGGACATTAAAATCTCCTTGGAGGATGATTTCACTGTTGGGAAAGTGGGACTGGAGAAAATCAATTTTAAGGAAAGGAAATTAAAGAGCTCAGAGTAGTTGGTTGCATTAGGGGAGCAATAGAGAAGCATATGAATTTGACTGAGTCGGGAAGGGATATTTTCAACCAAAGAAGGTCAAAGTTGGGCGATTCTAGGTTGGGTGCTCTGGCAAGGTATGTCATAGCAGATGCATACACAGATGCCACCCTTGGGCCAAAAGGAGTCAAAGAGTGTGTAGTTTGGAAGGTTGAGATGAATAGTGCTGGGAGGGAGGTGAGATTTGAGTTTCTGCCAGAAAGAGTAGGTGGGGGTTTGGTAGACTGAAGGTGGTAGTGGACACTATTAAGGTTGGAGTTTAGGCCACGGATGTTGGTGAAGTGGGTATGTAGGGTTTTGTGAGTCATATGTTTGACTGCAAGGGTCTTGCATATGAAAGGATGAAACCGAGAATATAATTTATTGGCATCTTTAATTTACAGGTCATCTAGTTTATTGGTTATAAGTGAACATTATGGAACACGTGTCTAAATTTAATTGATTCTCATACTGATACAAAATAATAATAATAATAAATAAAATAAAAAAGTTAAATAAGGTATCCATTATTTCAAAAATGCATACAAAGCTGTGGTCAAGAAAATATGTTTTATAATCATTTTAGTCTGATTTTGCATATGATTCAATGATATGATTCAAAACAAAGTTTATGCCTGCTATGAAATTTAAACATCTGAATTAAAACTAAGTTATGAATATTTCTAGTACATGATCAAATGACAACAAAATTCAATAAGATTTTGGTAACATGACTGAAAACTGATTTGTTTCATTTCACCTAACTTGCTCACTGCTGATTTGGATGTAAGAACTTTGAACCATATTACAGTTTGGGGGGGGGGGGGGGGGGAGGTACTCAACATTTCTGGTTTTTTTTTTTTTTTTTTTTTTTACATACCTCAACATGCTGTTTTCAAATATAGTCAATGATGCACCTAGAAAATCTTCCAATTCCTGTAGCCTGATTTAACTATGAAGTTATTAATTTCATCAACATCTTCTGATCCATAAATTATATATTCAGTTTAATCCTTTATCCAAGTGTAAGCAAACAAAGTTTATGCCTGAAATATCTTCAGGACCAGTGCAACTCATAGCAAAGGTGGACAAAGCTTCACATCACTTGCCTTAGTATCCCATAATGCAAAGCACGTCTCCTTGTGGATATGTATAATGCTGTGTGTTATGGGAAGGGTCCCATTGAAGAGACCTCAATAAAGGTCGAAACCAGTCTGGGTAGTGACTACCCTTCCCATAATGCATAGCATTATACATATCTGCAAGGAGGTGCACTTTGCATTATGGGATACTAAGGCAAGTGATGTGAAGCTTTGTTCACCTTTGCTACGAGTTGCCCCAGTTCTGAAGATACTTCAGGCACAAACTTTGTTTGCTTACACTTGGATAAAGGATTAAACTAAATATATAATTTATAGTCTAACCAAGTGGGGAAAAAACTTCCAACATCTTCTGATCCAGAATATACAAGAAATAAATCTACTTCAGGTAACCTTAATGATCTAGTATTTATTTGTAAAAGAAACAAGCAGAACATTTGGGATCCAAGCTACAAAAATAGAAATTGGTGGTAAAAGGTGTGACGATATCCAATATTTAGAACTCAAATATCACGCATTTTGAAATATGCAGGATTCCATTACATGAATGTACATGCACAAATGCACTAATAAAATACAGCTAATTCTCTTTTTACATGATTTCGAAATAGCATGGTTTAGAAAACAAAAGCAATTCTATTTTTAGATGGTATATTTTGATTTAACACAGTTCAAATGGCGCTTATTTTAAAAATTTCCGTTTGAATTCAGTTCTGTTAAAAAGGATATTTCCATTATAATTATCATTTCCTATAATGGTACATATGTACTTAAACTTGAATTTTGGGGGACCCCCTTGACGTTTTAAATATCAGGAATTACTCCATGCTGCAGAATGTAGACAATTGTGGCAACAACAAAAAATGTTTTTGTAATTACAATTCCCTGAAGTTAAGCCAACAGACGATCCATTATATTCACTTGCCATTTGTTTCTGGAAGCAGAAGGTGTTATGCCGATTCCTCGAAGTTAAGTTCGTCCATTATGGGAGGCCAGCCTATTTAAAACTGCTTGGAAGGAGTTAAGCTGTTTACTAAACTATCATTTCTTGTTTACAATTCGAAATGTTTACACATCTTGTTCATGAAAGTTTTGTTCATGCAATAGAGTTATATAGGTATGTATTAAATTTTGAAGTTTTGTACACATAACATCAAATTAGTAAAATTAATTATTGATTATTTTCAGATATTTTCATAATATTACCCCATTAATCATGATATCAGATAATTCAGTTAGACAGAAGAAAAGAAAAGCTATTTCTTTAGAAACTAAGATCCAAATTTTAGATCATTTAGCAGCTGGAGAAGGTTCAATCCAAAATATTTCCCTAAGGAAATGTTTTGGACTGAACAAAGAATGATTAAGACAAATGAATAGGCCATTAGAAAATCTGTTCTTTATGCAACAAAATTAGGTGTCAAGTTGTCACGTATATGAGACATTATAAAAGTGAAGATGGAAAAGGTCCTAGTGATGGAAATGTCATCAAACAGAAAGCATTGCAGTTGTACAAACAGATTCAGGAAAAGGAACCAACAACATCAAACAACAGTTGATGTTGTTGGATGCTGTTAGCCAACTTGTGCTTGCAAAGGTTGGCTAACAAAATTTCTCAAAACATATGTGCTTCATAATGTAAAAATAAAAGGAAAAGTCACATCTGCAGATGAGTCAGCAGCTACGGAATTTCTTTCAAAACTGTCCAAAATGATTGAAAATGGTGTTTATGCTACTGATCAAGTTTGGAATGCAGATGAGACTGGCCTTTTTTTGGAAAAAAATGCCAAGTAGAACTCATATATAGCGAAATCACAAAAAAGTGTTGGTGCTTTAAAGCAGCTAAAGGTTGTGTGACTATTATTTTGCAGCAATGCTTCAGGAGATTGTATATTAAAATCATTATTCATTAATCGATCCCTAAGACCAAGGGAAATGAAAAGTGTGTATTTTAACATGTTACCAATGCACTGGAAGGCAAACAAAAAAGGTTGGGTTACAAAAGAAATTTTTGATGAATGGTTCCATCAATGTTTTGTTCCAGAAGTTAAACGCTATTTGATGGGAAAAAATCTGGACTTTATAAAGTTTTATTTGATTTTATATACAATATATAGACAATGTGCCTGGCTATCCTGTTTTAAAACACCCAAATGTGGAATTTTGTTTTCTGCCACCTAATACAACATCCTTAATACAACCACTACACCAGGGTGTGATCGCTACCTTCAAAACTTACTACATAAGAAGAACATTCCAATACATTTTGGATAAACTAGATAAGGATAATTTACTAACAGTTACTGATGTGTGGAAGAAATTTTCTTCCACA
The DNA here is from genome assembly GCF_054136105.1 of Typopeltis vanoorti. NCBI lineage: Eukaryota > Metazoa > Arthropoda > Arachnida > Uropygi > Thelyphonidae > Typopeltis > Typopeltis vanoorti. Next base: position 113,267,432 of record NC_143560.1, read on the forward strand.
CATTTTGGATTGCATCAAACTTGCTAAGTTGGCATTATCAGAATTGAAACCACCAACTTTAAATGCATGCCAGAAAGCTACTTGGCCAGAATGTGTGAAAAAGAAAAACTCTGTACCTTTGCATACAACTGAATATCTCAACATCATCAGATTAGCACATGTAGTTGGTGGAGAAGGATTTGATGATTTTTCATCTGCAGATATTGAAGAACTGAAAGGGCTGTTAGTGATGACAAAATAATAGAACCTCTTCTTGAGAATCTCAATGAAAAAGAAAAAAGTGATGATGAAGAGATTCCACTCACTGCAGGATTAATTAAAGAAGGGCTCCAAATGGCTAGTAAATTGAGAAGTCATTTTCTTACACATGATCCAAATACTGAATGAGCTGAACAGTTTAAACGTGAACTGAAATCATGTATGGTGCAATATGAAGAATTATACAAAGATCTAGTCAAAATGAAGAATTATACAAAGATCTAGTCAAAACAGGATCTCAACGATTAATTACAGAGTTCATGGTAAAAAAAAAAAAAGAAAATCAACCTTCAGAATTATTGGAAATTAGTGCTAAAACTGAAGAAAACGTTTTGCCATTGCAGTATGAACAGGACGAGCAAAGTGTTTCAAATGATGGAAGTGATTTAATTCCGAAGCGAATAAAATTTAATAACCATATGCACGGGTGTATTTGGGACTTTTCGAATTTCTGTTTTATTAGTGACACACAATTTTCTTTAAGAAAGATACATATGTATATACTTTAAATAAGTATTTAAAATAAAAAAATATTCCATTAAAATTAAACAGAGTTTTATTCAATGATTTTCATGTTTTGTTTGAAAATAACTTATTGTTCGTATCAGGTTTTCACATCCAGAACCATTCTTCTATTTTTTCATATGCACTGTATTCATTTTTACACATTTTATTTTCTGGAACCAATCTAGTGTGTAAATGGAGAATCAGAGGTAATTAAATTTGTGAGGATCATGGATTCCTCTAAATTCAGACTAAAAACAGTTACTGCACCATGCCCTGATGCTTATGCTAAAGGTATGTCTCATACTTGCTGTCTTAAGACAGCATGTCACACATATTTTTCAATGAATGCAATCAAATACAAGGAACACTTGTATTTGATTTGGCAGCTATATGATGATTAAAGGGAACTTCAAAAGAAATGCAGAATAGTTTAACAGGTATTGCATTTCTTTTTCTTACAGAGCAGAGACAGCAATTTATCAGCCCTCAGTCCTCTATTGTTAACTTTTAATTCTACATAGTTGCTGGAACTGTTTTAGCCTTAAGTTTTGCAAATTAGTAAGCAGCCATTCTAATTTACCAAGTTTCATAAGAAAATTATCAATTAAGCTTGGAAGACAACTGGGACTAAAACAAGTCCTGGAACTATAAAGAGACGTTAAGCAGAAAGGAGACAGATACTGCCTGGGCATTGATTAACAGCTATTTAAAAGTATCCATGTCTGAGTGTATTCCAAAGATGAAAAGACTAAATAATGTAGGAGCAAACTGAATCAATGAAGGAATTAAACATGAAATCTGGGATAAGAATAATAAGGAACCTTGGAGGCAACACAAGATGAATACTTATAATAATCAGCTGCATGAAGAGTACAAAGAGGGCCAAGAAGATCACTTAGTTGGTAACAACAGCTATAGTGCAGATGAGCAGAAATTAGCCAATCAAGCCAAGAAAAATTCTAGCGAGTTTTTTTTTAATATTTGGCAAGTAGAAGAAAGAATGACTATGGGATGGAGATGTCAGTCGATGACAACGATAGACTGGTAAATGATGTTGAAGATATAGGTGAAATATTTATTCAGTGAGCAGTTTTATCAGCACATTCCATCTTTGCTAAGGCAACATCATGAGAAGCTGGAGTGCAGCAGGTATGATGAAGGAGGGACTGGTAGTGATTAAGGAGATGTATGAAGAATTAAGGAAATCATGTTAACATGGCAGCAGGACTTGATAATACATTATGTGTCTTGAAGAAATAATCCAGGTAATCAACAAATCGCAACGACATACCTGCTAAACATGGATCTTGTAACAGGGTAAGTCCTAAAGGAGTGGAAAGTGGGAAAGTTGTTCACTTCAAATGGGGGAGGGGGGGGGGGGGGAATAAGGACCAGGATTCAGAAATGAGTTGATAATAGCAGCATTCTCTATAATGGTAAGCATGGATCTGTTCAGGGAAGGTCATGTTTTAGCAATCTGATTAAATATTATAAGGTGACAAATTCACTGGATAAGGAAAATGCATATACAATGGTATACTTTGATTTTTCAATTTTGTTAAAGGCCTTTAACAGACTGCCAAACAACAAGCTGGCTAACTAAACGGAAACAGATAGGAATGGATAAGAGACAAGTTAGTTGGAAAGGCCACTGGCTATCAGATAGGAATCAACAGCTTGTGTATGAGGGGAATGGTGTCCCAAAAAGGAAGGTCACTAGCAGAGAACTGCATTGCTTTTTTTTTTTTTTTTTTGAATGGGGGAGGGGGGAATTATTGTTTAACTTCTATGTCAATGATACTGAGACAGGCTTAATTGGAGATACGCAATTATTTGTCAATGATGCAATATTGGGAATACTATGAGGAGCAGGGCAAATAATTTTGCCTTGTGGGAGGATCTCAATAGATGTGAAAGGGCATATAAGTAGGGCTTCAGTTCACTGTTACAAAGTGTAAAGACTTACAATTCGACAGGAAAGGTTGGGATGCTGATTATACAATTAACATGGAAATTATGAATGAGGTGGAAGAGATGAGAGATCCTGGTGTGATGGTGGTGGACAGAGACTTGATATTTAGGAGTTACACTGCTAAAACTGTAAGAACATCACAGCAGATTATGGCAATCTGAGGAGGACCTTGGCATGCAGAAACAAAGAGGTTATGGTTCTCTTGTATCAGGCCTGGGTTTTCAAGGGGATTAGGATCTATTTGAGAGGGTCCAGAAAGGTTCACTAAGTCGGTATCAAGTCTATTGAATGTGGGATATGAGGACAAAGGAGGGAATGCAACTTGCAGAGACTCATGACTAGAAGAAAGAGAGGGGACATGATGTATAAGTTGATGACGGGAGGAGATTTTTCACACAGTAGAGGGAGATAAGGACAGAACAAGATGTCATGTTCCAAATGACATCAAAAAGGTGAGGTGATAGTGAGTACAGAAACTGTGAATGGGCTTAAGGCACAATTCAATTCAATGATCTTTTTGCATGAGAGTGTGGACCTGTTATGAGTTTTGACTACATGGAGGTATGATGTCAATAATAATGATAGTAAAGAGCAGGCCAAAAAGAGAAGCCATTCTCAAATAATAATGTACTCATATGTACCATTAGTATCTCTAAATTGCACATCCTCTATTACACATGAAGCTGAGACTGATGAAGAATTTTTCAAAGGAAATCTGAGAATACCTGCATTTGTAGGGAAATCTGAAGAGCAAACGACAGAGTACAACAAGTCAGTATGCTGAGAAGCCCTCTATACTAGGCACTATCAAATGTCTTGGAAATATCAAATGTAAAGTTCTCATATAATAATAACAACAACAATTTGCTGTCCATTGTTATTTATATACTTCAATTCTTCTGCCCATTATTAATAACAGTAAATCTTTTGAAACATTAATTTGTAAATAACATGATATGACCAACAATAGATATCTGGAGAAGTGGGAACAAATAAAAGTAATTCATTAAAAAAAAAAAAAAAATGGAAGGCCACTTTTTAAACGATTAGTTACTTTATTTAAAAAAATAATACTGGAATAACATTTTCAAAATTTAACAAAAATTTAACCAACATGACATTTTTCTGAACATTGTATAGAATAGCTGCAAAATTACTAAACAGAAAAGTTCTAGAATTTTTATATTAAATATTTTAACATCATTATTTCTTATTAATAACATCATTATTTCTATAAAATACAAACCCTCTTTCTTTGATATAAGAATAATAATGACCAGCATTGGCTTGCCCACTATGCACAATAACTCCCACCAGTTCAAAAATGGGATACGAAGTTTTGGATGCAACTGAACTGATATTTGGACTTTCCTTTCCTTCACTATTCAAACATTCCTTAATCTGAATTCCCTCTGTTGTATATGGTGTCATATCTAATAGCCAGGGAAACTAAAAAAATATATTTATGTATTTAAAAAGAAATTGTAACATAATACTAAATTTGAGAAAAACCAGAATCACCAAATAGATTAATTATTAAATTCTGCTTAGTGGAAAATTTGTAAAAAGAGTTTAAAAAATATTGATGTTTTTTAAATCTGAACATAACTTTCCTGACATTATCTAATTATCTTCAGAGTCATCCAACGTATATGAGATCTAATCTAAATGCATCTTGAATAAAGTGGCAAAACTCTTTTGCTGCAGAGCTCAAGTGTTAATTTTCATCAAACTACAAACACTTGTTATAAAGTTCCAATCAGAGAACTACTTTTAATGATAAAATCTTTCTCTCTCTCTCTTATCATATACTTTGATTGCATTACTATCACCCTATCTGTTGCGCCTACAGATTCTGTTATATTATTGAGGAAAAAAATCATGATGATTAAGATAGTATCTTAATCACAGTATCTTAGTACTTGCTATCCACTTTTGCAGCAGCTGATTCTGGCATCTTGAAATCCAAATACCAATGCTAGTTAATGCAGTTACAGAGTGTTGTACGCTATATGAAATTCCACAAGGCCATGGCTTGTGGAATGTAGTATAATGTACAAGACTCTAAATAAACAGAACAAATTTAAATTAATAAGCTGTAAGACCAATCTAGCCACTGCAGTAATACTGTTCATGCCTTGTGTTGAAATGCAGTGTTAGCTGGAGCTGTTTTCGTACTATTATAGTGTGATCTCCTTGATGAGGCCACTATAATTGGAATCATTAAAGCAGCCACAGAGACTATGCAGCAGCTGCTTCCTCCTATGTCATACCATTCAGGTGTGATGATCATCTGCTTGTGACCTATGTCTGGTGTTGTAAGTAGAAGAGCAGCCACCATGCTGCAATCTGTTGATACAATCTAAAAATTTCACTAAAGAACACAAAAATCATGGCATTTAAAGACAAAGATCATATTTTATCAAAACAATCATCGAAAATAAAATAACCAAATAAGTGACACAATTATGAAAAAAATAAAAGAGTAAAATTAAAAAATGATAAAGAAGTCCATAACTCCCTTCATAAGTTAACAACCTTTTGTGTAAAAAAAAAAAATCATATTTGATCATATTTCTATATTACAAATTCAGGTGTGATGTGCTGGCACCAAATTGTTTGCTTGTGACCTAGGTACTGTCCATACAGTTACAGGGAATGAAGAAATTATTCATTATCTGTATGGATCATATTATGAAGGAAAGTGGTATTAAATCTAATATCAAAATTGGTGATGTTAATCTTAGCTCCACTTTATGCAGATGACATTATACTTCTGAATAAATCCAGTACAAGTCTGCAAGATTACCTGACTAAATCGAATAACTATTGTAATAAATTTGGTATGAAAATCAGCAATAAAAATCGGCAGAAACATTGAAAACATTAACTGTATCCAGAATGGTGAACCTATAGAACAAATAAAACATTTCAGCTATTTAGGCACAATTTTTAGTGAAGATGGTAAATTAAATACGGAAATAGACAACAGAATTAGTAATGGTGATATGGTAGGAAGTCAGCTGAATAAATTTATATGGAGTATGAAAGAAATTAGTCAAAACTTTAATATGAGAGCTCTGATAAAGATTAGTGCAGTGAACAGATGGCATCAAAGGCAGTATCACGTTACAAATGAGGATATTAGGAAAGAACTTGCCATTGTTAGCATTCAGGAATGTGTTAGTAAAACTAATCTCAGATGGTAGGGTCACTTAAACAGAATGGGAGAGGAAAGATTAGGAAAACAAGTGTTCTTTGCCAGGTTGGCAGGGAAAAGACCCAGAGGAAGACCTGATAATATTGGAATCTTCACAGGTAACAGATTAATTCGGAGGAAAATTGTTGATTGGAAGTTAGTAATGGTGTAAATTTTTCATGTAGTACTCTCATAATTATCTTGTCCCTGAGGGTACATATCAGGAATTTGATGATGATGATAAAAAAACAAGAGCTAAAAACAGAGTTAGAGATGAAAAAGTAAATAAATTTCAGAAAATCTGCTGGATATTTAAAAGGGTAATGAAGAAACTGAACACGATGAGAAATCCAACTAAAGTTTTATAAAACAATGCCCACTCCCACTCTGCAATATGGTGCAAAAAAAGACTGTTAAAAAGAAAGAATGAGAATTTTAAGAACAATTAAAGGATGCATAAGATTAGATCACATAATAAGCAAAGACATTACAAGAGCAGTAGGTGTTAATAGTTTAAATGAAAAGAAATAGAGAGAGACATGAATTTGCATTTATATAGGATGCAAAAGATACTGGCTACCAAAAGAAGTAAAAAAAAAGAGAGGTGGGGGGGGGATGATTACAAGATGGAAAGATCAGTGAAGTCAGAGCAGACAAATGCCTAATCTTTGATAAGAAGAAGGAAAGGCAATCAATTACATCTCAATTCTATATCATCTGTCAAAGGATGTGTTTTCTTTGATCAATCTGAATGTAAAGACAAAAAAAAAAAAAAAAAATCATACCTACTCCTCACAAGATTCACTGTGTTACCATCAAATATTATTTCATCTTTTATACATAAAAATTGATGTGAAATGTATGTTTCTTTTTCTCAGACATGACATATAGTAATAATGTGTTGATCTTGATTGAATTAAACAATAAATGAGATGTAAATATTTTCTACTGTAGTGATAATTAGAGTAGAAAAGATTCACGTTTCTCAGATTCGTCTTCTTGGTTGCAGCGTGATGTGTCTGGATATCACAGTATAACCAAGCAGTGTTTACCAGAGAAACAAGTCAGATTATACTTTGTCAGATTACTTCCAGGGTCACAATTTTGGCTCATCTCTTAGTGGTGCACCCTGGATAATGCTAAGGGAGCTAGAGCAAAAACAGGTTGTCAGTCTTTCCTGGATATGATCATCAGTATCAAGAGATTTAAACAATATCATACTTTTGAAAACCACCTGATTAAAAAGCTTGCACATTCTATTCAAATTTGCCAATAAAATATTGAGGATATTAGCATGGTGAAGTCCAACTACCTTTCCAGATTTTTTTTTTCTGACATCGGCATTGATGTACTGCTTCTCCAGGAAACCCATGTGGCTTCAGAGGATTTACAGCACATCACCACTGAATGTAGACTGCATGCTTATCAAAGTGATTGGTCTGATTTTCACCAAGCTGCACCATCAACACTAGCATGGATCATAAACTTAGACATGCAATTATCGTTTTTATAATTATATTCATGTTCATTATGTTTTTTATGAATGCTTTTTATATGTTTCTGTATTATCTTGCATGTGCTGAACACTAAATAAATCATTACTTCTGCATGTTAAGGACCTCCTCATCACTGCCATAATCAAATATGATAATTTCACAATTTAGCAAGCTAATCCCCTAAAATTCAGGCTCCTGTCCCCCACTACTCCTAAATCTCTCATCTCCTCTACCTACAAAACTTCCCCATCAAATTTATTGTTTGCATTCTATTCTTACCTACCAATTTCAAACTTGACACCTTGCCACACTGAACTGGCAGAGCCACACAACACATATCTATTCAGATCCCCCTATAGGACTACACCATCTGCTTAACACACTTCACTGTTCTCCTCTACTTTTGTAATCTACAAACAGCTACATATCTCCAACCTGTCCCAACATCATTAATACAAAAGTTAAACAGTATCGGTGCCTTTGGGGTCTGTTTTGGGGTCCCAAAACAGACCCCAAAGGCACCGATACTGACTGTCCTCTTTCAGGATATTTTAACCTATTTGCAAGCTTTGCAAAATGCTACATTTATGAAGATGATGCATTGCTTATGATGCACTTCTGACCATGATGAATTGCTCACTGAATAACTTGATTATACTGTAGAATCTGAATTCAAATAATGATGTAACATTTATATGTGAATACAGATGTTCTATGATATCTTATTCAGAATTACCATGTACCATTTTTATCCATTAGCATCATACTGAAAGAACACTAGGATTTTCTTCTCCTGATTTACTAATTTCTGCTCATATCACACTTTTGCTGTCCTTACCTTTCTGGTCTGTTCTTTATACTCTTCATGCATATAATTATTATCATTATTCATCTTGAATTGTAGCCATAGTATCTTCTTCTTCTAGCATTCATTCAGCATTTTGACTTCGGAATATACATTTACACTGATGCTGTTAAACAGTTGCTCAAGGTCAAGGTCAAAAACTGGAAGGAGACCTCCATTCAACCTTTAAGTAATGCAGAAAACTGATCAGGGATTTGGAATAATACTATCCTCACCTTCACATGTACCACAGTAAGTGTAGGTGTTCACTAGATGCTGAATGAATGAGAATGGACTAGCAATTTGGTACCTAGCCAATTAAACTATTTTTTATGTATTGGCTTAAACCACAAACAAACAACATGCTAGAAAAACATGATGAAATTTCATGCTGAATGGAGAATTGCATGTTTAAATAAGTTCCCACTGTTTTAATCAGGGAATCAGGATGAACAGTGAAAAGTCACCTACTGAAACAAACATAAACAAAAAAAATGAAGATGGATACCATCAAGATAAGGAATATCAATGGAAAGAATACTGAAGTGGCAGAAGAACTAGAAAAGTAGCATGTGGGCATACTTGGTGTTTCTGAAACAAAGAAGACCAAATCAGGTGAGATCCTACTAAATAATAAATATAGAATGTCAAGAAAACATAAGTTTCTGTGGCTCTAAGCAGCTCTGTGGGGAACTTTTGGTACTGAGACTACATTTTAAGGTAAACAAGGAGTTTAAAAAAAAATAAACAATTATAATCCTACAAGCTTCGCAAGTCATCAGACTTGCATTATCAGGAGTACTAGCAAAAAAGTTATACATAACAAAAGACTAGAAACAATTAATTACACATATTAGATGTTATCATAACTTCACAACTGGTACTAGAATAAGTAACCAGAATGAAAATGTTAAATGCATTACTGTATGCATGTTGGAACACTGCTAGTTGTACATTGTGGCATCGCACATGTCATATCCTGGGTCTGTGGAAGTTAGATTTTTAATGAAAGCAGACCAAACCTGGTATAAGATTAAGCCTTGATTTATGTTACACTGTGTGAAGATTGTTAACATTTGCAAGGCTTCCTTGAAATTACTTGTAAAACAATTATGATCGATACAAGGCATTTTTGTTTCTTGTTAAGCTACTTAAAGGCCTGTGGTAGTTGTGTGGGATGCCAAGAGCCTGATTTATGCTTGTTTTTTTTTCAACATCTTTAATGTGTTCAGACATGCAGATCTACTCCAACCTTTCTGTCTGGCCTACATAACAAATACTACAAGAACAATGAATCTAATAAACTCCTGTTTTTTTCACGGGATGATGTAAAGGTTTTGGTGGATGTAAGAATCTGGAGATTTTATACAAAGGTAAAAAAGCCACTTGGATGCTGTACTCACAGAGCAAAGTAGCCACTTTATCTCTAAGCAAAGTAGACGCAGGAGGTGTGTTAAGGATTTTGTGGATCGTCTTGAGTTCATAACTATTGAGTGTGACATTCTGTCTCAGAGTGCTGTTCTTCAGTTCTTCTAATTGAGCTGGATATAATGTATGATGTATCTCATAATTTTAATCATGCCTATCTTTTGTAATGGATGATAGTGTGAAGGCAGCATTAAAAATCTTCCCATTATAGCAGGTTTTCTGTATACCAAAAAGGATAATATTTTTTCTTCTTCATTTATTTCGACAAAGATATTGAGAAATGGTAATTTTTCCGGTAAAAATGCTGGCCTGGTTGACTGAGTGGTTAGCATATCCACTTTCCAGCCAAAAGGCTGTGGATTCGAATCCTGTCGTTGGCATGCATGTTTGTGATTGTCTGTGAAAATATTAGTAGGCATTGTGGGCAGTAGATGGCATTGATGTAAATGATAATATTGGCGTAGTTGCAGTTCGATGTAGTTGGTGGACTGAGTGGTGGAGACAGAGAGTTGTAGAGTAGGTGCCCTCCCTCGATGAGTCTTTGGACTCCTTGGAGGTGTCGTGCAATAATAATAATAATTCTGAAAGTGTTTGATTGTATTCATTTCAAAATTTTCCATAAACAGGTTGACTAAGCCTGGAGAAAGGGGGGAAACTCTATGGCAAGTCCTTCTTTTTGTTCCCAAAAGTGTTTTCCACACACACACACACACACACACACACACACACACACACACACACACACACACACACACACACACACACACACTCTGTTTGAATAGTCTTACTGTGTCTGGCAGGAAAAGGTTTACAAGTAGATCCACTGTGTCATCCCTGGGTACATTGGTGAAAAGACTGACTACATCTAAACTTACTAAGATGTCTAAAGATTTTATATGTATATCTTTTTATAAAAGGTAAGCTATTTTTCACAAATGATTCTGTTTATCCTGTGTGGTGATACCAAGTTTAACAGATATTTTGCTAGGTTTGAGGTTGGAAAATTTCTTCTGTCTATAATTGCCTAATGGAATATCTTTTTTTTGTGTATTTTTGGTGTGCCATAAATTCTTGGGACTAATATATGTTTTGATGATAAAGATTTTTCAAATTCTTCTACCCAATTAGGTAACTTTTTAATCAAGTTATTAGTTTGATTATGTGTGTGTGTGTTATCTGAGATCCCGGTCTAAGGATAAATAGGTGTTGGAATCTTCTAATGGGCTGTTAATTTTTCTTACATATCCACTGTTGCATTACCTTTCTTTGCCTTAACTATTACTTTTAACTATTATTAATTGTTTTTATCTCATCGTAATTCTTTCAGAGCTATTAACGACAATTTTGGGATGTTTCTGAGTGGTAATTTAGTTTTTAGTAATAAGAATGAAGTTTGTAAAAGGATGGAGTCTGCAGTGTGTCTTGGAAGATTGCATATTCTCTTTTCAATGCAATATAATGTCTACTTTTGAAATGTTCTGTGGGGATAACACAAAATTAAAACCTCTCACTGAGATTTTTTCAGCGCTAGATAAGACTTTGGAAGAAAGACTGATGACAACTTTTGAATGTTCCTAATTCTTTCCTTGTTCTTGCTGAAGCAACTTCTATTTTTTTTTTTTTAATCAAATTATATTTTTTTTAGAAACTGCTGTGGCTTTGGTGGATATAAGTCTGTCAATAATATCGCATAAGTCAGCCAGTAACAACATAGCTAATTCACTATGTACGGTGAACGTATCATGATCTAGCTTTGAAAGCACTAATCTAGAGGCTGAGATCCATTCTCTTAAGACAGCAAGTTCTGTTTTCTTATGTTTTGGATGAATGCAATGTATGTTTGATTCTCATGAATTTAGGTATAATATCATTGTCTCTACATCAAACAAGAAATGTTAAATAGATGTTGAAGTTCTTATGCTTAATGTGTAATTTTTCTAGATGTAATGTAGCCAAAAATTTGGTTATGTTATACTGATGATATTTTCATTATTTGGTCAGGAACAATGGATGACTTAATTAATTTCAAAGATTATCTGAACAGCTTGCATCCAAATATAGAATTCACTTTTGCACTGGAAAATCACAAAAAATCACCACTCCTCAATATCCTTCTTAAAATAAATGAAGGAAAAAAATTATCCTTAAAAATGGGAAAATTTTTAATGCTGCTTCACACCATCATTCATTACAAAACATAGGCATGGTTAAAACATTACAAGATAGAGCATACACTATATCTAGCACATCAATTAAAATGAATGAATTGCACTACCTGAGAAAGCATCTCTCACTCAATGCTTATGAACCCAAAACGATCCACAAAATTCTTAATACACCTCATGCTGCTCCTTTACTTAAATACAATTTTAAGAATGAAATCACATTATCTTACATCAAAAATGTTACAGACAAAGTGGCTACTTTGTTCTGGAAGTGCAACATCAAAGTGGTGTTTCACCTTTGCATAAAATCTCCAGATTCTTACATCCACTAAAACCTCCACATCATCCCATGAAGAAACCAGGAGTTTATGAGATTCATTTCTCTTGTGGTATTTGTTATGTAGGTCAGACAAGAAGGTCAGGGAACATCTGCCTGTTTGAACATGTAAAAGATGTTGAAAAACGAAGACAGCATAAATCGGGCTTGGCATCCCACTCAACTAACACAGGCCATCAAGTAGCTTGGCAACAAACAAAAATGTCTTATATTGATCGTAACTGTTTTACAAGAAATTTCAAGGAAGCCTCGCAAATGCTAATGATCTCCACACAATGCAAAAAAAAATCAAGGCTTAATCTTATGCCAAGTTTGGTCTGCTCTCATTAAAAATTTAACTTCACGGACCAAGGATATGACATAAGCGATGCCACAGAATGTAACAACTACAGTGTTCCAACATGCATACAGTAATGATTTAATTTTTATTCTGGTTACTTATTTGTATGTACCAATTGTGAAGTTATGATAACATCTAATATGTGTGATTAATTGTTTCTAGTCTGTTGTGTATAACTTTTTTGCTAGTACCCTGTGTAGGGTTATAATTGTTTATTTTTATTAAACTCATTATTTAGCTTAAAATGTGGTCTCCATAACAGAAACTCCACACAGAATGTTATATTTAGACAATTGTGATCAAGGAAAGGAATGGGTCATGATAGCATTCAACCCAAATATCACCATCCAGAAAAACTAAACAAAAAACGTTGTATTTTCCTCTGATACCGGCACAGTTTCCAAAATTTTCAGAAGTCAAACATAAGGTATGTTTACATGCTACAGAAGCATTAAAGTATAAAAAAAAAATAAAATAAAATAAAAGAATCTCACTAATTGAGACACAGAAGCCTATATGTCATTTAGAGATATCATTGAATAAATTTAGAGTAACAATAAACCGAAAAATTATATAGAACTAGGTGATCAATAGAAGGTCATGGTAATGGAGAATGGATACCAGAGAATTTTTTTATTTTAATTTAATTTAATTTATTTTTTTTAATTATCCCATGGTATTATTACACCAGATCACAGAGGTCAAGTTCATGTATTTTATACAGCACCTTTTCTGGGTTGTTATAGAGTTCACATTTGGAAATATTCATACAGTTTAGTAAATGTATTGGTGATGCTTCCTCGATGTTACAGATTTTGCAGGTGGGGAAGACTTTTATGCCATTGCTAAACTTGATTGGTCTTATGTGGCCGGTCTTGAGATGAGAGATCATGGTAGTGGCACTGCGATTAAACTTGGAGTTGATGGTAGCACCTGGATTTTCTGCTGAGTACCAGTGGTGAGTCATGTCCTGAAGAATTGTTCTTTTTATGTTTTCTTTTTGGGTGGTTTTAAAAAGATCAAAATCTGTGGTATCACTTGATGTTGCGGCCATTTTTGCTACTTCATCTGCAGTTTTGTTTCCCTTTAATCCCACATGGGATGGGATCCATTGAAAGTTTATGTTTTTTGCTATGTCTCTAAGTATTTCTTGATGGCTAGTGTAGTAGTTCTTAATAGCTTGAAGGGCTGTTAAGGAATCTGTGAAAAATATAAACTCCTATGGGTTTTGTTTGTCCAAATATTGCAGTGCTGCATTAATGGCTATTAATTCTGCATAGTATGAGTTGCATCCAATACTGTTAGTTGTTTTTAGTTCTATATTATGAGAGCCATAGATGAGTACGCCACTCCCAGAATTGCCATTTGGATTTTTGGAGCCATTTGTGTAAATCTTTATTGAGCTACCCAGCATTTCCTCAGGTCCATATTCCATTATTTTTGAAAGGGCTAATGATCTCAAGATTTCAGGGTTTTCTAGGCTTTTTTTTTTTTTTTTCATGTTTCCCTATTTCAGAGTTGATAACTATATTTTTCCTATCTTGATTTGGAGGAAATGCTGGGTAGTCGGCTATTTTATTTGGACAATCCAAAGGAATTTCATTTTCTATGATTTCATTCATTGTTGATTTTTTCTTTATTCTGTTTGTTGGTTTCCAGTTTTTAAAAAGTTCACTTGTTCTATGATGTGCAAGGATGGCTCTTTTTTCTACAAATTTGGTAAGATTTTCTTGCCACCTAATTTTTAAAGGAACAAGGTTGGATTTGAATTTTGCTATTTTTCCAGGAGTTGTATTCCTTAGTCCACATATGATTTTAGCTGCATTTTCCTGAATTTTTATAAGCTTATCTAAACTGGTTTGTGATGTTTGCATCCAGATAGGCAAAGCATATTCCATTATGGGACAGATAATAGAGGTATATGTGACATTTTAACATCGGCTCCCCACTCTTTACCTGAGATACTTTTCATATATTTAGTCTTCTTTTTGCTCTGACTGCAACATTGTTGATATGTTTATTGAAGCTTAGCGATGGATTCAGAGTAACTGCAAGGTATTTGGGATTTTCATTAAATGTAATAAGTTGACTGTTTAGCTTAATGTTTGGTCTCCACTTTCTGAGGTGGTTATTAAAAGTAAAAACAAGATTTCTGATTTAGTAGGATTAATTTTGATTTTTTGGTTTTTACAGTATGTAGCTAAACTTTCAATGGCTTTGTTTAAGTAACCTTCTGCTGTTTCTAGGTTGTTGTGAGCTGAGAATAGGACCAAATCATCAGCAAAATAGAATTCTAGAATGACTGGGGACTACTGTTCATTTTTGTGAAGAGAGGAGGAGAAAAAAAAAAAAAAAAGCTTAAGGTGATTTATTTTTATTTATTTATTTATTTTTTTACTCAGTGAATATGTAGCCAATTCACAATTCTGCTGAGCTGGAAAATATTTCCATTTTTTAAATATTCAATTCTGAATTACACAGAATCCACCTGTTCTGATCCTATTTCCAATATCTTTTTTGACAAGTATAGTTAGTCCTTTAACTTCCTGGAGGCCTTATAATAACACTAAATAGAAAGAAGATAAAAAAAAACTTAACTGGCATACTTTTTTAAGAATGTAAATAATTAATTTCATGACTAACCTTAAAATAATCATCAAATTTCATGGCTCTGTTAGCTTCCCAGTCATAGTCAAATCTTTTCAATTGTATCACAAGAACAGATGGTAGGCTCTTAATGCATGTTCTTTTTACTGTATTTCTCTATATAAAATAATACACAATATATTAAAACAATATTTTTAATTCATGAATTTTTATTTTTTTATTTTATTATTATTATTTTATTTTATTTAATAATATTCTTATTAAAGAATTATGGGGTATTATCTAATTCCAATTTCTTCTTTGTTTTAGAACATTATTTTGTTTTGAATCATATGCTGATTCAAGTTTTTTACATTTCTATTTAATTCTTAATTCAATGCACTGCGTGTACTGTGGATAAGTGGCTCATCATCATAAGCATCTCCATGATGAGTCTTAGGACTCCATGGAGTCCTAAGACTCATTATTATTGCATGGGCATCATTGAGATGCCCATGCAATAATAATAATACTTTTTTCATAATAATAATAATACAGTAATTTCTCTCTCTCTCTCTCTCTCTCTCACACACACACACACACACACACATTTTAACAAAGTATAGTGGATACATACAAAAAATTGTTAAAATCATGTGTTGTTCACAATGATCTTTCTTAGGCTTTAGTTAATTACTGTTGGATTCTGTTGTAATTTTTTTTTCTAATTTTTGATAACTGCTACACACAAATTTTCTATAAAAATGGCTTACAGTTTCATTTTTTTTGGTAGCAATTTATTTCTAAAGTATTGTGAGAACTGTCTTAATGATATAGAAAATATTCAATGTAGTTCTATCTACTTTTAAGTTATACATAAAGCTTTATCTGCATTAAATAAATCTACTGGTTTCTGCACTAAATAACTACATTATGAACATGTGCGAACACATATTTTCTGCAAATGAAAATTTGAAACAGGTTGTTAGGAAACTGTATTTATCACTGCAATAAAACTTCTCATTTGTTTTGTTTGCATCTATGTACTATAATGTTCTGTGGGAGGAGAGGTGTTTTTTCACTTTGGCCAGTAGCGTGGTTAATTTAATTTATAACCAAGCGAAAAAAAAAAACTTTCAACAACTGTAGTTGGTAATCTCAAATAAATAATAGCATATCCAAGATTTACTACTATGTAAAAAAATACAGGGACATTTTCATTAGTTGTCACTAATTATTCTAATTGTCACTAAATCTAGTAAATAGACTGAGATTGTCTCAGTATTATATTTACTGATAAAATAAAACTTCTTTATTTTGCTTGCATCTGTGTAGTATAATGTAGTATAAATATCCCCTCTCTCCTACATATACATGGGAGAGGGGATATTTTTCACTAATATAGGGATATTTTCATTCCAGTCTTCAGAAAGGAGAGAAGATATAATGAATAAAATCAGCTTATTCCTACAAATAAAAAAAAAAAAATCCTATATTTTACAAGAAAATGACTGTAACTGGTTAAATTAAAGATGCCAAGAGATTGTATCCTTGGTTTCATCCTTTATCCAAGTGTAAGCAAACAAAGTATGCACATGACATATCTTCATGACTAAGCTACTTGTATACAGAGGCTAATGACTTAATATTAATTGCTTTATATCCCATAATGCACAGCACATACCCTTTGGGTATGTATAATGCTAAGCATTATAGGAAGAGCCATGAAGACATTTCATGCGCAAAGTTTGTTTGCTTACACTTGTATAAAGGATAAACCAAGAATATAATTTCTTGGCATCTTTAATTTAATTTATAATCAAGTGAAAAAATTTCAACAACTCGCTCTGATCCAGAGTATTTTAATAATAAGGTGTGATACCTTTTCAATTCTTGTATATGGGAATTATATGACATCTGCATTACTTGGTTTATCATTTATCCAAATCTAAGCAGTTTATGCATGATGTATCATGCATAAACTGCTTAGATTTGGATAAATGATAAACCAAGAATATAATTTCTTGGTATCTTTAACCACCTACCGGTCCATTATGGATAAAATGCGCATCCTCGTATGCTTTGTATCCATCATATATTTCAATGTAATATCAATGGTATTATAATTTTAATATGCACTTTGCATCCATGATAACCTTGATGTCTATAGACGTCTTGGCCAGTAGTGTGTGGTTAATTTAATTTATAACCAAGTGAAAAAAAAAAAAAACTTTCAACAACTGTAGTTGGTAATCTCAAATAAATAATAGCATATCCAAGATTTACTACTATGCAAAAAAAGTTAACAAATTCTTCTAAAGTATCTAAAGATGACAGGGTGCGGTAAAAAATAAAGTGTAGAAGACATGTTTCACAAGCAGTACAAGAAAGCAAATATCAGATGATTCTATGTCAACAGAAGGAAAGAACAGGTTTCAGAATTAGTGGGAGTGGCTAACACAAACAACTTGAATAGACAGACAAAGAATGTGGAAAGGGAATTGAAGAAGTTGTTGCAGAAAGTGAAGAATAATAGTGTCATTGGGAAAGTGATTAGTTTGCTGCCCAGATATGATAGTAGCAAACTGAGAAGGAGAGCAATGATATTGAATGACAAGATGGCTGAATTGTGTCAGGTGGAGAGAGTGTTCAATTTGTGAATGCATGGAATGAATTCAAAGGGAAGTTAGAATGAAATTACTATCATTAATTACTATGTGTGGAAGAACGGGAAGAGGATGGATACAAAGGTGAGGAATGATTATAGCAGAGCAAAGTGATGCAGTGTGAAATGATGGGGATGATAAGAATATAAATGAAAAATCAGAGTCGGGATCAGGGAAATGGGGATGGTCAGAACGAAGAGAGAAGTGAACTATAGCAGAGAGAGAGAGAGAGAGTAAAGAGTGATTGTGTTGATGGGATAACCTCAAAGAGTGGAGAATTGTTTTACTATAGTAATGTATGGAGTATCCGAAGGGGCTGAGTTTGTAGCACTGATTGAATCAGTATGCCCAAAGATAATTGGCATAAGTGAAACTTGGTTGACTGAGGATGATATAATGTCAGGACTTGAAATGATAGGATACAGAATTTTCCAAAAGGATAGGAAGATGAAGAGAGGGGGGGGGGGGGGTATTGTTAATGGTAGCAGAAGAATTGTGTCCTTCAAGAGTCGAAGTGGAAAACAGTAGTACGTGTGAAGATTTTGAAGCTGTTTGGTGTGAAGAGATCAACAGAATAGTATATCTAATAGGATGTATATGCCAGGGAATATGGAGAGTATTGATTGTGAGATGTTTAGACAAATTAGTTGGGCAAGTAAAAGGAAGATGATTCTAATGGGAGGTTTTAATTATAGAAATGTGGATCGGAAAGAAGAGATAGTTTATAGTCACGAGGAGAATGAATTTGTTGAGTTTCTGCGGGATAACTATCTAAAGCAACATGTGACGGAAGTGACACGAGAAAAGCAATGAATACCAAGAGCAAATAAATAGAGTAGGAGTGAGATGATCGAATGGTGAAATCAAGGAAGCGGTGTTACGGAAGAAGTTATGGAGAAAGTACAAGACAGACCATAGTGAACAGATGCATGAAGAATATGAAGTGCAGGCCAGAAAAGTGACAAGCATGGTTAAAAACGAAAGAGTAGAATATGAGAGGAGACTAGCCAGTAAAGTAAAAGCTAATCCAAGGGAATTTTTCTGCTATGTGGCAAGCAAGAGGAAAAATAATTATAGCAGGCTGATAATGGTGGATAGTTATGGTAGCAGAGTAACCACAGCAAATAATATAGTGGACTTATTTAACAAACACTTCATCACTGTATATTATAATGGTGTGAATGATGCTGTTCAACATGTAGAAGGGAATCAAGAATTAGGAGAATTAAAGGTGAAAGAATCAAAGGTATATCAAGTATTGCTTTGGTTAGATGTCAGTAAGGATGTGGTAATGGATGACATATCACCACATATTTTTAAAGAACATGCAAAAGAGTTAGCTCCGCCCTTGTCCTGGTTATTTAATTAAAGTCTTGCAGTGGAGAAGGTACCTAAGGAGTGGAAAGAAGGCAAAATAATACCTCTCCACAAGCATGGTTTAAGAACAGAAGTCTCCAATTACAGACCGGTCTGCATATCTGCAGTTGTGATCAGAAGTGTTGGAAAAAATGGCCAAAACAGGGCAGCATGGCTCTGGGAGGTTCTGCCGCAGTAATTTATTCACATTTTATAATAAAGTGAGCAGAATTAGATAAAGGAAATGGCTATACCATGATACTACTGGACTTTGCAAAGACATCTGACAGAATACTGCACAGAAAACTGTTACATAAGTTAGAGCAAATGGGAATGGATATGAGGTTGTGACATGGATGGGGGTGGTAGACAGACATCATAGGGTGGTGTATGGTGGAGTGGAATCAATGTGAATGAGGGTGACTAGTGGAGGGCTCCAGGGCTCTGGATTTAATTTAATGTTGTAAAATGTAAGATAATACACTTTGGAATGAAAAGATTACATACTTTGTATTATATTGATGGTATGGTACTAGATTACGGGGGAACTCATGAGGATAAGGATCTTAAGGTGATGGTGGATGGAGATTTGAAATTCAGAGGACATATTGCAAGAGTTGGCAAAATAGCTCAGAGGATTACTTGGATGTTGAAGAACACATTGACAAGTAAAGATAGGGAGGTTATTAGTCCTCTTTATAAGGCTATAAGTCAGCCACCTGTTGACTACTGTGCACAGATTTGGTCACCTGCATTTCTAGGAAATCGGAAGGTGGTGGTGAAGATTCAGAGACGAGTGACCAAGCTCGTGACAGGTCTGTGGCATGTACCTTATGAGGAAAGACTGAAGGTGGGTTGCAGAATTCAGCTAACAAGTAGAAGAGAGGGGATATGATAGAAACTTATAAGTTACTAAAGGGAATCTATAAGATTGACACAAAAGAAATTTTTCAATAGGTGAGGAGTGTGTGTGTGTGTGGGGGGGGGGGAAACAATGGGTCTTACTTGGAAGTTGTCTAAGAATGTAGTTAGTAAAGGTGTGTGTGGACTAGGTTCTTTACTTGGAGAACAGTGAATGATTGGAATGAATGAGCAAAGATAGTTGCGAGAACCCCAACAGTGAATAAATTTAAGGAGATGTATGATAGGTATGGTGCTAATGGAGAATGTAGATTTTCTGCGATGAGTCTTTTGACTCCATAAAGTACCTGTATAAATAATAATAATATATAGGCGATATGGGATCAGTGTTAATTTTGGAGTATACATCTTTTTGAGCATTTGGACCAGAAGATTTATTAGTATCAATACTAATGATGATTTTTTTGGGAAGTTCTTATGGAAAAAGATTTGAGGAGGCACCTGGTGAGGTAATATTGCAGGAAGTTATTTGCCTTGGTCGTCTCAACACGAGTTTGAAAAAGACTGATGCCAAGAGGTCTGCCTTATTTTTGGGTGATGTTATTACCATGATATCATCAGGATGTGGGAGATGTGGAAATACCCAGCAGCATTCATGAGAGAATAGAAAGCTTGAATGCCAGAAGAAAGTTGCAAGCTTATTGCATTTGACCCTTATGAGGTCTATTTTGCATTCGTTGATAATTTTTTTTACACCTGTTTTGAGCTATAGTGCAAGTTGAAGAGAAGCTGGTTTTGACAGGAACCAACGGACAAATAGTATATTTTTATCATGGCCTACAGAGGCACATTTTTTTAGAACATCAGTGCTTGATTAGAGGTCAGCGGGTTGCAGCAGAGTGAAGAATCAAGGCCCAAATTTCAGTGAGGATTATTTCAGTTATTAATTCAGAGCAGGGATTAGGAGATCAAAAACAGTAATCAGTAGATGTGCAGAAAAGTAGATGTGAATAAGCTTATGGTCAGTTGCAAACAGGAGAGCAAACATCTACAGTGTATTTGGAGGGGGAGCTAGTTAACAAAAGGTCCAGAGTGTTGGAAGAATGATGAGGACGTTCTGGTTAGTAAGTTGACTATTTCTGTTAGATCGTTATGAACATTAAAGTATCCTAGGATGATCTCATAGTTTGGATAATTAGACTGTGTGAAATCAACTTTTAGAGATAAGCAGTCAAATAGAAAAGCATGGAAGTCTTAACTAGGAAAGCAGTAATGGCAACAAATAAAAGTTATAAAGTAAGATAGGGAAATATTGAGCCAGAGCAGATCAAAAAGCAGAGATTCAAAGTTTGACAGTCATTGGCAAGGAATGGCTGATTGGACAAAAGTGAATTGCCTTCCCTTTTTATGCAATGGGTAGCACACACGATATTGAAGAGATAGCTTAGGTGGAACTGAAGTAGTGGCAGATGCCTGTTTGGATTTGGTTAGGAGCAACAGATATTGAATGAATTTTGGTGTTATTTTGGCTTCTTTTAGGTCTATTTTTATTAATTTTTGCAATTTTTTTTCTCATCATCATCAATTTCTTTATATTTACCATCAAGGGGTGTTCAGGATCCTATGACAGCAATACATGATTAAGTTTACATTATTATTAATCTCCTATCAACAATTTTCCTCCAAATTAGTCCATCACTTAACAACACTCCAATATTGTTGTATCTAACATTTTGTGCTATTAAGGTTGACTTAGTTCAGTCACCCTTCTGACTGAATCAATCCACCTAGACTTTGGTCTTTCTCTGAGTCTCTCTTTCCCATCTTGGCATCATGTGCCTGTTTTGTTAACTTTCCTCACCCATTCTATTTAGGTGGCCATATCATCATAGATTAGCTCTGCTCACTCATTCCTGAATGCTAACAATGTCAAGTTCCTTTCTAATGTCTTCGTTTTTAACATTATTCTGCATTAATGCCATCTGTTCACTCCTCTAATTTTTCTCAGAAATCTCATATTTACGGTCTTTAGTCTTTGATCAAGTGCTTTATTTCTTACACGATTCTCTGATCCATAACTTAAAAAACAGGTTTCAATACTGTCCTATATTCTACTATTTTAGGGTTTTGGCCAATTTCTCTCTCTTATTCCATGACAATTTATTCAGCTGGCTCCATATCAGCTTTGCTTATTCTATTGTCTATTTCCAATATTTAATTTGCCATCTTCACTAAAAACTGTGGCTAAATAGCTGAAATATTTTACTTTTTTCTATAGGTTATATAGGTTATGCAGCTGAAGTTTTCTATATTCCTGTTTTTATAGTTTTGGTCTTTTTATTTTTGATTTTCATACCAAATTTGTTATAGCTGTTATGCAATTTAATTAGAGAACTCTAGAGACTTACAATGGATGTGTTTAGGGTACAACATCATCTGCATAAAACAAAGAGCTAAGTTTGATATCCTCAATTTTAATATCAGGGTTTAATGACACTTTCCTTCATAATGCAGTCCATATAGATGATAAATAAGAGTGGAGATAATGTGCATCCTTATCTTACCTCCTGATTTTACAAACCATCTTCCTGCATTTCCTTCAATTCTAACTGCTGACTGACAACTTAAATATATATACTACGTACTGCTCTGTATAATGTTCCATTTATCCAATAGAACTGTAGTGTTTTGAAATGCTTTTCTCTAAGCAACTTGTTGTATGCCTTTTCCACATCTACAAAACTTAACTATAGATCCTTGTTATATTCTGGGGATTTCTCAACTATTTACTGTAAAGTTGAAATCTGATCTTGAGAACCTCCATTTCACATGAATCCAGCTTATTCCTCTCTGAGTTTCTCTTCCACAATTTTTCTCAACCTCTTTTTAAGTATGCTTGCATAAATCTTACCCAAAACTCTTTGGCAGAGAAATTCCTATGTAATTCTCATATTCAGCTTTATTACTTTTTTTTTTTTTTTTAATAGATGGGAACTATGAGAGCTTTACTCCAATCATCTGGAATTAGACTTTCTGCCCAGGCTCTCTGAATTATGCAGTTTAGCCACTGTAAACCTTTTATATCTAAATATTAAGTATTTCTGGTAGATTATCATCCACTTCAGTTGCCTTTCACACATTTCAAGTTTTTGATGGATTTTTCTATCTCATGTCACTGCTTGTTTCCTTTACCAGTCTTTCAAAATAATTACTCCAAACATCTGGGATATATTTATCTTTTTTTCAATAGTCTCCAGAACATTTTGCCACCATCCTGATATTTATTTTCTATATTCTTACCAAAGTCTTCCCATGACTTTTGTTTAGTACTTTTACACATAGCTGAGCTCTCTTGCATTTTTCTCTGTATTCTTTTAGAGCATCTGCCCACCTATTTGCTAGTAACCTTCTTCTTCTTGTCCAGGACTGCTTCTTTATCATCTTGTGTCCACCATGGGGCTTTTATTTTTCTATCCTTGCAGACAACTTCACTACATACCTTCCTAGCTGAATCAATGAAAGTTTTCTTCAGAGTTTGCCACTAAGACTCCAAAGTGTGGTTCTTGTTTTCAAATGTTTCAATTTTTTAAAAACTTATACTGAAACTGTTTTTTTTTTTTTTAATGTGATATTCATTTATCTCCTACTTAGCACTAAGTGACAGCTACTTCCAATTTCAGATCCTTTGCACACTTTTGTATCCTTGCTTTCAGCATGAAGATATCACTATCAACAATAACACAGTCAATGAGACTTTTATTTCTTTCTTCTTCTATCTACATGTACCTGTTCAATTTTTTGTTGTTTTTCATATTTTTGTGAATTTTTTTATGGAGGATTTTTTTTTTTTGAATATCTACAATGACACTAGTATTTGTTTTGTTATATTTCATTGCAGAGTGCATGAAAGTAAGAGCAGGGGCATGCAGCTGAAGTGAGGAAATTGTGCACAATACTGTCCACACAGTTCATTCCTGTGTGCTTGTGACATAAGCACAAATTCTATCCTGTGACATAAATTCTAGCCGGGTGGCCCTATTTGGAGCTTTTCTTGAAGGTTCAAGACTCTGAAAAGTCATCCCTGACACACACACCTCATCCATAGAAGTCATCAAGGGTCTATTACTTTCCCTTCTTCCAGGAACTTTATCATTTATTACTATTTGGATAAGTCCACCTTTCATTCTTTTCAT
Source organism: Typopeltis vanoorti (assembly GCF_054136105.1). NCBI lineage: Eukaryota > Metazoa > Arthropoda > Arachnida > Uropygi > Thelyphonidae > Typopeltis > Typopeltis vanoorti. The sequence goes on from NC_143560.1 coordinate 113,291,640, forward strand.
GTATCCAAAATATTTCTGTTTTCCTCTGTTGGTGCTCTTAAGAAGTCTTTAACTTCTACCAAGAGGACCAGTGCTACTCTTATTCCTTGGCAAGAAGGGCACTTGCCACATGCCCAGTGCTTTGGAGGACCCATGTATCACAAACACAAAAAAATAAATGCATTAAATAAAGGTGAAAAATGAAAGATTTAGAATCAATTTTATGGAAAAGTAAATATTATGAAATAAAGCTTTATTTTATTGTGCAAATTAAAAGAGATGATATGTAAATAATTAACTTTTTGCCATGGATTATCAATTCAACAAATCCATCAGTAACATCACTCATTAGAAGAAATGCTAATGCTGTGAAGCATTTAATTTTTGTGTTGAATTCAGCATCTGTGTGATAGCAGAACTTCAAACCAGTGGCAACAATTTTGCAAAAGATTTTGCACCATATGAAATAAATAACCTATTATAGTTGTTGATGTCAATATGTTAGAAAAAGCATTGATAGTTACTTTCTCGAAGTAAACCATTAATGTTTTTGGATCTAATGATGAACATAAACCATTTAAGGCACTGAATAATCGGCTGTAATTCTGATTTGCAAAGGGTCTATTAACTGCATTACTGCACGCATCAACAAGGGGAGATCTGAATATTTATCATGCTCGATTACAGTCTGCTTTCCCGTATAAGGCTTGGAATCCCAAAAATATCCACTTTCGGATTCAGAAAGCATAAAAATTTTACCCCATACTTTGCTTTCTTTTTGGGGAATATACTGCTTACATTTCAGTCTACCTTTAAATGCAAAAGACTTTCATCGATAGTTGCAGCTCTCTCAGGAATGTATAGTGATCTACATTTCTGACGGATTTTCATAAGAAAATCATAAATTTTGTTGAGTACAGGGCAAGGATGTGTTGCCTGATCATATTCCTCATTACTCTGAAAATGCAAATACTTCATGACGAGACTGAATTGTTTTTCAGTCATAACATCATGAAACATTGGTGTGTTCAGAATCCAGTCTGTAGACCAATACATTTCGAGAGTGGGCTTTTTCATGATGCCTTGCACAATCAAGAGTGCTATAAATGTAAGACGCATATCGATATCTATTGGGCTCCAAAGTTTACTGTGAGAATGAGGACTGTATTCAACTTGTTGATGTTGTTGGCAAGCATAAAGGTTAGTCTGTTCCACTATGAAGGAAAGAATATCATCATCTAAAAATAGATGAAAATAGCCTAAAATGTTGCTGGAGTCAAAGTCTTCAGTAATTCCTGGCTTACCTATGAATGGAAACCATGGACAAGCTGGTGTACGTTCAGTGGCGAACACCCATTTTCTGCACGAAGACATATCTAAACTACAGGCAGAATCGCTATCTTCAGAGCTAGAAAGATTTCTCTCCTCATTGGTAGAACAAGAGCTGCTCGAAAGGCGAAGGCTCCAACTTTTTTCATCTCACGAACTTTTCTTTTCTTACCCAGAATGTTACTGCTATTGCTGCTCTTGCTTGCCATCTCACAAATGAATTGTGTATACTTTCTAATATTCCTTTCTGCCAAGTAACAAGTTGAAGATTAATGGAGATTACTAGCCCCCCCCCCCACCACCACCACCACCACCACTGGGAAATTCAAAAGAACATGCTCAGCAGGCAGCACACTAAAGAGCCCTGTGCAATAACTGAATATTTTACAGGCAGAAATTTCTTGTTTTGTTTTTCCATCTTTCTAATTGATTAGCAGACATTCGAAACATATTATTCTGATATTGCATTTGTAGGATGACAGTATTTTTAAATATTAATTTCCCCCTATTACCCAATGTCACATAACTTCCTGATTTATAATAATGAGGAAATAATATGTATATTTTCTTATTTATAATAATCAAAACTTAGTTTCTGTGTCAAAAAATTAAACGTTATATAGAACAATTATTATGGAAAAATCACGAATTAAATAAAAACCATACCTATGTTTCATAACAGTTTTCAGGTGTGTGGTAGCGTTGCAGCTGGGGGGGGTGAAACTATCAAAGTCGAAATAAAGTTCAATTCTATTGTGAAAATATGAAATTTCACATTTGATGCATGCACATATATATATTTTGTATCAGAGAATATACACAAAAGTATTGCTTACTTTAAAATTGGAGACAAATATATAAACTAGCAGAAAATATATACATATCAATTTAAATAATAACCGTTTATTTCATTTTATTAAAGACTGATTATACAGGGAAACCAAAAAGGTGAAAGTGCAAAGAACAGTAGATTACAATATTTTGAAAAACAATTAGTGATACGAGAATTGCATATTATTCTCTACAAAGCAAAGTCGTCTAAGAATAATTCACGGATTTCCTGAAGGATATCTGTGAATTATTCTTCGTAATATGATTTTGAACAAAGACAACATAACCTAGAACGTTGGCAGCCATTTTTTTAAAATAATATTTCAAATAGTTATCGTGAATTCATTTCTTCGAAAAATGTTCTGTCGAGTAAGCAATTAGACAAAATTAGCATAAAAACAATAAACATTGGTTCTCAAAGGTAATGCAATATTTAAGTGAATAAATTATGCAAGAATTTATATTTTGTCGTGGAATTATAAACTGTACAATAAAAAGAGAAAATAAAAATAATTTCTATATTTTTAGTCTCTCTAATATAACTAATAGTTAAGTTGCCCAGCATAAAACAAGGAACTGCATTTCTTGTTATAGAGAAATGAGACTCAGCTTCCCAAGATAATCTGTTTAAGTGTTCTCTACAGCATGAAGGATTATCGCACCTTCTAAAGGACAGAACAGCCAAATTGCACTTTTTATCCATGTTCTTTCAACAGGTGTATTGAATCGTATCCAGATTTAGCTGGACGTATATATACGTCCTGGCCGGTTGGAGGGTTAAAGGGCTTAAGTTCATCATTAGATCTCGAAACATTAACGGTTGACTTCATGACAGCAACTATCAATGCTTTTTCTAACATATTTATATCAACAACTATAACAGATTGTTTATTTTATATGGCACAAAATCTTTATCGTAAAATTGTTGCCATCGGTTTGAAGTTACGCTATCAAACAGATGCTGAATTCAACACAAAAATTAAATGCTTCACAGCATTTCTTCCAATGAGTGATATTACTGATGGATTTGTTCAATTAATGATCTGCAGCAAAAAGTTAATTATTTATGCAGTATCTATTTTAATTTGCACAATTTTTAAGTGATTTCATTATGTTATATATCACTATTACTCACCATAATAAAGATTTGCCTTTTTAATGATTTTATAATACCCTTTATCATCCACCGATTATTTACAAAAATTAATGCAAAATGTCTTCTGGGGTAAATGTTTACGGTGAAAATGTTTACAGCAAATTTTTCAGCCATTGATCTTACACATGCTTAAGATCACAAACTAGCCCAAATAACTTTTTGCAATTATGCCTCTTCATATGGAACTCTATCTCTTCAAATTTCTTATCATAATGTTTGTCCTTTTCTTGGTTGATGTGGTTTTCTAATTGCTCTATTTAATCTCTCATGTTCTTCTGTTCTTGTGTTGCTTTCTTTGTCCATCCTCCTCCTCCTGACCAGATTCCATGTAGATTCTATGATCCAATCCATGGGCCCATTGGACTTCTAAATGGACTTAGATGTTTCTATGTTTTGGCATTCTGTATTGTTTCCTCGACTCCTTCCTAGAGTATTTCAAGTGTTTCTTCATCAGCCTCCAGATAAGCTTCGAACCTTTTTTTTTGAAGTCTCTTCTGTGAAACACTCTGGGAATTACACAGATATCCAAATCTAGGGGAATAAGACTGCCTTGGAATGTTTCAGAGTTTCAGTCTTACTTTAGCTCTTACTAGTTGGCTCCTGGACAAGTATATACATCAAAGATGTTTGCTGCTTGTCTTCTGCCACTGTGGTGCCAGGAAGTAATCAATCTGGTACCTTGACCTATCAATCAATGTTCAAGAATGGTGTGTGTGCGTGTGTTTAGTAACAGGTATTAGTTATAACTGTTAGTATAAGGAAAATTCCAACAGTCTTTTGCTATAGGCATTACATTCACACAGACCAAATCCACCACACTCAGGCCTAACTATTACACTCTTTCAACTTTTGCACTCAAGTCTCCTGGAATGAAAAGGAAGAATATCTCTCCTTAGAAGGCAGTACGTAACAGTTTGCAAATTTTCATAGAACTCCTCATTCTCACACCTATTTGTGTGGGGAGCATAAACTACCATAACTGACACTGATAAGATGTGCCTTAAGTCTAATAAAAAGTATCCTGTCATTTTTGGACCCGTAACCATGAAAAGACATAGCCTGACCTTTTCTCAGTACCACAGCTATCCCATGGGACTTTAAATTACCCTCCCTCAAGTAAGCAACTAGCTGAACATCTTACTTTCTGAAATGACCTTCTCTATCCTATCTTGTTCTCTCATGGTGTCAATTCTGTACCTACATCTCAGTACAGACTATGTCAAGAGAGCCCATCTGAAACCCCCAGATATTCCATGTCCCTATTAAAGTTCTCTTTTGAAGTTGATCCTGTGCATTCACATTAGCACTGACCTGTGTTAAAAACTGTCATGCACTTCTCCAGACAGACACCTCTTCCTACACTTTAAATATGGCTTTTATTATTCTATGCGACAGTAGATGGAGCATAAGATTCATCACAAGGCATAATCATATTAGGTTATGAAGTGAAGTGTGAGCAAGAAGTGGTAGGGTTGCACAGGCCCTATCCACAGAATATGTGAAATACCTATTGATCCCATGCAGAGCATCTTGTTCTTCATTAAAAGCAATCATTTAGGGCTTTCCTCACCACTTGAGGGACACACCTAGCATGAGTGAGGTCTCCCAAGACAAAAATCTTCAAAATAACTAAATTTGAATGTTTTAGTTAAGGGATATTACATCCCATATTGTTTCTTAGCTGAATAAGAAACTCAAAGAGTTTCATGCCGAATATAGTAGAAACTATATAAAGTTCGGCAATTCCAAGCGTAAGCAAATACCTGGATACTGCAGCAACTGATCCTTAAGGTAGTGCAAGCTGAGGCAACTCATGTCAAAGGTGGAGCAAGCTCCGATCGCTATTCTTGATATTTACCCATAATGTGGACTTAGCTCCTAGGAGCTGTATTACTGTTCTACATTATGAGAGAAGGTCACTACCCAGACCGGTTTCAACCTTTATTGAGGTCTCATCAGTGAGTAGGTAGACCTAGTTAATACCAAGTTCGTAGTGAACAGAACTTACAACCCTTCTATGGTTGAAACCGGTCTGGGTAGTGACCTTCTCTCATAATGTAGAACAGTAATACAGCTCCTAGGAGCTAAGTTCACATTATGGGTAAATATCAAGAATAGTGATCGGAGCTTGCTCCACCTTTGACATGAGTTGCCTCAGCTTGCACTACCTTAAGGGTCAGTTGCTGCAGTATCCAGGTATTTGCTTACGCTTGGAATCGCCGAACTTTATATAGTTTCTACTATATTTGGCATGAAACTCTTTGAGTTTCTTATTCGGCTAAGAAACGATATAGGATGTAATATCCCTTAACTAAAACAAGTCATATGTCGCCGAATTAAAGCCTTTGGCTCTTCATATATCTAATAAATTTGAATGTTCTCCAAATACGGTGAACATCTTTCCTTTCAAGAATATTCAGGTATGCATTTGGTCACTATTCTTTCCAAATTAAATTTTAATAAGTAATTTTAAATATTTAATTTTATTAGCTTTCTCACTTTGGCACTTTGGTTATATGGAGGTAGCTCAATTTCCACTAAGCTTTGCTGTTTTATATTAGTATCAAATAATTAAAAGATATGGGAAAGTAATTTCTAATTTTCAGAAATTCAAACTACCATTTATAGTGATACCTTTTCTCCACATTTTTCACAAAAGTAAGCATTGTGACCATCTAAAAGCTCTCCCTTTACAAAGTGGTCTAAGGAATCCTGAAGATTATGGCTCTTTATTGGTAAATTTAAGGCCATAAAAGGTTCTTCCCTTTCATATCTGGAAAATGAATAAATTTTATTTCACTGCTCAAGCAATTTAACTTCATAAGAAATTAAAACTAAGGTTATTTTTTGTAAATGAAATTATTTTAGTTGTTGCTTCAAGCACCTCCTTTCAAGGTGGTGAATCCAATTCTACAATTCAAAAAATTCAATGATGCAAGTTTTTTTTTTTTTTAATTTGTATGCTTTGCATAGGTTTTTGAAATATGTTTCATAAATGAGTCAGTAATAATATAAAATTTTAAATGACTGTTCTTAATTGTTCTTCTATAGCTAAAGCAATTCACAATACAATTCAGATGTATTTTGAAAACAAATGAAGGCATGGCCTGAAGAGTATAACTCAACTTGCCTTGTATTAAGAAGAGAGGAGAAGAAACAAGGAATAAAAAGGGGGAGAAAAAGCGGCTTTTGACAAAGTTCCGATTTCCATAATGATAGACTTTTGGTGGAAAGATGCTCCTTACAGGCTTCATTGCAATCACTGATAATAGGATTTATTTTTTAATAGTTGGTTCCCAAGTTAGTCAAACTTGATGCAAGCAATAACAATTTTTTCTCTCAGAAAGTTGATATTTTAACCAAGCAACTCACAAAACTGACTATTTAATACTCACTATTTCAGATACCAATAGAGGTCAGAGTATAGGATCATGAAATGATGAGTTGTTGACTCTATTCTTACCTTGATGATCAAAAGCAACTCGGTTCAGCTATTGGTGACAATGGCTAAGGATGGAGAACAACTGCCCACCAATTTCTAAAAGTCAGTTAGGGCTTAAAGTGCTTTATAATAAAAAGACATCACAGGATTTTATTTTACTAATCAAGAACTAATGCAACACATGCTCTTAGAGTATTCACTTCAGTTCAATATCTTTGAATCTGTCTCATTTATTTCTTTATTATTATGCCACATTTAAAAGTTAGTAACTATAAAACAGGGCTACAGTGCTTTTAATGCATGTTGTTCAAGTATTAAGCAACAACACTTAGTAAGTACTGCATACTTTCATTATTGATGAAACAGGGGACCAAGATAAAAAGTGGGTTCTCCACATTATAGCCACATTGTGTAAAACTAATTTGACTCATTAATGGATTCAGAAAAAAGGCAGAATTATGATTTTTTTCAGTGCTAATGATTTAGAAAGAATGAAATGTTACTTCTATTTTTTAAGTGATGCTGGATATTCTAAGAATCTTATGCTTCTGGTGTGGAGCAGGTCATCATTATTTTCAGATGAAAGCATTTATAAAGTTGTGAACAAAATCATTTCCCTTAACAAAGAATCAAACAACCTTGTGAAAAGATTTGCAACTGTTTGAATAATAATTTGAAATACCTGAATTTTCAATCATCAGTTTATTAGCTCCAGGAAAGAAATTTCTGTTTTAAGAAATGATCAAAATCCTACCTTTATATTTTGAGATAAGGGAATGGAATTTTTTTACTGTGTGATATAGATAATCTTTTTTAGAGAAATGAATGAGTTCATGGGATGAAAGCTTAATACTTCTTCCAGGACTCTTCTAAAGCATGCTGAAAAAGCAGTTTTCATGCATAATAGTAATGAAAATCCTTCTAAACCACTTGCATATGCAATAAACAAAGAAGACTTTTGAAAATATGCCCAAGCTGTTAGCAATAAATTCCACCTTTGGAAATCTTACAGCACTTACGTGTAGGATTTTTAAAAATTTCAGATGGCAAATACATGGAATATTTGTTGTATCTCTTATTAGGAAAGTATTAAAAGACAAAAAATTTGAAAAGAATCTTAAGAAAATAAAAGCCTACAAATTCTTCAGTGATTGTTCTGAAAAACAATAAATTAACAAATATAAAAAAAATAGTTCATCAACTTGTAATGAATGATCACAAAACTGGTGACTAGGGATGTTAGTAAAGATTCACTTGTTTCATCCTCACTTGGAATTCTTTCCTGAAAACCTTGGTGCAGTGAGTTATGAGTATTGTGGTTACATAGGCATCATGGTACCAATGGTGCAACACCATTAGTACCATGAATAAGCTGAAAGTCAGAAGAAATGATTACACCAAATTCAAAATCTGAAAAATTGCACTGTTAAGGAAATAGGAGAGAAGACTATTTCCAAAGACAAAAGAAGAAATGAAAGAAGAAAAGAGAAGGTAAAACATAAAATTGTTCTGTGAGTTTGAATTGTAAAGGAATGCTAAATAGTGCTAAAGGTATTTTAACAAATTTACAGAAGAGCAAGTGAATTATCATTGCCTATTCTGATGAACAGCAACCATGAAAATATCTGTAGAAAAAAGCAAATAGCAGAAACTGAACATCTGTGCAAAACAGAGTGAGTGAATTGGTGAGAAATGGGTCATTAATAAATCCAACTGCTCTCTTCTGTATTGAGTAAAGTATCTGGGATCCATTATTAGTAAGAAAAACTGCTGTTTCAGAAAGCATCACAAGAATTTGGAATAGGTAAGACAATAGTCAGAGATTTATCTAAAGGAAGGACAGATCTATCACTACAGGAACAAAGCTCAGGATTCTAGCTGACTGTTTTTTTCAGTAGCTACCTACAGATATGAAACTTGGAATTTAAAATAGTCTGATATGAAAAAAGGGATGTGGCATTGTGGACAACTTTTAAGGAACCTATCTATCTCTTTTAAAACCTTAGTTACTCATCTTGCTTCTTCACATCCAAGAATTTCAATTCCTTTGACCTTTATTTGGGATCTCATCAGTGGGAGCCAGATCCAGAGGTGATACTAAGGTTGAAGTAATGCCGAAATCATATTTTCATATATGAGTAGCCAAAAGGTGTTTATTATTAACTTATTATTATTATTATTAAAATAATCTGGGTTAGAGATAGCTTTGGAAGCTTTTCCACTTGGTTATACTATAAATTAAAGATGCCAAGAAATTATATACTTGGTTTAATCCTTTATCCAAGTGTAAGCAAACAAAGTTTGCACTTGAAGTGCTTATGGAATACTAAGGCAAGTGATGAGTCATTAGCTTGAATTGAATTGCTTATGAGTACTATTTGTTTTCATTTATTTAAGGAAGAGTTTACAGAATATGGTCCACTAGAAATGATTCACCATCTATTTAAAAGTATTCTCTTCATGAATCTAACACTCTTTATCTGCTCCACCATAGACCCATTCCCTGTCTCCTAACCAGGAATCTACAAAATTCTGTGGAGTTATAAAATGTCTTCTCTTCAGATAGTAACAGAACATTCTGTCAGAATACTAAAAAACAATTTTAAAGGCTTTAGAAAAACAGGTCTAGCAGACTAGGGATCAGTAAACTCTTTCTCAGAAGGGCCATACTTTACCAAGATTTAAAACTGAAAGATAGAAAACACAATTTAACAATATTTTTTTTCATTAACAAAATACAGAGTATAACTTGACTAAAAACAGATTTTATGGAAAATTAGTGAGAATTATGGAATTCTTTTTTTTTTTAACAGTTATAATTATGCTTAAATGGAATTAAAAGTTAGTGTTCCAAATCATCAAAACAATTACAAATGGTTATCAAATAAGGCTGATCTGTAACAAGATATTATATATTTCATCTCAGAAAATGTCTTATTTGAGAGCCTGATTTGAATATAAACAAATATGTACCAATATACTCATGATGCCGGCCTGGTTGGCCGAGTGGTTAGCGTATCCGCTCTCCAGCCAATAGGCTGATGTTTGTGATTGTCTTCCACCTTCATACATTCCTTCACCCAAGTATAGATATACTTTCCCAATATGGACTGGGTCACCATGGGAGTAGTAGACCCAAACCTCCTGCAATGGGAGAGGCTTTCACCCTACAGTGGGTAGAAAAATAGGCTGTTCATCATCATCATCATACTCATGATATGGTGCGAATCCGAAACACATGGTACTCACAATACTATCAAGGTTAGCACTGTGAATGTGATGGGTGTGATAGTGCACACCAACAAAAGTGCAACATATGATCACTACTACAATTACATGGAGTACCAAAATCTCATTAACATTACTCTATGGATAATGAAACAGCAGTTTCATGATTCCTTTATAAAATTCATTTAAAAACTGTACTTAGCTCATGAGCCATACAATAATGTGTAGCTGGCTGTAGTTTGCTGGTACCAATCTGGACAAAATATAAATTTCATTAAATAAGGTTATGATACATCTAATAAATAACACAACACTAAGTACTTTAGTTATACTGAAAAATGCTTTTGATCTTTTCTATAAACCAAGTGCTATAATACCATCACAGTGACTGATGAATCAGCATCATGGTAACGTTGGAGATCCTGTATGAATATATGCCAGGCTGATTGATGAGAGGATCTTGTCTACTCTTCAAGATAGAAGTCATGGGTTTGAATGCCAAGGAACATGTTTAGGTGGCTGATGAATTTCATCACTGATGTGAGACTACCAGCCCAACCAAAAGTAACCTGAAAAAAAAAAACTTACCGTATTTAATCTCTAGACTGCCTCTAAATTATCTATAACTGACAGTCCATCTAGTCACAAATGTGATATAGAATTAACATGGAATAAATAAGAATAGGAAAGGAAGATGAATGAGCGAAATACATTTGCTTCATAGCACTGCTGTTGTTGAAAATGTACTTATAATTTAAATTTATTGGATAATCTAATCACAATTAACAAGAATCATATGAATCCATGAAAGTATTTTACCTGTGTGGGCATCCTTGACATATTTTCTGATCTGAAAAAATACCTTCATACTTTGTTTTAAACACAGGTTCCCAGCCAATTTCTTTGAGATACTCATCCACCTGATCAATGAGATGTGTAAAGAACTCAAAGGCATCCTGCTGTTCCCTTACATTTATTGGTTGTCCCCAAAGACGAAAACACTTCCAGAACTTTTCAGGTATATGGTACTGAAGTCTAGACTCTAATAAATGTCCAAACACCATTTGAAATTGGTAGAACAGACTGAAAAAATTCATTAAAATAATGAACCAAATATTACGTTGTTTTTGTTTATATAGCAATAGTATCAAAATCAAAAATGATTATAATAAAAAATGTTGATGCAGCTTATTTGTTTTGCAGAGCATCAAAATCTTAAAAGATATCTAACATACAGACAATGGTAAAAACCATCTGGTTTCCAGTTGGTGAGAGCAATATGTGGTTTTGATCTAGAGTATTAGGTATATGTAAAACTAAGAATAAAATAATAACATATATTACAAAGAAGGAGATTAAGATACAGTCAGGGGAGAGTGATGGGGGGAAAGAGAGAGAGAGAGAGAGAGAGAGAGAGAGAGAGAGAGAGAGAGAGAGAGAGAGAGAGAGTTTGAAAAGCTTGGAAGAAAAAGAGATTAAAAAAATTATAGTTAACAAAGAAATATTGTAAGATAGCAATGATTTGATGCAAAATAAAGTGAAAAGAATTAAAATGGAAAGTAAGATCAGACCTTTCCTCTCCATTTAAAAATTGCAAATCTCTCATTTGAAATGTCTTAAAACAGGAGCAGAAATTAATACCCCTCCCCTCCATACCCCACATATATTTTTGCTCTATGTTTGGCAAACAAAGCATGGTTGTATATGCAATCTACAGAATAGCATGTAGTACATAATAGCACATTCTTATTGCACAAAACGGAGTACATAACATATCTTTATTAATAATAATAATTATCATTATTTTACCTGAAGGGAGTTACGGCCTTATCAAAAGAGGCCACATATCATTCACACCAGTTATCATACTTTTTCTTGAATTCATTCAAACGAACTGTACTATTCACCTCTAAAGGAAAGCCATTTCAATTCCATATTACTGTATGAAAGAAAAATAGCTCTCACCCTCTTTCTTGACTGCAATTATTCTCAACTTCCATGGATGTCCTTAATCCTTTTCTCCTGGCCTACATAAAATGCAAAATTCCATCTATTTGTGTAACCCTTTCAGAAATTTTGTAGGAGACCTCTATTGTATCCCCCCCCCCTATTTACATTCCAAAAATTCTCAATCTTTTCTCATAATCTACATTCCACAGTCCCCAACATCATCGTTAACATTCTCTCTATGTGTTTTTATCATCTCAGGAAACCAGAAGACCTGATCTGTGCATCTGGTCTCAGGTGAGGTCAAATCAAATTCTTGTAAAGAGGCAAAAGTGACATCATTATTCTTACGTACCAGTGTTTGTTTCAGCATTGCGATTATCCTTTGAGTTATATGTTCCCTGAACTTCAACCTTTAGCAGCATCTCACCAATACAACAAGCCATTGGATAACTCAACATACCAACACACCTTCATATTCACTAACATTGAACTGAGAGCCATTTTCACATGTCTGCTACTTCTGTTCTGCTCTCCAACCAGTCACATGACCACTAGAAAACCATGGGGAAACTAAGAAAAGGCTGTTAGCACAGTTATAAACAAGCATAGCCAAATGGCAAGGGGAACAAAGATGTAAAAGTAAATAGTACAGAAGAAGTTTAAAACCAAAAATTACTCAATGAGAATTAAAGGAAAAATTAAAATTATGACATTTGCATATTAAATTGCATACAGACATACAAAATAAAAAAGATATTTGAATAGAATATGTATGTAAAATATGCTGAATAAATCAGCCCAAGAATACATGCATGTGTGTGTGTTTAAGTTTTAAATATATATGTAAAATATAAAGTAATATAACTACATACATACATAAAACCAGATAATATACTACAGCATATATATAAAGAAATATATGTATACACATGTGTGTGCAAGCACGCACGCACGCACGCACGCACGCACACACACACACACACACACACACAATACAAAAAGACAAAAAAGAAGGTTGTTGGAGAAGGTGTTTATGTAAGCACTGCAGATACAATATTACAAATAAACACTGGATTTTTAGTAAGGGTTCAAAGTCACTATTTCCAAAATTTTGATATTTTTAGACCATCATTCTGATTAAGACTGGGTTGATTGTTAAGATCTTCACAGCATTCTTTGAAGAGTATCTCAGATTTGAAAGGGATGTATGAATAATTTTTGTGTTGTTTCATAGGATCCTGTGGATAGAAGAAACCATATTCTGCAAGACCAGATTTCTTAATTGGAGAAAACGGATTTAATTCCAATGTTCTGATTGTCTGGTTTACAGTACAAATGGTCTGGCCAAAAGAGGAGCTTGCAGGAACAAGGAATTTGGTACATTTCAAGATGAGCCAACTAAAGCAGTCTGTCTTTGGTGGAAGGGAAAACAGAGGAAATCTTGTTTGGTAGTTTGCAAGTTGTTTGGAATTCAAATTTTTTAAAAAACTTCTGAGATGCATTCATGGAAATTTTCCTGTTATTGGATGATGAGCTATTAATAGGAGAATAATCAGTGGGGAGCTATGGAAATTTTAACAAAGGACTTGCATCGTCGAGCAAAAAAAAGGTGAGGGGAGGGGCTAATTTCGTCCTTATAATACTTATATTGCGACTTTGTAGAGCTTCTGACAGATATGATAATTCCTGTAGGATATCAATCATTAATGCTAGATCTTTTAAAAATTCCCACTTGAGAAGTCAGTTTAAAAAGCCCTTATATTTATAGTTCGATGTAAAATGCTTGCATAAAGCTGGGTAATTTCTCCATGCAGCAAGAGCCGATTGTAAAATGTAAGCTGCCTATCGTGGTTCAAACACATGGCCGATCTTTAAAATTTGGATACCAAGGTCTTTTGCAATCGTATTTAATTTTCATTGTTTTTTTGGTGATTGATGATAAAAAGCTTGCGGGGGCTTGTACGAGCCCCTTATAGCTCACCACTGAGAATAATGTTATCCAAGACGTGTTTATACAGAAAGTATCCATTAGAATTGTTATCTTTTATAGATTATAATTCTAGTCTAAGAGGCACATGTCATCTGCTCTTCTGAAAGTAGGTGACATATGATAAGTGTCTTGACAATTAAGCATTTTTGTGAAGGGTGATGCATAATCCTGGAGAATGCACCTTCAATGAACATTGGCTTCTTATAAAGGAAAGGCTCAGAAAGCCATCCACTTTCCTCTTTACAAGTGAATCCAAGAGGAAGGGCTCTTTTATTTTCTTTTTCTAATGTATTTGTTTTTTAATTTTATCTAATAATCTGTCTGTCTCTTCATTTTAGTATTGCCAAAACAGCAAATATGTCATTACCATAACAAAACAAGTCGAGAAACAAGGTATGGTAATAGTGAAGAGACATTCTTCCAACTGTTTCATGAAAGAATTTGATAAATGCAGTGGCAAGGGAACATTGCTCATGGAGTAATTTTCCACCTGCTTGTAGAGATTATCTTGCCAAGAAAAATCCAGACTGTCAAATAATTTAAGGATGTCAGCACCTCCCCCCCAACCTACGAATACATAACCTTAAAATGTAGATCTTATGCTTGAGCCCTGCAAAAATTTAAAAACTCGAGTTTTTATGTCACTTTATCATCTTTGATTCCTTTTACAGTACTCTTTCCTCCATTTTAAGCTTCTTCAATAGCCATTAGAACCTTTTTGCCACATTCTTGATATTTATCTTCTATATCTTCTGAGTAGAAGAAATGGATGCAAGTATTTGCACATGTGGAGTGAGTATGGAGAAAGAATGGATTTGTATAAGACGGACAGCCTACAATTGAATGTGTTTGGTATCAGGAGTCTCGGGAAAATATTAATTGGTATGTCAACAAAAAGTCAGAGAAATTAAATTATGATGGGAGGAATGGTGAGAATCTGTGTGTAAGAACAACAATGTTAAGTAAGAGTGGTAAGGATGGGAATGGGCATTATCATGGAAATGATTATGACAAGAGATCGATTTTGTGTTAGTCCGATTTAGATCTATCAAGCATGTGCAAGGCTCTCTGCATAGATAAGAACAAGGATCTGCAAGTTGTCCAACTGTGTCACACAGGCTATAGAGAAGACTATACAAAGAAATATGCAGGTAACTTATGATGTCTGTACATGAATGCCGGAGTATCAGAAACAAAGAGGTGGAGTTTGTTGCCTTCGTCAATATGCTGAGACCTCAGTTTGTAGACATTAGTGATACCTAGCTATCAGAGGCAGACATATTAACTGGTATCAAGTATAAAGGGTACAATAGTTTTAGGAATGATAGACCTGATAGAAGAGGGGGTGATGTGCTGCTAATGATATTGGACGATTTGAATCCAGTTAGTGTTGACCTATGACTGTAATACTAGTAACAGTTTTTTATGTGACAGTGAGTTTGAAGCCATCTGGTGTGAGGTGGAGTCTAACAAGATCAAATACATAGTGGAATGTTGTTACAGACCTGGTGGAGTGGTTGCTAGTGACGACGAACTGCATCACCAAATATACATGATGGATGTGATATGAGTAAATAATGGGAGACTTTAATTATCCAAACATCGATTACCTGCTCAAATGAATTTGAAAAATTCCTCTTCTGGCTTAGGATACCCTTCTAGGCTCAAATAAATTTCATTATCCATTTCCTCATTTTGAAGTTTGCCCACATAACTCTATTTGAAATTGGCTTCCAATTAAGAGGCCAATTTCAAATAGAGTTATATCTTCATGTTTGATGTTGAATGCTACTGCTACTCCTTCCTTTCTCTGATAATTATTGCCTGAATATAGCATCCTATAGTTATTATTTAGCAATATCTCACCTTATTTTGCCTTCTTTCTGTCAGTAATGCCAATTATGTGATTGGTGATTTTCTTGTTCTTCTGGAAGTTTGATTTATTCCATTAGTACTCATTATGTTGATGGTTCCTATATTCATTTCTTCTGATATTTAGTTTGTTCTCCTTCTACTAGATGTTGAGTAATTGGTCCATGCTAAATTTAATTCTAGGATAGACTGCATTAATTTTCTCTAGAAATTCATAATGCGCAGACAATGAAAAGTTTGAGACTGTAAATACATTGTCAACATACTGAATCCAAAAAAAGGGCTTTGGAGAAAGGATGCTAAGAATATGTTCTTCAAAATATTCTATGTATTAGCTGGCCAAAGTTGGAGAAATAGGAGATCCCATTGAAGTTTTTTCAATCTGTTTGTAAAACTTATTTTGGTTTTGTTAGAAAAATAATTTGTGTTTATAGCAAAGTTGAATAATTTTATAATGTCAGGAGGAAAACCATTATGTAATAATTTTAACGTATTAGTAATGGGAATATTTGTAGAGAGCAAAACAGCATCAAACTATCTAACATATCTGCGGCCATTAACGATATTCCTAAAAATTTGTTCTTGAAATCGTTATTTAGAATAACATTAAGATTATATCTTGCTCCATGTGAGTGATAGGTCATGCCTGGCCAGTCATGCTATATCTACTAGACAGAGTATAGAATAAAACTAAAGTTTTACACAAAACTTCTTTATTAGGATGACTTTATAAAGAAAGCTGTAAAGCCCATATCCATTGACCAAATCCTGGTAAATAACTGTATGAGATCTTCCCAATGTTTTTTGGAAATTATCCTTAGCAATACTCCTCCTTTTTTTTTTGTACACAGGTGATTAATATATTGTGTTAATTATTCTTTTTTGTTTCTAATATTTGAATTCCAATAGTTTTAGATGGAGCTATCCTGCAATTAAGATCTGATGTATTGTAACAATCATTTCAATTTAAATTATTATTATTTTTTATCTCTTGTACTATGTGTACTGAACACAGTTGTGAAAAATGGTTGAAAACTCTGCTGATATTAAATAATAATGTTTTCCAGTGTAAGTTATTGTTCTGAAATTTAACGTTTACATTATGTCTTCTACTATGTGTTAATTTTTTGCAATATTCTAACCAAGCTCTTCAATCTAAATAGTAAAATTGGTTTAAACGGTATCCTGTGTGCCACTAACTTAGTCTTTTCACTATTATATGGGGGGAAAAAAAATGCAACTCTCTCTCTTATTCAATATAAACTTATTGAACTTACATCCTTATTATTACTTCCTTAAACACTCCTTTACAACTTACCATACACTATCAACATTCAACCCATGATGCAGTTTCCCATGCCATGACATTGATCCAAGCCTTCTCCTAAGTTTGTCATACTTATCAGCTTTTAAATTCCTCCCCTCTTAACTGAAAATTTCACACATTTAGCCACTTCCCAGGTCAAGACCATACGATCACTCTCACCAATTGGTGGCAATGTAGCCATATCAGTTATAGACAAATTTTCTGCGGTAATTACTAAATCTAGCACTCTGAAACCCCTAGTACATTCCATCACATGCTGCCTCAGGTAATTATTCCTTAATAACTGCACAAATGCCATTTCCTTCCTCTCATTTGTCCAATCCTCCATCCCACATCTATGTTCTCATTGTTGAAGTGCCCCATAATTACCCATCCTCCACTCGTTGAGCTTATTTGCCAATGCATACTCTACCCATCCACCTTTACATCCCCTTGTCTACAGACAACTGTATATTTTGTTCTGCTGTCCACTATATAATACCAGATGGCCTCAAATGTACTATTTGCACTGGATTGCAGCATTCATTAGCTATCATCAATAATACTCCACCCCAACCATTATTTTCTCTCTATTCTCCCTGAAAATACAATATCATTCACATTCTATCCCACTAACTACATAATCTTCTGTCAGCCATGTCTCACTAATGCAATAACCTTTGGCATGATGAACTAACCAATGCCAAAAACTCTTTTTCTTGTTCCACATGCTCCTGGCATTAGCGCACATAAAGTATAATAGCTTCTTAGGCCCACTACTGTCCTTACGGTTTATACTAACTATCCCATTCTGATGTGTTACCAGTGATACTAACTTAGGCATCTTCTGCATACTCTTACATTCAACTGCCTCACTGGTATCTGTGAACATGCTCAACAGTTTCTTTAGTTGCAGTCATTATCTATACATTAATTAATATTAATCCATCCTCTATACATTACATAATTGACCATCAAATGCCTACTAACATCTTACATAATCTACCATCCACATGACATGTCATTCATCTACCACCCACTAATAGTAGTTTTATTTGTCGACTGCATAGGGACTCTGACTGATCTGATTATATGCAGGATAAAAAACCCAGGTACATGGGAGGACAAATACCTGCTATCTCTTTATCATATAGGATCCCCTTTCAACTGAAAAAGCCCATATAAAGAAAGATACCTCTCATCATGATAAGAATCATCATCATCAAATTCCTGACATGTACCCTCAAGGGGTGTACAGGATATGATAGTACTACATGGAAAATTTACATCATTACTGACTTCCTTTCTAAATTTTCCTCCAAATCAATCTGTTACCCGTCAAGACTCCAACATTGTCAGATCTTATATTTCTATTTTCAAAGGCACTTTTTATCCTATCAATCCACTTATATCTTGGTCTTCCTCCAGGTCTTTTTCCAGACAACCTGGCAGAGAACACTTGTTTTGCTAATCATTCCTCTCCCATTCTGTTTAAGTGACCATACCACCTGAGATTAGCTCTGCTAACGCATTCCTGGATGCTGACAATGTCAAGTTCTTTGCTAATATTCTCATTTGTAATGTGATACTGCCATTGATGCCATCTGTTCATGCCCCTAATCTTTCTCAGGACTCTCATATCTGCAGTCTCTAATCTTTCGTCAAGTGTTTTACTTCTGACCCAGCTCTCAGATCCATAAGTTAAAATCAGTTTGAACACTGTGTTGTATACAGCTAATTTAGCATGTTGACTAATTTCTCTCTTATTCCATATAAATTTATTCACTTGACTTCCCACCATACCAGCTTTGTTGATTCTGTTGTCTATTTCCATATTTAATTTATCATCTTCATTAAAAATCGTGCCTCAGTAGCTGAAATGTTTTAATTTCAGCTACTGAGGCACGATTTAATTTTGTTTGATAATTTCTCCATTCAAAATGCAGTTGATATTTTCAATGCTTCTGCCTATTTTTGTTGTCTTTGTCTTGTTATTGCTGACCTTCATACCATATCTATTATAACAGTTGTTCAATTTAGTCAAGGAATCTTGCAGACTTCTAGCGGATTTATTTAGAAGTGATCCATATAGATAATGCGCATTCTTGTCTGACACCAGATTTAACATTAAACCATCTTCCTGTACTTCCTTCAATTCTAATTTCTGACTTACAACTCAAATAAAGACTAAGTATTGCTTGATATAATATCCCATTGACACCATATAACTTTAGCGTTTGAGTAGCTTCTCTCTTGACACTTTGCCATATGACTTTTCCAGATCTACAAAGCTTAAATACAGATCTCTATTATATTCTCACACTTTCTCAACTATTTGTCGTAAAGTGAAAATCTGATCCTGACAGCCTCTATTTGGCCTGAATCCAACTTTTACTTCACCAACTTTTCTTCCACAATCCTTCTCAACCGTTTCTCAAATATACTTGTGTAAATCTTACCAGAAACACTTAGTAGAGAAATACCCCTGTAATTCTCACATTTAATTTTATTTCTTTTTATATATAGGTACTATGAGAGATCTACTCCAATAATCTGGAATTCACCCTTCTGTCCAGACCTTCTGAACTATGCAGTGCAGCCACTGTAAGACTTTTATGCCGTCATACTTGAGCATTTCTGGTCAAATATCATCTACTCCAGCTGCCTTTCCACATTTCAGGCTTTTGATGACTTTTTCCTACTTCAAGTATGGATTGTATTCCTGATTAGATGCCTGTTGGATGTTTTTTTACTACTGTGCTGTCACTGATTGTTTCACTTAGCAATTTTTAGAAGTAATTACTCCATACTTCAAGGATATTTTTTTCTCCAGTTTTCATGTCACCTTTATCATCTCTAATTCCTTTTACAGTAATCTCTCTTCCATTTGTGAGCTTTTTCAACAACCTCCAGAATATCTTGCCACCTTCTTCATATTTATTTTCTATGTTCTTGCCAAAGTCTTCCCATGACTTTTGTTTAGCTAGTCTTACGCAGTGCTTAGCTTTCTTATATTTGTCTCTGTATTCTCTAAGAGCACAAGTTGACTTATTTGCCAGGAACTTTTGATATGAATTTTTCTTTTCTTTCACTGCCTCTTTAAATTCCTGTGTCCACCATGGAGTTCTGATATTTCTATCCTTGCAGACCACCTCGCTACATGCCTCTCTGGCTGAATCAATCAATGTGTTCTTCAGGGCTTGCCACTGAATCCCCAAGGTTTGGTTCCTGTTCCCAAACTCTTTCATTTTTTCTTGAATAATGGTTGTGTATTATTTTAATCTACAGTTCACATCTGAGAGCTGCTCAACTTTAATTTGCTTTAAAACCAAACCAATATCAGGTCTCTTCTAATCAGAAGATGCGTTTTTCTTGAAGGTGTACTTAAGAGGCACTAAAAATTTAAAAAAAAGATATTTGTTTTCGGCGGTTAGATGAAACTGTTTCACCCAGCTAAAAGCAAAAATCACTCTGAAATAATGCACTAATTCTGGTCCTGCAAATGATTTGATTTAAATTAAAACTGATATACTGTACTAACAAATTAGTGTAATGATACCAAATATCACATCTGATTAAATCACATACACTAGAGCAGTTATTTCATGTGTATAGACATAGTATAACTGCTGAAAAGAACTTAAAACAGGAATATAATTAAAAAAAAAAAAGTATAACATTAATGCTTCTTTTAAAACAAAGCTTTGTTCTTTAGAAGAATTTTGATTAATTTATAATTTTTTTTTTAAATTTTATTTAGGTCTGTTTATTTTTTTGGCTCAGTTGATTATTATCTTATACTTTGTTTTTTTTAAATACCTCACCTATCTTCATCAGGATCTTCTTCATCAACAGACAATATTGCCTCCTTGACACCAGGCTGCATATACAGCTGCTGAATCACAGAATTCATGTAGCAAGTGGCACCAGCATTTTTAAGGCCAACATAACCACACAAAGAACGACCAGCTACTAGTGGTTCATACTAGTAAATATATTAAGGAAACATGAATAAGTTAAAATTAATATTGTCAAAAACTGGAAGTCGCATTAATCAGAATTTCAAAATATTGTTGATAATTTTTTCTATTTATATTATTTATGCATTATTTATACATTTATAATGAATACTGAAAAGATGGAAATAATGCATACTGATTTATATACAGGTAACCCCCATATAACACGGCATTCCTACAACACTTTCTCGCTCTAACACAGTTCAAGAATTGGGGAAATCCCCATACAACATGGGATGTGATGAGAGCTTTTAAGAGCAAGCACCATCTTGTTCGATATTTTTCATTCGAGCACGTATGTCGTGTCACATTTGTGTACAGAATTTTAGAATTTAATAGAATTTTAAATTCATTTTGTTCGTGGAGTATTAAACATATTTTAAGACTTTCACTGTTTTCTTCTTTGTACTATTCTTTGTATGTATTATTGAACCTTTTTTAAAGAAGTGTTGAATATTTCTTTTTTGTGAATCAATTTGTAGTCCTGAACAATGTCTGCCAGAAGTAAAAAAGTACCTCTTAAAAGACATTTCATCCCGCTAGAATTAAAAATACAGATTTTGGATCATCTTAAAAAGGGGGGGAAGTATCATATGCTGCAAAAACTTGGGATTTAAATGAAGCAACAATCCAGACCATACAGAAAAATGAACAGAAAATTAGAGCTTCTGTTGCTGCAGGTTGTTCTATCTCCTCAAATATGACAGCTCGTCCCAGAGCACCAATACTTGAAAAATGGAAAAATTCAAAAAATGTATTCAAGAATTACTGGTGGAAGAAGAGACTGATGAAGCAAATCTGGTGTAAACAAAATTAATTCAGAGGGCGATAGCACAGATGGAAACGATGAAGTTAAACATTTTACCCTAAAAAGCATAAAGAAAGGCCTAGACTTAGCCGAACAATTGGAGTTATATTTTCTAAATGAAGATCCTTCCACTGAAAGAAGCACAAAATTTACATGAGAACTTCACAAGTGCTTAGCTCCATACAATGAAAGGCTGAAGCACGCGCTGGGTGATTTGAGGTGGTAGGGAAAAGTGTTTTTTTAAACAGTGTATAGTGAGAATTCTTTTGTGAATTGCTGGATTTTTTTCTCAGTAACACAAGTGTTATTTAGTAGTTCTGCTTTTGGAGTTTCGTTGTTATATATTGTGTTATTTTTGGGTTACCGAGAAGGCGAGGTCACAGTCGGCAGCACTTGCGGTGGAAGACAAGATAAGTTTTCGCTATCAAGTATAGTTGAATATAGTGTTATATTTATATATATATATATATATATATGCTTATATTTAGCATTTATATATATATATATATATATATATCTGTGATACAGAATTCATATATATTTTTAGCGATTAGTTTAGTAGTTAGTTACTTCACAGTAAGGAATGATGGCGGACACAGCTGCAATCACAAATGGCATGTCACCAAGTCCTCTGCCATTTAAGAACTCTATTATACATAACATAATAAAGGACTTTATGGCATGCAGTGTTTGTGGCATGTATGATTGCCAGGAGTTGGATATGTGGTGGGTGAGAGAAGGGGGAGTGCGTATATGCACAAAATGCAGAATTCAGGGACAGGAAAATGTCGGGAGACGAGTAGTGTGATAGGAGAGAATGACAAGTGAAGTATGAATGAGAAAATAAGAGTCGGGAGTGTGGAAGGCTTGAATGACTGTGAAGTTTACGGAGATGGTTTTGATTGGGTAATGAATGGCGAGTAAGAGAGAGACTAACTTGCAGAGAGGAATAGATGAGCTGAAAGAGAAGGTGGAATGTCTTGTGAATGAGAAGAAGAAGAGAGAATAGGATAAGTGGAAGAGAGGGAATGAGAGAGAGGTATGGGAATGATAGAAGAGGAGAGAATGGGAACAGTAGAAGAGATGGAATGAAAGAGAGTTATGGGAATGATAGAAGAGGAGAGAATAGGATAAGTGGAAGAGAGGGAATGAGAGAGTTATGGGAATGAAAAAAGAGGAGAGAATGGAAACAGTAGGAGAGAAGGAATGGTAAGAGGTGTAATGTATATTGACTCAATGATCCGTGGTGTGCAAGATAGGATGCGTGGAGTATTTGACTGGAGAAACGATAGAAAATGGCAATTAAGAAAGGTGAAAGGGTGGATGAGATGATTGTGATGGTAGGAACAAATGCCTTGAGAGGTAATATAAATTGGACAGCAAGAGATATGAGATTCTTGCTTGAGGTAGTACGAAAGAAGACACAGAGAGGAACGATAGTGTGCATGTTGCCTAGGTATGATAGTGACGAGCTAAGCAGAAGAGCAGTAATATTGAATAACATAATAGCTACAATGTGTCAGAAAAGAGGACTGGAATATGTGGATGCTTAGAGGGCATTTGAGGAGAGAGAAGAACTGTATGTGAGAGACCACTTGCATTTGAATGAGGAAGGACGTAGGCATCTGGAGAGATTGCTGTTCTGAACTGGTCAGTGTGTCAATGCAGGGAAACTAGAATGCCCAAGGTGGAAGGTAGCAGGGGTGGCCTCTCGTGGGAAAGGGTAATTGAGAGAAGGGGGACAACATCAGGTAACGCTGAGCCCAGTGGAGTCTAGAGGAGATAATGCTGGGTATAGAAATAGTGACATTTTTATGATTTATACTAATGCCAAGAGTATTCGGAATAAAGGAGAGGAATTGGTGGTGCTAACAGCCTGGCCAAAGATTATTAGGATCTTTGAGACATAGTTGACAGAAGAGGGTACAATAACAGGAATAGAAGTAACAGGGTACAGCACTTTTCGGCAGGATAGGAAGGGAAAGCGTGGTAGTGGAGTACTGCTTATGATAAGTGACATGTCCTCTAGGAGTGGAGGCTTTGGAAGGCAGCAACACTAATGATTTTGAAAGCATATGGTGTGAGGTAGAGATAGGCAAGATGGGATATTTAGTGGGGTGTTGCTACAAACCAAGGAGCACAGAGGGTGGGGACCAAGAGATGTTTAGACAGTTGAGCTTGGCAAGTGCAAGAAGAAGAAGAAGAATGATCGTTATGGGAGATTTTAACTACAGCAGTATAAATTGGGCAGAGGAAGATGCATGTAGCAATAAGGGAATGGAATTTCTAGAATTCTAGAAGGAAAATGGTCTTAGGCAACATGTAATAGAGGGAACAAGAGGTTCAAGAGTTTTGGATCTGGTTATAGCATCAGAAGAGTTGATAATAACTGAGATGACATCTCTCACACCAGTTGGAGAGAGTGACCATGTGGTTTTGACTTAGAAGATGAATAGACATGCAGGAGTATCAAAGAGACAGGAACATATGTGGAATTATAAGGCAGGTGATTATAACAGTCTTAGACATCAACTTGGGAAAGTTTCATGGAGGGGGGAATTGGAAGGCCACGATATCATTAGTGCTTGGGAAATTGCAAAGGAATATTTGTTAGCAGCAATAGTAAGCTGTATTCCACAAGTGAAGAAGAGGACACAATTTGGTGTAAATTGGATGTCAAATAATATTAAACATGAACTGCATGTGAAAAAGAGGCTATGGAAGAGATATAAGGAGACAGGTGAAGAGCAGACGTATGAAGAATATAAGACACAGGCCAGAAAAGTGACTAGTATGGTATGGAAGGCGAAACTGGAATATGAGAGGAGATTGGCACTAAGATCCAAAGAAAATCCTAGAGAATTTTTTAGCTATGTGGCCAACAGGAGGAGGAGAAATTACTGTGGAAGAATGATATTGTGGGATAAAAATGGGAATAGAGTGACTGATGCAGAGGACATAGTGGAATTGTTCAATGAACACTTTATTGGAGTATTTCATCCTAAAGGCATCAGTTTTAATGCTAGAGGGATAGGGCTGGTTCAAGGTTTAGAGGTACAGGAGGAGAGTGTGTTTCAGATACTGAGTACTCTGGATGTCAGTAAAGCTGTAGGATTAGATGGTATTTCACCATGAGTTTTGAGAGAATGTGCTAAGGAACTTTGAGACTTTTATTGGAAAGCCAGGTCTAAGGAACAAGCTCCTTTGACCTGGCTTTCCAATAAAAGTCTGGCTACAGGATAGCTGCCCAGAGAATGGAAGGAAGGTAAGATAGTGTCATTGCATAAGGGCGGTAGCAGATTGGAAGTGTCTAATTATAGGCCAGTTTGTGTGTCATCATTAGTTGTTAAGATTGTGGAGAAATTAGTTAGGGACAGTATACAACATTGGGCAGATGAAGGTAATGTTATCTGTGAGAGTCAACATGGATTTGTGAGGGGATGCTCTTGTTTTAGTAATATGCTAGCCTTTTATAATAAAGTTACAAGAGCAGTAGATGAGAAAAAGGCATATACTGCCATTTTCTTGGATTTAGAGAAGGCATTTGACAGGGTGCCACATGATAAGCTGATATTTAAGTTGCAGCACATGGGTTTGGATGTCAGGTTGGTCAACTGGATACAGGATTAGCTGTCTGATAGGTATCAGAGAGTTGTGTATGGTGGGGCAGTTTCAAGGAGGCAGAGGGTTACAAGTGGGGTCCAACAGGCTCGGTTACTGGGACCTATATTGTTTAACTTTTATATCAATGATATTGACAGTGGATTGAAGTGGGATATTCAGTTGTTTGCAGATGATGTGAAGCTGGAAAGGGTTATTAGTAATAGTGCAGATGTGGTAGTCCTGCAGGAGGATTTGAATAAGCTAGACAGTTGGGCAAATGACTGGGGGTATCGGTTTAATGCAGCAAAATGTAAGGTCTTGAGGTTTGGGACACATTGATGGGACGCTGCATACTCTATTGGAGGAGCTATACTGGAGGAAGTAGGGGAGACAAGAGATATGGGGTTGATGATTGATAGAAACCTGAAATTCAAGGGACATATTGAAAAGGTGGTGAAGGTAACACAGAGGATTGCTGCAATAAGGAAAAGGATGCTGACCTGCAGAGATAAAACAGTTATCATTCCGTTGTATAAGACCCTGATCAGACCACACTTACAGTAGACTATTGTTCTCAGATTTGGTCCCCAGGATTTGAAGGAGATAAATTAACTTTGGAAAGAGTACAGAGGTGGATAACAAAGACAGTTTCAGAACTGTACAATGTTAGTTATGAGGATCGGCTGAGGGAATGTGGACTGCAGAGTTTGGTGGATAGAAGAAGGAGAGGTGATATGATTGAAGACTTTTAAACTGTTGAGAGGTGGTTACAGGGTTGATGCTGGGAAGTTCTTTCCCTTGGTTGAACAGCGGGAAGGAGTGATGACAAGGGACCATTCCTGGAAGTTACGAAAGGAAACTGTGAGCAAGAGGGTGAGAACGAGAACAGTCAATGAGTTTAAGGAGTGGTATGCTAGACTTGGTGTTTCCTGGGAGGGCCCTCCCACATTGAGTCTCGACAGACTTGTGTTTCCTAGGAAGGACCTACCACGATGAGTCTTTTGACTCCTTGGAGACCTAAATAAGAATGAATAATAATAATAATGATCTCTCAGCTAAAAGCAAACAATTGAAAATAAGATTTTTTTGGCAAAAAGTAGAGCATAGAATTCAAGATGCTGCTGAAGAAAGCCTCAGAATAGGAGGATATTTTGCCATAAAGAAAATGCCCTCGTTTAATGGTGCTTAGTAATGATGACGAAGAAAACATTATGTAATACTTTTGATCAATTATTGTTTTAATAAACATACATTTCTCTTAGTTATAAAAAGAAAATAGTATAGTTTTTTTAACTTTTTGAATTTAACCTTGTTTTTTGTACTAGTTTTTTTGTTTTGTGTATAACACAAATTCTCATAACACGCATTTTTTAGGAACTTAACATCTGTGTTATATGGGGTGGGGGGTTACCTGTATGTATTAATATAAATTAATTTATGTACTGGGATTTTCAAACGGTGGTTTTTGAGTCAGATGTAAATAGCAAAGACTTATCAACTGGTCTATGATCAAAGGGTAAAGCTAATTATAGTTGTGTGTAATTTTATTTTTCGTATATAGTCTATGCTGGCCTGGTTGGTCAAGTGGTTAGCATGTCCATTCTCCAGGCTGTGGGTTTGAATCCCCCCCCCCCCCCAGGCACTGATGTTTGTAATTGTCTTTCACCTTCATACATTCATTCATACAAGTGAATAAACACTCTCCCAAGATGGACTGGGTCACAATGGGAGTAGTAGACCAACCCCCTCCTGCAATGGGGGAGACCTTCACCCTGTAGCGGGTAGAAAACAGGCTGAACTCTTCATCACCATATAGTCTATACTTACAATTTCAATTTAAGAGAACTGAGGTTCACTGCATACTAAATTATATTAATATCTATTTGAGCTGTTTTATTATTATTACAGATGAAGCAGCAAAGCAAAATCCTAGTCAATTCTAATTATCTGGTCAACAGAAGAAATGGAAAGTATGGAACACTAACTCTTGGTTGGGGAAATGGTACACAAGTAACATTCACTGAAGATATAGCAGAAATGTTCAGTGAGTACATTTTTCCTCCTATCACCGTTATTGTATTAAAACAGTTATTCTAACACAGTTCATCAACACTTAAAAATACTCTTCCTCTATCACTGTTCTAAACTAGGAAATCGCATACTTAAAAGACATTTATTCTTGCCAATACCCTCAACCAAGGTTCGAGAAATCCATTTGCTCACTCGCCATGGGCAAATTATCAGACAAGTGGTGAGTGAATTTTCAGCCTCATTCTTAATGTATTCAAACTGTACTACCTTATTTTCTTTGCATAATTTACACATTTTTTTCATGCTAAAACATCATCACATTCACTGTGAAGTTATTTGCCAAGGGAAACCTCCAATGAATTTAAGTAATAAAGAAGTTTTATTTCCAAGCAGGAGATATTATCTTACGTAATTAACTTCATAAGTTAATTCCTCCGTAGACTGTTTGTCCCTGCCAAAAGTTAGTTTGCATGAAGATACTCTCAAAGATATCTTGTTGATGTTTCCCAAATGTGAAGTAATTGCAATCCACGACAACAGGTACTACTGTTTATCTCTCACCCTCTGCAGCCACAGATTAATTTTGAAATAAAGAGTCAGGTATTCTCAAGCATTTTATTTTGTATAACTTGCAAGTCATCACCATTCTTATAAAAATTAGAGATATCCTTAAAAAATTAATTTATTTTATTACTAATTGACTAAGCTAATTCAAGATTTGAACTGTTAAAATAAGCCTAGTGTAATTATCTTGAACAAATATGAAGAAAAGTGACTGTCTATTATTAAAACACTTAAGGAATTGAACAACGTAGTTAAGGATATAAATTAAATTATATTTTAATAAATATTTTCCGATATTTCGGCAATGTCACATTGCCATCTTCTAAAGGAACTTACAAAAAAAGCACATGCACGTAGGCACTACAAACACAGTAACTGGGAATGAAGAGATGAAGCTATTGTTCTCCTAAAAGTCCTGATGGTGCCCTCTAGCGGGCTAAGTAGATGTTTTTGGCCGTTGGGCTGAAGGTCTGCTGATGTAAGCCTCCCAAATTTGGGGCAGTCGCATACAACCAAATTTGTTGAGGTTTGGAGAATTTCTTAGGGCTGAGGCTGATTCCATAAATAGTCTTTTGTATTTGTATTTGCTACGGTGTATTACTGTAGCTTTCTTCCACTGTATTCTGTGGCGTGTATCCAGAGCATGGTCCGCAAGACCAGAATGGCTGTACTTGTGAAACCGGATGTAGTCCTTGTGTTCAGAAATTCTGATATTCGCTGTCCTGCCTGTTTGGCCAAAGTAAGACAGATTACAACTGCAAGGGACCTGGTATACACCAGGTAGGTCTAGGGGAAGTGGTTGGTCTTTTGTGGAGCGGATAAGGGATGCCAATTTTCTGTAAGGTTTGTAACAGGAGGTCAGGTCATGCTTTTTTAAGATTTTGGTAATCTTTTCTGAGGTGCCTCGGATGTAGGGAATGGTGATGGATTTAGAGTAATCCTTGTTGTGGAGGGGATCTGTGGTTTGTAGGTTCTAATATTTTTTGGACTTTTTTTGGGGAGTAGCCATTGGCTGAAAAAGTGTTGAGGAGGTGATTTAGTTCAGTGTTTAGGGCCAAGTCGTTTGAACAGATTAGTTTAGCCCTGTTGTATAGTGTTTTCACTACTCCATATTGTTGTGAGGGGGGGGGGGATTGTTGGTGAATGTATGGAATATATGAAATAGCCTGAGTTCATTGTGAACTGAAATAAGGCTGAGATATCGGGAGAAAATTTAGCTTGGATTAGCTCTAGAGTTAAATTTTCTCCCGATATTTCAGCCTTATTTCAGTTCACAATGAACTCAGGCTATTTCGTTTGGCAAGGAAAATTCTACAAACAAATAGAGGGGACAGCCATTGGTTCACCACTCTCCCCACCCTTGGCCAATTTCTTTATGGAGACCTTTGAAGAAAAAGCCTTAGCCTCTGCCCCACAAAAACCAACCATATGGCTTTGCTACGTTGATGATGTGTTTGCTATTTGGCCACATGGCTCTGAAACACTTCTCTCCTTCTTAACACACTTAAACAACCAACACCCCAGAATCAAGTTCACCCTGGAGAAAGAGGAAAACAACAGTCTCCCTTTCCTAGATACACTAGTCACCTGCCAGCCTGATGAAACGTTGGTTTTCTCTGTTTATAGAAAACCCACCCATACAGGCAGATACATTCACCAACAATTCCCCCCCCCCCCCTCACAACAATATGAAGTTATTAAGACACTATTCAACAGGGCTAAACTAATCTGTTCAAACAACTTGGCCCTAAACACTGAACTAAATCACATCCTCAACACTTTCTCAGCCAATGGCTACTCCCCAAAAAAAGTCCAAAAAATATTAGAACCTACAAACCACAGATCCCCTCCACAACAAGGATTACTCTAAATCCATCACCATTCCCTACATCCGAGGCACCTCGGAAAAGATTACCAAAATCTTAAAAAAGCATGACCTGACCTTCTGTTACAAACCTTACAGAAAATTGGCATCCCTTATCCGCTCCACAAAAGACCAACCACTTCCCCTAGACCTACCTGGTGTATACCAGGTCCCTTGCAGTTGTAATCTGTCTTACTTTGGCCAAACAGGCAGGACAGCGAATATACAGAATTTCTGAACACAAGGACTACATCCGGTTTCACAAGTACAGCCATTCTGGTCTTGCAGACCATGCTCTGGATACACGCCACAGAATACGGTGGAAGAAAGCTACAGTAATACACCGTAGCAAATACAAATACAAAAGACTATTTATGGAATCAGCCTCAGCCCTAAGAAATTCTCCAAACCTCAACAAATTTGTATGCGACTGCCCCAAATTTGGGAGGCTTACATCAGCAGACCTTCAGCCCAACGGCCAAGAACACCTACTTAGCCCACTAGAGGGCACCATCAGGACTTTTAGGAGAACAATAGCTTCATCTCTTCATTCCCAGTTACTGTGTTTGTAGTGCCTACGTGCACGTGCTTTTTTGGTAAGTTCCTTTAGAAGATGGCAATGTGACATTGCCGAAATATCGGAAAATATTTATTAAAGTATAATTTAATTTATATCCTTAACTACGTTGTTCAATTCCTTAAGTGTTTTAATAATGCATAACCAACATATAAGCCTGTCTACGAGAATGACTGTCTATTAACTACACAACAATTCTTTACATTTAAATTTTTTTAATTTATTACTGACCAAAGACTAGCGAACACAGATATGAGAGTCATGAGAAAGATTAAGGGCATGAACAGATGGCATCAATGGCAATATCATATTGAAAACGAGGATAACTTAACATTGTTAGCAGCCAGGAATGTGTTAGCAGAGCTAATCTCAAGTGTTATGGTCACAGAATGAGAGAAGAAAGATTGGAAGGAAAAGACCCAGAGGAAGGACCAAGATATGATGGATTGATACAGTAAAAAGTGCCTTAGAGGACAGAAATATAAGATCTGATAATACTGGAGTCTTGGGAGATGACAGATTGATTTGGAGGAAAATTGTTGATAAGAAGTTAGTAATGACATAAGTTCTTCATGTGGTACTACCATAATATTCTGTACCCCCCCCCCACTTGAGGGGTACATGACCCAAATCAACCATTATACACAGATATATCCTATCATACCCCCTCCTTGAATCCACTCACCGTCAAGGACCTCAACAACCAATTCTGGCAATCCATTCCATTCACTTACCACTCTCCATGCAAAAAATCTGGGCCACAAACCCCTACTAACCACACTCTTACAGAACTTCCTTGGATGGCCCCTAGTTCTTTATTTGTCATATACTGAAAAATTTCCCTTGCATCAATTCTATAAAACCCTCTTTAATATCTTAAAAGTTTCTATCATGCCCCCTCTCTTCCACCTATCAAATAAAAAAAAAAATTAATTAATTAATTAATTAAATAAACTGTAACCCACAATCCTTCAACCAATCCTCATATGGAGTATTCCACAAATCTGTCACCATCTTGGTCATTTGTCTCTGAATCTTTTTCACCACCTCCTAAGTCCCCAAGAAACCCAGGTGACCAAATCTGTGCACAGTAGTCAAGATGTGGCTGAATCATAGCCTTATAAAGAGGGATAATAACTTCCTTATCTTTAAACAATAAAGTAACACGTAAAAACCACAGTGAAATCTTCAATTAGTAAAAAAGACAGATATTTCGTACTAAAAATAATAGTACATCTTCAGTGTCTGTAACAGTAATTCATTGAGCTATTTTACCAACTTTTGCAATATGCCCTCTGAACTTTAACTCTTTGTCCACTATTATCTCCGAGTCCTAGCCTCATCAATTTCCTGCAAACCAATACCATCCAATGATATACCATATGTAATTTTTTTTGACCCAAAGTGCATAACTTTACATTTTGCAACATTAAATCGACAATCTTTATCCCTTGTCCATAATGCCAATTTATTTAAGTCATCCTGCAGGATAAGTACATCACTTTTATCAACTATTGCTCTCCCCAGTTTTGTATCATCAGCAAACAACTGAAAAGTCCCTCTTAAATCTTTCCCTATGTCGCTGATATACAAATTAAAGGGCAGTGGCCCTAGTACCAAACCCTAAGGTACTCCTATAAAAAAAATTTGCGAATTTGTTCCATGAACATTAAATTCTTCCCTGAATAAAACTAAACAAGAGCTGTATATAAAGGAATGGTCTGTTGAACATTTCATTAAATTCTACACTGTGTCGTATTTATAGCTATGGAAAAATCAATTCAATGAGCTAAAACACTTCAGATGAATTACAATAAACAGTGGGTTGACTAGAAAGATGTAGAAGAGACATTAATTTTTTGCAAGAAAATATTTTGACAAAAGAATTATCAAACAAATTATTTGAAGTAATTTCATATTTGAAAAGATATGTACCAGCTAAAATAATAAAATAAAATTCCATTTTTTCCATTTTCATCTTTTCCTGTCATAAAAAGACCACCTGCATTATCAAGAAGTTTTCTTTTTTTCAACAAGTTTTCAAAAATATTATATTATATATTATTATTAATATGTAATCATACAATTATATATATATATATATCTCATTTCCCTTTTACCCTCTTTTACCTTGTGGTGTTGAGGATTTATTAAATCATCGGACCTGAACCATTCACAGGATAAGGTGGTCAGTCCTATGCCCTGGTGTATCCTATGTCCATAGTGTGTTGAGTTCTCAAGGCTGGTTTGCCTGCTGTGTGGGATGAAAAACCCCAGAATAAACAGGGGGGAAAAACCCTACTGTCCACGCCCAAGACTGGCTAACTTCGCTATGGCTGAGGAAGATCCTTCAGCTCCTCATGTCTCCAACAGGAATTGAACCTAGGACATTCCTTCCCCAGGCATATGGTTGCAAAGTGCACAGTCACTAGGCTAACTGCACAGACATATATATATACACACACACACACATACACACCTTTCATCACAATTCATATAATATGTAAGTAATAATATCTCCATATTAGGTCTCATTGTAACTAGTAGATTTAAGTGGTAATTTTGGAACTTTGCCCTCAACAATTAACAGATTATGCCATTTGCGCAGACTGAAATCATATGCCTCTTTCCCAAAGTAACTCAACTAAATCCTACACTGTTTTAAAATTCCTGTATATTCACAATATCTACAAAACCATCAAACACATCTTCAGATATTCTAATTACAACACTGTCTTTACCACAGGTAACAAACTACAAAATCATAAACCAAACTAAAAAACAAAACCATAATATCTCAGACTAATGTTCTACTATAGCACAATGTGGTTTACAAGTTTAACTACCAATCAGGATGTAACACATGAATTTATATTCTTGGTTTAATCCTTTATCCAAGTGTAAGTAAACAAAGTATGCACGTGAAGTAACTTCACAGCTAGGCAACTTGCACATACAGCCTAATGACTTCACATCACTTGCTAACACATGCTATATTGGATCTAGAATTCATTCTTTAAAGTCTCATGTACTGGAAGATTGCAATATCCCCATACAAGATCATTACATTTCACCCCTAAAGAGAAACACAAATAAAAACACACCAATAATGTGTAGATGACCCTTACAAAGACATGCTGTCTCTCAAAGAGTATA
This sequence comes from Typopeltis vanoorti, assembly GCF_054136105.1. NCBI lineage: Eukaryota > Metazoa > Arthropoda > Arachnida > Uropygi > Thelyphonidae > Typopeltis > Typopeltis vanoorti. The sequence continues at coordinate 113,325,345 of NC_143560.1, forward strand.
ATATTCTTACTGCTCAGTTCTGGAATTTCCTTTTCGAGCAACTTTTCCAGTACTTTTACCACCACCACTTTGAAGATACTGATTGGTCTATAATTTGCTACCACAGACTCTCAGATCCTTTATGCAGAGAAATTATTTTGCCTTAGTTCCACTCCCATTTGTGTAGACATAATAAGTTACCTGCATGCTCTTTTGCCTACTCTTGTCTGTGGTCTACATGACACAGTTTGACAACTTGCAGATCTCTGTTCTTATCTAGTTCCTTACTTATGCCGACATCTTTACACATCCTAGATAGGTCAGAACTGGATGAAAACAGAATTGTTCTCTCTTCATAATCATTTCCTTAATAATAACCATTCCCATCATTAACTCAGTTACCTAACAATGGTACTCTTACACACAGATTCTCATGATTCCTCCCATCAGAATTCAGTTTCCCCGACTCTCTCTCTCTGTTAGATCTCAATCAATTAATAATTTTTCAAGACTCCTGATGCCAAACACATTCCAGCATAGACCATCCCTCTTATACAAATCCAATCTTCCCTCAAACTCACTCCACATATCCATTCCTTCTACACAGCCTAAGCATCAAATCATATGATTTCGCTTCCTTCAGATACCTCTGGAATATCTCCCATTCAACATGAACATCCTTCTCTTGCAGATTTTTATAATATGGAAGTATTTTAAGCTGCCTCCTAAGTTTTTCAGAATCAAATCACCTGCCTTGTAGTTCCACATATACCCCTTCTTAAGTGAAAATTCCGTGTTTTGCTACCTCCCAAATCGAGACCAAATGATCAATCTCCCCAGTTAGAGTCAATGTAGCCACCTTAGTGGCTACATTGATTACACAAATTTAGAAAAAGACGCAATAAGACATTCCTGCTAAGGTGTTTTACACAGACCACTTAGCAACACTTGAACATCCACTTGAATGCAGTTCTTACAAAAACGATATGCTCTTGAAACACTCGACTGGTACTCTCACAACACAACAGACGAGTTGTGCTGTGGTATTTTCCTAACACAGTTTTGTGTGTTCCAGTATTTTGGATGCTCTAGTTACAATGCCTATTTGATATCCTCGATTATAATGTAGTATTTTTAGTTTCATGTGATTTATATCTTTCTATTCAATGGCTTGTTTATTTGCATATATTTTAATTCTATTAAATTTAATTTTCAGTTACCCACAATAATGGACAAATATTTAAAAAAATCAGAAAATCCATCAAATTCGTGAGCCCAAGAAAGTGAACCAAAGAAAACGTTTAAGGCGGAACATAGTCATAGACTATATAAAGAGGATTATCTGAAATTTGGTTTCGTGTGCTCCGATAATTCTTCTGTGCCTCAATGTCTCATGTGCCTGGAAAAGTTGTCAAATGAAGCGATGGTGCCAAGTAAACTACATCGACACCTTTCTACCAAGCATCCTTCATAAATAAATAAGGATTTTAACTATTTTAAATGTCTGCGAACTCAAATTTAAAGACAAAGTTCTTTCATAAGATCAGCCACAACGGTATCTAATGGAGCTATAGAAGCAAGTTACAAAGTTGCGAGATTGATAGCTAAAGCCAAGAAGTCACACACAATTGACGAATCACTTATTTTACCAGGGGGTGCTTAAGGGTCAAAGCTGTATAACTGAGAGGAGACCTCCACATAGCCTTTAAAGGAATGCGGAGAACCGACCAGGGCTTCTGACCTAATGTCCAATCCTCACCTTCTCGTGGTGCACCCTGTTGTGTATCTACTTTGATACTGAACGAACGAGGATGGGCTGGCAATTTGGGATTTAGCCGACCAAATTGCATTCTTATTGGTTAAACCAAAATAAAAAATGATGGTACAACATGACAAAATTTCATGCCGACTGGGGCGTCGCTCGGTTAAACAAGGCCCCCGTTGTTTTCGCCAGGGAACCAGGGCGAACAGCGAAAAGTTAGCTACTGGAACAAATCTGAAAACAAACCCCAACTCAACATCACCAGAGTTAAAGATCGGTACTATCAACGTAAGAAGCCTGAATGGCAAAGAAATGGAGCTAGCTGAGGAATTAGATAAGTACCAGATCGACATAATAGGGGTGACTGAAACAAAAAAGACCAAAACTGGTGAGACCTTTCTGAGCAATAAATACAAAATGTTATATTCAGGCAATAACAATCAAGGAAAAGAAGGAGTAGCCATAGTATTCAACACAAAATACGAGGCTAATCTTCTTGAATGGCAGTCAGTCTCAAGTAGAGTAATGTGGGCAAATATGAGAATGGGGAACTGGACAATGAGACTTATTTGCCTATGGTCCCACAGAAGGTTCTACTAAGGTAGAAGTGGAGGAATTTTTTGAGGCTTTAGAAAAAGCAACTGACACAATGAAAAAGGAAAAGTTGGTCCTTGTTGGGGATCTAAATAGTAGAGTAGGAAATGATTGTGAGACATACAAAAATATTTTGGGAAAATTTGGAGAAAAGAGCAAAGCTAATAATAATGGCAAATATCTGTTGGATTTCTGCTCAGGACATGGACTGGTTATTACTAACACCATGTTCCAACATAAAAATGTGCACAAATTCACATGGAGAGAAGAGGCTAGGAATAAGAAAAGTCTCATTGACTATGTTATTGTTGATAGTGATGTTTTCTCCCTGGTGCAGGACACCAGAGTGTACAGAGGATTTGAAATTGGAAGTGATCACTATTTAGTCTTGAGCAGGATAAAATTGAATTTCATATTGAAAAGAATAACATGTAAGAAAGTTTTAAAGCGAATAAAAGTTGAGCAGCTCTCAGATGTAAACTGTAGACTAAAATACAGAAATATTATTGAAAAGAAAATGAAAGAGTTTGAGAACAGGAATCAAACCTTGGAGATTCAGTGGCAAACTCTGAAGGAAACATTGATTGATTCTGCCAGAGAGGCATGTGGTGAGGTTGTGTGCAAAGATAAAAAAATCAGAACTCCCTGGTGGACACAGGAAGTTAAAGAGGCAGTGAAGGAAAAGAAGAAAGCATATCAAAAGTTCCTGGCAAATAAGTCAGCTTTTACTCTTACAGAATACAGAGACAAATGTAAGAAAGCTAAACAGTGTGTAAAACTAGCTAAACAAAAGTCATGGGAAGACTTTGGCAAGAATATAGAAAATAAATATCAAGAAGGTGGCAAAATATTCTGGAGGTTGTTGAAGAAGCTTAGGAATGGAGGAAAGAGTGCTGTAAAAGGAATTAGAAATGATAAAGGTGAAATGAAAACAGGAGAAAAAGATATCCTTGAAGTATGGAGTAATTACTTTGAAAAACTGCTAAATGAAACAAGCAGTGATGACAGCACAGTGATAAAAAACACTGACCAGGCATGCAGTCAGGAATACATATCCATACTTGAAGTAGAAAAAGCCATCAAAGGCTTGAAATGTGGAAAGGCAGCAGGAGTAGATGATATTCGACCAGAAATGCTGAAGTATGGTGGTATAAGAGTCTTACAGTGGCTGCACTGCATAGCTCAGAAAGCCTGGACAGAGGGACGAATTCCCGATGATTGGAGTAGAGCTCTCATAGTACCCATATATAAAAAGGGAAATAAAACAATGTGAGAATTACAGAGGTATTTCCCTACTGAGTGTTCCTGGCAAGATCTATGCAAGTATACTTGAGAAACGGTTGAGAAGAATTGTGGAAGAAAAGCTTGGTGAAGAACAAGCTGGATTCAGGCCAAATAGAGGCTGTCAGGATCAGATCTTCACTTTACGACAAATAGTCGAGAAAGCATGGGAATATAACAAAGATCTGTATTTAAGTTTTGTCGATTTGGAAAAGGCATATGACAAGGTGCCAAGAGAGAAGCTATTCAATACGCTGCAGTTATATGGTGTCAATGGGGCATTATATCAAGCAATACTTAGTCTTTATTTGAGTTGTGAGTCAGCAGTTAGAATTGAAGGAAGTACAGGAAGATGGTTTAATGTTAAATCTGGTGTGAGACAAGGATGTACATTATCCCCTCTGTTATTCATTATCTATATGGATCACATTATGAAGGAATGTGGTATTAAACCTGATATCAAAATTGGAGATGTTAATGTCAGCTCTTTGCTTTATGCGGATGATGTTACACTTCTAAATAAATCCGCTAAAAGTCTGCAAGATTCTCTGACTAAATTGAATAGCTGTTGTAATAGATATGGTATGAAGGTCAGCAATAAAAAGACAAAGACAATGAAAATAGGCAGAATCATTGAAAATGTCAACTGTGTTGTGAATGGAGAACCTGTGGAACAAGTAAAACATTTCAGCTACTTAGGCACAATTTTTACTGAAGATGGTAAACTAAATATAGAAATAGACAACAGAATCAGCAAAGCTGGTATCGTGGGAAGTCAATTGAATAAATTCATATGGAATAAGAAAGAAATTAGTCTTAACACTAAATTAGCTGTATACAAGACTGTGTTCAAACCAATTTTAACTTATGGATCTGAGAGCTGGGTCAGAAGTAAAACACTTGACCAAAGACTAGAGACCGCAGATATGAGAGTCCTGAGAAAGATTAGAGGCGTGAACAGATGGCATCAATGGCAATATCATATTAAAAATGAGGATATTAGGAAAGAACTTGACATTGTCAGCATCCAGGAATGTGTTAGCAGAGCTAATCTCAGATGGTATGGTCACTTAAATAGAATGGGAGAGGAAAGATTAGCAAAACAAGTGTTCTCTGCCAGGTTGGCAGGAAAACGACCCAGAGGAAGACCAAGATATAGGTGGATTGATACGGTACAAAGTGCCTTAGACGATAGAAATATAAGATCTGATAATGTTGGAGTCTTGACAAGTAACAGACTGATTTGGAGGAAAATTGTAGATAGGAAGTTAGTAATGATGTAATTTTTTCATGTAGTGCTGTCATATCCTGTACACCCCTTGAGGGTACATGGCAGGAATTTGATGATGATGATGATGATGATTATTTTACCAGCTTGTGTGGAAATTGTCAAAACTATGCTTGGAATCGATGAAGTAAAAGAAATTGAAAAAGTAACGCTTTCAAATAATACGATCAGCAGGTGCATTGAAGACGTGTCAGTTAGCATAGAAGGAACACTAATCCAGAAAATTTGTGAAGTTAAGAACTTTTCCTTACAGGTTGATGAATCAACAGATGTTAGCAACTGTTGTCAGCTAATTGTTCAAATTACTGATGAGAAAGGGTTGAAAGAGCATTATTTATTCTGCAAAGAACTTCAGAAACAAACAACTGGGAAGGAAATCTTTCAAGTGTTCAATGAATACTTTGATACAAACAAAATGTCATGGAAAAATTGAGTAAGTTTATGTACTGATGGCGCGGCTGCAATAAGAGGAAGGGTCAGAGAGGCTTGGCATCTGAAGTTTGGTCTGAAAACCCTGATCTTCGAACAATACACTGTTTTATTCATAGAGAAGCTCTCATGTCAAATAGTTTACCTCTAGAATTAAAGTCCACACTTAATGACATTATAAAAATGGTGAATTTGATCAAAAGTAGACCACTTCAATCGCATCTTTTTTCAATTTTATGTGATGAAATGGGATCAGAGCATCAATCTTTGTTGTTCCATACCGAAGTTTGCTGGCTGTCGAGAGGGAGAGTTCTGTCCATAGTTCATGAGTTGAAAGAAGAATTAAAAGTATTTTTTGAGGGTAACTCTCAGTATTTAGCTAAGTTAAAGACAATTACTGGTTGCAAAAAATGGCCTACTTAGCTGACATATTTGAATACCTAAATGAACTTAATCAAAAAATGCAAGGACCGCTTGAGAATATATTAACTTGCACTGACAAAATTAATGGATTCAAAAACAAAATTCAACTTTGGAAAGATGTAGTGAAAAATGGTTCCCTCGAAATGTTTAGTCGGTGTTGTAGTTTGAATCCTAAAAAAGAACTACTAGAACTTGTAGATCAACACCTATGCATACTTGAGAAAAAGCTTCATCACTACTTTGAATTAACGGAGACAAAGAAATTCGATTGGGTTCGAAATCCATTTGCATCTTCATTAGATCACATGGCATTCGATTTATCAGTGAAAGAAAAGGAGGAGTTATTAGACTTAAAAAGTGATCGTACCCTTGAAGTTGAGTTTAAGGATGTTCCATTATCTCAATTCTGGGTAACTGCAAAAAAGGAGTTTCCATCCATTGGCAAAAAAGCTATAAACATTCTTTTACCATTTGCTAAAACATGTGTGTGTGAACAAAGTTTCTTTTCTATGCTCACTATCAAAAATTTAAAGAGATCATCATTGAAGAGTCCTGATCATGAATTGCATGTAGCTCTTTCGACCATAGACCCAGATATAAAAAAGTTGTGTTCACAGAAACAAGCCCAAGTATCTCACTGAAATAAGAAGGAAATATATGTATTAACTGTGGCAAAAAAATATTGTAGATATTTATATTAATACTTAAAATGTTTATTTTGTCATTAAATTATTATTATTAGCATATTTATACATAGTCAGTAATTCTTTTGTGTATAATTAATTTTACTTTTGTATTTTCACATCATGATTTTATAAAATAAGTGTTCTAAAAATTTAATCACAGTTTCACTCAGTCAAATCTGACAATTCAGTTCATAGATGCGATATAAAAACTACGTCAAATATCAATCACTGAGGATGTATGGATTAGATATTTTCATTCCATTTATTTCGTGGTTATGAGTGCATAAGAAGACTTATCTGAAACGAATGTCTAACTGAAATGTTTATGTATTATAATGCAGAAATATTTGAAAGAAAGATCTTAATAATTGAATCCCTGTATGAAATAGAAGAAATGAATCATCTTAATAGAAAAATGTTCCTTCATAGTGTGTCGTGAAATTATTTATGCTTGTGAGGTGTGCCGTGACGTGAAAAAGGTTGAGAAGCACTGGTCTAGAAGACAAACACTAGAGAGTGATTAGAATTATCTCTTAGGTATGTGAACAGTTTGTGTCAATTTGTTGGTAATACAAGTGCATTACCAACTTTTGTTGGTAATACAATGTCAATTTGTTGGTAATCAAGCATATAGAGATAATAAGGTTGATAAGGGCAGATGGAAGAGGAAAGCCACTGGAAAATTAAAATCTCCAAGAAAGATAATTCAATATTATGAAAGTTGTACTGGACAAAATCATCTTTTAGATCAAGGAAATCAGAAGGTTCAGAATGGCATGTTTTTTTTAATGAAGGCTAGGAGATTTTTACTAAGGCCAACAGGGGCAGCACACAAATATATGATCTAAATTGAACTTTCACTGACATAAGCTATCATAGAATGCTTATGACCAATTGCTAGCTTGGAGATGAAAAGACTGAAAGAATAATTGGGAAAAGTGAAACAAGTGGTGATTGAAGAAATTGAAGTTTGGGTTTCTGTTTCAAAAATAAGTGTCATACATATGAACACGTAATAGGCTTACCAAACCTATAGTATGCCATTATAGTGTGTGGGCAGCCAGATTAAAAAAAAAAAAAAACTATATTGTTCTTCAACAGCTTGAAATTATAGTTCTTAGAGAAAGTAGTGTGACACTGACTATTCCAGAGAACAGATAATCAGAAGAAAGAAAGCAAAAAGTTGATTCAGTTGTTGTGAGGCTCGGTGGTGAATGGATGTCAACATCAGCTGTTGATGTTTTAAAGAATGTACATAAACAACAGAAGCCATTTCATCAGAACAATGCCCATGTAAATAACTATAGAAAAAAGCTTAAAGGAGAAACCGAACATCTGTGAAAAAAATGGTTGGAAATTTGGGATTTAGCCGACCAAATTGTATTCTTATCGACTTAAACCAATATACAAAATGATGGTACAACATGACAAAATTTCATGCCGGCTGGGGCATCGCCTGGTTAAACAAGGCCCCCGTTGTTTTCGCCAGGGAACCAGGGCGAACAGCGAAAAGTCAGCTACTGGAACAAATCTAAAAGCACATCCCAACTCAACATCACCAGAGTTAACGATTGGTACTATTGTTGGATTCTAATTTAGAAAACTTAAAAGTGTCTGTTTATGAAGAGGTATTACTGCAATTTTTATTGTATTTGGAACTTAAAGAACTATGAAAAGACTGTGATATAGAGATAACAGATTTATCTTGTCAGAGTTTGATTGTACTTATCGGAGAAGCTGAAGTGATTGTGATATCTTAATTACTGATTTGAAGTTAAGTGTAAAATTTATGATTTTAAAATTAAATGTTTGTTTTTGTTAATGAAAAGTTGTATTTTGCCTGAATCTCTTTTACTGCACCATTCATAAAATATTCGAACCAAAGCGGGAAAATTAAGTAAGTTAAATATACTCGGCCAGTATATATAATAACATCATATAAAAGAGGATAGTTGTGAGTTGATTTTTCTTCAATTCTTGAACTAATTCAGATATAGAGTGGCGCAGTCTATAAATATAAATTTTCTCTATATTGAATTAGAAATCAACTAGCAACTTATAATTTTGTTTAAGAACATCATAGTGACTAACATGTCGGATCCAAAGTAAAGGTTAAGACGAATTAGGATCCAACAAAATGGCGCAGCCGTCGACAGGATTTGATTCCACTAATATTAGTTAAAATATCGAGCATTAATTTTAAGATAGTATTAGAAAAAGTGATCCCAAAAACTTTAAAAATAATTTAAAGGAATCAAGTGAATTGGTTGTAAACTAGAATCAGGCAAACATAGAAGTTATTTTAGAATTCTATTTTTTTTAAAGTTATTGTTAATAGATTAATATGGCAGTTTCATCAAGTTCTAAAATGGAAGATAGTGAATTTTTTCATACAGTGAACCCACAACAGGTTTTTCCTCAATTTTCAGGTGAAGAATCAGATAATGTACTGTTTTTTTTTACTTATGTTGAAAAACTTAGAGAAATAGCAAATTGGACGGATTTTCAACTGTTAATTTTACTCAGAAGTAAATTAGTAGGCAAAGCTAAAACATATTTTAACTCATCTCCAATTCTCAAGGATACATTTGATTATCAAATATTTAAGGACAATCTTATTTCTCAGTTCTCAAAATTAAGAAGTATTGGCCCAAATTTATGGAAGTTACAGAGAGTCTTAAAAAAGATAAAGAGACTGTTACTGATTTTCACAATCGTTTATTGACACTAGCCAACAGTTTAAATGTGACTAATGAGGATAAACCACACTTAGATTGGGCTGTATTCCAACAATTTAGACAAGGTGTTAGGCAAGAATTAAGAGAAACAGCTTATAAGAAGAAAATTTCCACCTTAGAAGAGTGTCTCAAAAGTGTCAAGGAAAAAGAACAAATGTTAGGAGACCTTTATCCCTCATCCAGTGTAGGTCTTGTTAATGTTGTAAATAAGACTGGTTGTTCCTTGAACCAATCTGATGCTGAAAAGAAAAGTAAAGATGGAAAAGGAAAGACTATTGGAGAAAATCCAAGTAATATTAATTGCATAACTGAAAGTAAAGAACAATTTGACAAAAGACTGATGACAGAAGTGAAAACCCTAATTCACCAGGAAGTAAATAGGTTAAATCAGCCAATAATGGATAGTCTTAATGAGGTTGTGAGACAATTATCAGCTATTACTTTGAAGTCTCAAGAAAACCAAAACCCCACAACAGATAAGGTTGAGGAAAGAATTAAATTGGAAGTAGAAAGGCAAAATCAACCTATTTTGGCAAATATAAGTGAGTTGTTACTAGGACTACAAAATATTAAACAACAGATATCATTTGTATCTCAACCTCAGATGGAGAGAAAACATAGAGATCCTCCCAAATGCTATAGTTGCAATAAAGTTGGACACCTTGCTAGAAACTGTTTTCTTAACAAAAGAAATTACTCTAATAAAGGCTGGAATTCAAAGTATGGACACATACCCCACAGAGGATATAACAGAATGCAGAAACACCAAGGATCTAATGAACAATTGATGAGAATTAGAGGAGAAATCCTAGGTTCTAAGTGTAATATTTTATTAGATACAGGATGTAATGCTTCAACTATTAAAAAGGACTATCTCCAAAGTATAAGACATAAATTAAGGAATAATATTGCCAAACTTAGACAACATGTAAGAATTACTTCTCTTTTAGATTCAAACTTTGTAGCATATGAAAAGGTTCGAGCAAGAATCTACCTACCAGAATTTAAGCTAAGTGTCTGGCAGGACTTACTTATCATCCCCTCAACCGCTGACATAAGCTCCCACATCATATTGGGAACAAATTTCTTAGAAAGATATCAGTTCTCCTGTGATTTTTTTAAAAGGGAAGTATGCCTAATGGGCAGGAAAATAAGTGTCAGAACAAATGGCAATTATATGCATAATAGAACAAGGAGGCAGAGAGAAAGGTTTCATGCACCTGAGAAAGGATTTGCCCCAAATAAAGTGGAGCTGTCTGTAACTGAACCAACTGTGGAGAATAGTAATACACAGTCTGTTATGCGTTATCTACCAAAATCAAAATGTAATACTGATGAACATTCTCAACAACTAATAGCCAAACCTGAACCTGAAGTTATCAATAAGGAACAAATAACAGTTGAGGTAAATTGTGCCAGGGTGACTAGTCTATATAACAGAACTAGGACAAAAGAAGCAAATTACCAAAATGATAGACAACTGAGGATAAAAGTTAGTAACAGAGAACAGAACTTCTACTCTGAAAGGACAATATCACATTATAAGTGTAGCAATCAAAATTCTCCCTATGATAGAAACAACAACAACTTAAATGAAGAAGTGCAGAAAGGTAAATACATAGACTGTAATGAGAAATTTAATCATGTTCAAACTAAGTGCTGTCTAAGATCTTGGAAGGGAGATATGGAGTCAAATTTCTCCACTCGTGAGTCTGGTGTGAAAAATTTTTCTTTAAAGAAAAATTTTTCAAAGGAAGAGTAAGCCTTTGTTGGATTCTGATTATGTAGAGATTAGAGTAATTATTATTTGCTTCAGAATCCAACATGATCTTCCATCACAAAGGCTAGACTTGTAAATAATATTTAATGTAAACAACTTATTTTACAATTTAATATTCATATAACTACTTTAATTTTGTCTAATATCTAATTATTTAATCAAAGATATATGTATTAATAATGAAAAGACTGTATTTAAATATTATTAAGTTTATTTTATTTATTGCTATATTAATATAAGAACTTGTATTTGATAAATTAACTGCGTATTATTTGAAATGTAAATATTCTCTATTTATTCCTGTTTGTGAAAGTTTAACGTTATGTAATAGCTCAATTTTATTATATTTTGTTTTGTTGTCATGGAAAAGTATGTAAGTGAGCGAGCACGTTTTGGAACACCACGTGAAGAGAAGGCTTATTGAAAAGAGTTTTAGATCACGAGAACAATTTAGGCGGGAACAACGGATATAAAAAGCGATGAACGCTGAAATTAATTAGGAGATTAGAGATTTATTAGAGAGAGGATGGCATTAGGTTGGAATTCGGCATTTGAAAATCACAGTGCGATAATAGCGAGTCGGCAAGTCACTCAAGCAACTAAATAAAGTCTATAAGTTGAGAAGCAGTTAGCTAATAAGTTTCTGAATAACAAATAAAGCAACGGAAGATAGCTGAGTGACTACTGAATGACTAGCGATATTTTAGTTGAGATTTATTTTCAGGGCCGACCTTTCAAGGACACACTGAACGTGAAGCATAGTAAGAAGTAACTAGAGAATAAATAGAGGCAACAGGGTTGTGTTTAATGATAGCGGTGTTTAGAATTATAGTGCCTAAAGAATTATTTGAATGCCGGAGGAATGAACATCTGTACATATAAAACCCCAAGTTAAAGAATTATTGTGTATTGCCCTAATTCAAGAGTAATCAGTAGTGCTTCATACAAGAACATCTGATTATATGTATTGTGCCCGTAAATTAATTCAGTTAATGCTAGAAGATTTATTTTAATGAGAGCTGTTCATTGTTAAAAGTGTTTACAGTTATAAAAAGTGTATGTGTGTATGTTGATGAAGGAAGAAGATTAACAGTAAGATTATTCCAACTTTAATATTTCTGTTCAGAGAAGTGCGTGAGTTTCATTTTAGAATTCCCTGATACTAACAGTAACTATTGTGGAGAATTAGCCCAAGCGAAAAATTAAAAGTGTCTGTTTATGAAGAGGTATTACTGCAATTTTTATTGTATTTGGAACTTAAAGAACTATGAAAAGACCGTGATATAGAGATAACAGATTTATCTTGTCAGAGTTTGATTGTACTTATCGGAGAAGCTGAAGTGATTGTGATATCTTAATTACTGATTTGAAGTTAAGTGTAAAATTTATGATTTTAAAAGTAAATGTTTGTTTTTGTTAATGAAAAGTTGTATTTTGCCTGAATCTCTTTTACTGCACCATTCATAAAATATTTGAACCAAAGTGGGAAAATTAAGTAAGTTAAATATACTCGGCCAGTATATATAATAACATCATATAAAAGAGGATAGTTGTGAGTTGATTTTTCTTCAATTCTTGAACTAATTCAGATATAGAGTGGCGCAGTCTATAAATATAAATTTTCTCTATATTGAATTAGAAATCAACTAGCAACTTATAATTTTGTTTAAGAACATCATAGTGACTAACATGTCGGATCCAAAGTATAAATTAAGAAGTAGAATCCAACACTATCAACATAGGAAGCCTGGATGGCAAAGAAATGAAGATAGCTGAAGAATTAGATAAGTACCAAATCGACATAGTAGGAGTGACTGAAAGACAAAAAATGGTGAGATCTTTCTGAGCAATAAATACAAAATGTTATATTTATTGCTCAGAAAGATAACATTTTGTATTTATTGCTCAGAAAGAGCAATAAATACAAAATGTTATATTCAGGCAATGACAATCAAGGAAAAGAAGAGGTAGCCATAGTATTCAACACTAAATACGAGGCTAATCTTCTGAATGGCAGACAGTCTCAAGCAGAGTGATGTGAGCAAATATTAGAATAGGGAACTGGACAATGAGACTTATTTGTGCCTATGGTCCTACAGAAGGCTCTACTAAGGTAGAAGAGGAGGAATTTTTTGAGGCTTTTTTTTAGAGAAAGCTACTGACACAATGAAAAAGGAAAAGTTGGTCCTTGTTGTAAATAGCAGAGTAGGAAGTGATTGTCAGACATACAAAAATGTTTTGGGAAAATTTGGAGAAAAGAGCAAAGCTAATAATAATGGCAAATATCTGTTGGATTTCTGCTCAGGACATGGACTGGTTATTACTAACACCATGTTCCAACATAAAAATGTGCACAAATTCACATGGAAAGAAGAGGCAAGGAATAAGAAAAGTCTCATTGACTATGTTATTGTTAATTGTGATGTTTTCTCCCTGGTGCAGGACACCAGAGTGTACAGAGGATTTGAAATTGGAAGTGATCACTCTTTAGTCTTGAGCAGGATAAAATTGAATTTCATACTGAAAATAATGACATGTAAGAAAGTTTTAAAGCGAATAAAAGTTGAGCAGCTCTCAGATGTGAACTGCAGACTAAATACACAAAGATTATTGAAGAAAAAATGAGAGAGTTTGAGAAAAAGAACTAAACCTTGGGGATTCAGTGGCAAACCTTGAAGAAAACCCTGATTGATTCAGCTTGAGAGGCAAGTGGTGAGGTTGTCTGCAAGGATAGAAAAATCAGAACTCCATGGTGGACACAAGAACTTAAAGAGGGAGTGAAGGAAAAGAAGAAAGCATATCAAAATATGCTTAGAGAATACAGAGACAAATGTAAGAAAGCTAAACACTGTGTAAAACTAGCTAAACAAAAGTCATGGGAGGACTTCGGCAAGAACATAGAAAATAAATATCAAGAAGGTGGTAAGAGATTCTGGAGGTCATTGAATAAGCTTAGAAATGGAGAAAAGAGTGCTGTAAAAGGAGTTAGAGATGATAAAGGTAACATGAAAACGGGAGAAAAAGATATCCTTGAAGTATGGAGAAATTACTTCGAAAAATTGCTAAGTGAAACAATCAGTGACAGCACAGTGGTAAAAAAACAACCAACAGGCATCTAATCAGGAATACAATCCATACTTTAAGTAAAAAAGTCATCAAAAGCTTGAAATGTGGAAAGGCAGCTGGAGTAGATGATATGTGACCAGAAATGCTTAAGTATGATGACATAAAAGTCTTACAGTAGCTGCACTGTAGTTCAGAAAACCTGGACAGAGGGACGAATTCCCAATGATTGGAGTAGAGCTCTAATAGTACCCGCATATAAGGGAATTAAAACTGAATGTGAGAATACAGAGGTATTTCCCTACTGAGTGTTCCAGGCAAGATTTATGCCAGTATACTTGAGAAACGGTTGAGAAGAATTGTGGAAGAAAAGCTTGGTTAAGAACAAGCTGGATACAGACCAAATAGAGGCTGTGAGGATCAGATCTTCACTTTACGACAAATAGTTGAGTAAGCATGAGAATATAACAAAGATCTGTATTTAAGTTTTGTCGATCTGGAAAAGGTATACGACAAGGTGCCAAGAGAGAAACTATTCAATACACTACAGCAGTTATATGGTGTCAATGGGGCATTATATCAAGCAATACTTAGTCTTTATTTGAGTTGTAAGTCAGCAGTTAGAATTGAAGGAAGTAGAGGAAGTTGGTTTAATGTTAAATCTGGTATGAGACAAGGATGTACATTATCCCCTCTGTTATTCATTATCTATATGGATCACATTATGAAGGAAATGATAACTAAATACTTAAGGAATTGACAGCATACATTAGAAATATAAATTAAATCAACTTTAATATATACTTTCCAATATTTCGGCAACCTCACGTTGCCATCTTCATCGGAACTTAAGATAAAGACACATGCATGCAAGTACTACATAACAGCAAATGAGAAACAAAGTGAAGAAGCTCCCGTTTTCCTAAAGTCCTGATGGTGCCCCCTCGCGGGCTATATTAGGTGTTCTTGGCCTTTGGGCTGAAGTTCTTCTGATATGTTTCCCAAATTTGGTGCAGTCTCATGCATCCAAATTTGTTGAGGTTTGGCATATTCCAAACGGCTGAGGCTGATTCCATGAATAGTCTTTCATATTTGAACTTGCTGCAGTGCATTATGCATTACTGTGGCTTTCTTCCACCTTATTCTGTGGCGAGTATCCAGAGCATGGTCTGTAAGCCCAGAGTGGCTCTACTGGTGAAATCAGATGTTGTTCTTGTGTTCTGAGATTCTGATATTTGCTGTCCTGTCTATTTGGCAAAAGTAGGACAATTTACAGCTGCACGGGACCTGGTATACAGCAGGTAGGTCTAGGGGAAGTGGTTGGTCTTTAGTGGAGCGGATAAGGGATGCCAATTTTCTATATGGTCTGTAACAAGAGGTCAAGTCATATATAAGGAAAATGGGAGGTTCCTCGCTTCGTTTCTCATTTGCTGTTATGTAGTACTTGCGTGCACGTGTCTTTATCTTAAGTTCCCGTGAAGATGGCAACGTGATGTTGCCGAAATATCGGAAAGTATACATTAAAGTTGATTCAATTTATATTTCTACTGTACGCTGTCAATTCCTCAAGTATTTAGTTAT
Source organism: Typopeltis vanoorti (assembly GCF_054136105.1). Taxonomy (NCBI): domain Eukaryota; kingdom Metazoa; phylum Arthropoda; class Arachnida; order Uropygi; family Thelyphonidae; genus Typopeltis; species Typopeltis vanoorti. The sequence continues at coordinate 113,340,949 of NC_143560.1, forward strand.
CATGTTTAAGCAGCGTATAAGCCTTTCTACAAGAATTATGAAGGAAAGTGGTATTAATGTACTGCAAATACAGAGAAACTCATATTTTATACTTTTGATGATACTACCTCAAATTAAAATTTATTATTATTATCTGAGACTTCCAGGGAATCAAGGACTCATCGAGGGAGGCTATAGATCACCCAAGCCAGCTATCATACCTGCCCTTAAATTCAGTCACACTAGATGTGAATGAACTCACTATCCCTAAGGACAAATTATTCCACTCACTCACTGCTCTTTAGGAGAAAAACCTAGTTCTTACCCATTTCTTGACTGAAAATAAACTTAACTTTCGTGGATGCACCCATGTTCTCTACCTACCTTCCATATAACGAAAAATTTCATCAGTTGATATCCTATAACACCCATTCAAAAATTTATAGACCTCTATGATATTCCCCCCCCCCCCTCTTTATCCTGTTAACCAGAATCTGCAATCCACATACAATCTGTCCTCACAATCTAAATCCCATAATCCAGATATAATCTCTGTAACTCTTCTTTGCACCCTTGCCACAGCTTCTTTATCTCCTTGGAACCCGGGAGACCAAATCTGCACACAATAATCCAGGTGTGGTCTTATCAAAGCCTTATAAAGAGGTAAAATGACTTCCTTATCCATACATGTCAAGGTTCGCTTCAACATAGCAATTATCCTCCGAGTCATATTTGCAATTTTTGCTATGTGACCTGTGAACTTTAAATTCCTATCCACCAATATGCCAAGATCCTTTGCCTCATCAGTTTCTTGTCGCATAATTGTAGCACTGTGCACCACACAGCTGGTTGATATACCTTAGCAAAGTGAGTACTCATTAACTGAACAATCTCATTAGTTTCCAACACTCGAGAACTATCTGCATTCAAGAAAGTTATTCTTCCACATTCATTCTTTCTTTTACTTGCGGCATAACGATAAAATTCTTTTGAATTGCTTTATGGCCAATTGCATGGCTAATTTCTTTTGATATTCTGATTTAGCTTTCCTCACAATACTCATTACTTTTCTGGCCTGAACTTTATACATTTCATAACTCCTCTCACTCTTATTCTCATGATATTCTTTCCACATCATCTTCTTCTTGTGTATTTCTTGCTTAATAAGGTTGGACATCCATTTCACTCCTAACCTATTTATTCTTCGAACATTAGGGATAAATTCAGATACCGCCTCATTTAAGCACTTTTTTCAAAGATTCCCATGCATTACTGACATTTTTCTCATTCAGTAACTGATGAATGGGGCCAAAGATGGTATTTTCCTAAGTTGATCATAATTTCCAGCTTGTAGTTCAGCATGTAATCTGTTTTAATCGGAGCATCAATACAATTAGATACTTCTCAAGAAAATATAGCATGATCGCTGTCACCAATTGGTGGTAAAACAGCCATATTTTTGACAGAGACCCCTTCTGATGATATGAGCTAATCCAACACCCTTTGACCTCAAGTTCCTTTTTTCACATGCTGCTTGAGAAAGTTGTCTCGTTACAATTCGATAAATTCCTCTTCTTTCTTATCATGAGATTTCTCTTCTACCCAATCAATATTTGGAAAATTAAAGTCACCCATAAGGCTAAATTGGGGATGTTCTTCATCCCCTGCAACTGAGCCACCAGGTCTGTAGCAACACCCAACCATATATTTCATTCTATTAACCTCCACTTCACATCAGATAGACTCAAACTCACCGCTACACGGGACATTGTTGCCATCATTGTTTTCTTGTGTTTCTGCCCTAACTGGACTTAAGTCATCTGATATCATTAGTAGCACTCCTCCTCCTCTCCTATCTCTTCTGTCATTCCTAAAAATAGTATATCCATTACACTTGATTCCACTTACAATATCTGATTCTGATAGCCAGGTTTCACTAATGGCAATAATCTTAGGCTACATCGCATTCAATAAAGTAACGAACTCAACCCCTTTGTTTCTAATGCTGCTATTTGTGTATAGAAATAATAAATTAACACGTAGCCTATTCTTATAATTAGATATGCAATCTATTTGGTCTTGTTCATTTTTTCTTTTCCCTCCCCAGACATACTTAAAATGTCAGAACCTAAAGCATATTTTCCCGCCCCTTCACCACATACACATACATTTAATAAAGGTATTGAAAAGGAATTTGTCTGGAATAATTACCTTGAAAGATTGCTAAATGAAACAAGCAGTGACAGCATGGCGGTAAAAAAACATTCAACAAGAGTGCAATCAGAATACACATCAATACTTGTAGAAAAAGCCATCAGAAACCTGAAATGTGGAAAGGCAGCTGGATTAGATGTTATTCGACCAGAAATTCTCAACTATGGAAGTATAAAAGATGTGATTGTGGTTACACTGGCTACATTGCATAATTCAGAAGGCCTGGTCATCGGATCAAATATCAGATTTGAGCTTTCATAGTCTTCCTCTTCCTCTGCGAGTTTATCTCGCTTCCAATGCAAGGTCCATGTTCATAGATATGACTTTGTTAGTACAATACCCAGTCGGCATGTCATCTAGTCTGCCATCAGAGGGGGGGGATGTATTTTCGTCCCTCAGAACAGGCTGGTTTGCTTGTTCTGAGGTATGAAAAATCCTAGTCTCCAGGAGAAAAACCCTCTACCTCTGTATGAGAGACTGGATAACTCACCTTTAGTAGAAAGAGACCAAATAAAGGTTCCTCACATCACTGATGGGAATCGAACCCAGGTCTTTTCAACTGGAGCTCTCACAGCACGCATCTATAAATAGGGAAATAAAACTGAAGGTGAGAATTGCAGGGGAATTATGTACTGGGTGTTCCTGTTAAAATTTCTGTAAGTACACATGAGAAAAGGCTAAAATTGTAGAAGGGAAGCTTCGAGAAGAAAAAGCCGATTTGGACCAAGTAGAGGTTATCAAGATCAGATTTTCACTTGATGACAAACAGTTGACAAATCATGGGAATATAACAGGGATCTCTATTTGAGTTTTGTAGATCTGGAAAAGGCATATGACACATTTGCCAGGAGAAAAGTTGTTCAAAATGGTACAATTATATGGTGTAAACGGTACATTATATTAAGAAGTACTTAGTCTGTGTGTGAGTTTTAAGTCAACAGTTACAGTTCAATACAATGATGAAATCCACAAATTGAGTGATAGCAAAAGTAGATGTGCTGAATGACATGAGTGATCATTTTGTGTATGCAGATCTTCAGCAAAGAGCTATAGATCACCCTTAAGGAAAATGGAGATCAGATCCCTTGCACAAAGGATATACACACACATAGTATGCATAAGTGCTTTCTAAATCATGGCAGTAGAACTATTCTAAATAGCAATGCTATTCACTAAATGACTATAACTTAGTGCACTATTTATTGCTTTTTAAAGTATAAAGAAATATTAGATTGAAAATCCAGACTCCCACAGATTCACAGACATACTCTATTGATAGAGCCTTTAGCTCAGTCAGTATAGATGAAGCCCTTTGGCCGGAAAGAACTGGGTTCAATTCCCATCCATGATGTGAGGAACTTTTATCTGGTCCCTTTCGACTAAAGGCGAATTAGCCAGTCTCATATGGAGGTAGGGTTTTTTTTTTCACCCAGAACAACTCATGTTTTTCGTCTCCTAGAAAACTGGGAGAACTCCTAGGAAAACTGGCTCTGTGAACACATGCTTCTACAGCCATAGGACACCTCCAGGAACAAGGAGTAACCAACCTATTCTGTAGGATTTCGGTTCTGAATATCTACACAGTAAAATGTGTAGGTCTAAGCGTGAGTGTAAAGTAGGATAGGATAGGATTCTATTGATATGGGCATAAATGTTATCAGAACACACAAAACTGACAGTGAGCAAACGTTGAGTGTGAGAGGCTTAAAATAATTACTTCATATTCTTTTGATAACTCAGGATTTGCATAGTGGTGCATCTTAAGAAGAAGAGAGACAATCTTTTCTGTGTTTTCACTACATCCATTGGCAAGTTCCACTAACACAGAATAGGCAGCTACTCGAGATTCTTGGATGATACACCTAAAAATATAATGAATGCAATTTTTTATTTTGCTTTTAATTGATTCATATGAAACAATAAAACTTATATCGGTTATTTACTAAAATAAAGAGCCAAAAGGCTTCACTTCAGCGATGCAAAATTTATAAAATCAAGTGGATATTAAATTAAATCCAGCATTATTTCAAAGCCGAATACAGAAACTATAAAAGTTTCATATGAAATTTGACTAGAGTTTACGGGAATACATTCACCAGTATTTACAAGTTGCCCTAACTGGACCTTATAGGAGATATGCCCACTATGACAGTGTCCATATATTCGCCTCCTATTGGTCCATTTTGAAAAGGTTTCACTGGCCTGACAGCTGTTTCAAATGTTTTTTGTCAGAGACCAGGCAGAAACCTTAGAGCAAAAACTCTCAATATTAAGGAACTTGAAATATTGGAGAGGTGTATTGTTCGTAAGCGAACTCTCGGTTGGTGTGTAAAAGTATTTACTAAAATAAAGAGCCAAAAGGCTTCACTTTGGCAATGCAAAATTTATAAAAATCAAGTGGATATTAAATTAAATCCAGGATTATTTTAATTATGAAATAATTTCATAATTGAAATTATTATGAAATTCGCCTCCTATTGGTCCATTTTGACATAGGAGGAGAATATATGGACACTGTCATAGCAGGTATGTCTCCTATAAGGTCCGGCTAGGGCAACTCGTAAATACCGGCGAGTGTAGTCTCATAAGCTGTCTGGTCAAATTTCATACGAAACTTTTATAGTTTCTGTATTCGGCTATGAAATAATGCTGGATATAATTTATACCAATTATATGATTAAATATAGTACACTTGAAACACCTGGACAACTTCGACGAAACAACACTAGATACACTGAATTTAAAAATATTATATTTATGCCAATTTTCAAGGAAATCAGAAGCAATCTAATAAAGTATTTTATCACCATGGCAGTCATATTCTGTTCAAGCTATTGTTCAAATAAAGAAAATTTGTAATCATCAATGAGGGTACACTTTTTTGATTGTATCTTCGGCCATGTGGTAATTGATTTAAGTAGTTTCTCTGTTTTGTTTTTTGTTCTGTTAGTTGGGTTGTAGTTAACTAATTTGTATGTGTTATTGTCAGAGACCAGCAGATTCATTTTTTCTATATAAGTGGTACGGTTTAAAATGACAGTGGCATTTCCTTTATCGGCTCTGGTTATTACTATGTTCGGATTTGTTTTAAGTGATTTTATCGTTGTTAATTCATGTTTAGTTATGTTGCTTGTTATTGTTTTGTTATGGTTTAAAATGTTCGCAGTTTCTATACGTATTTTGTCTGCTATGTTATTAGGTATGAATCTTAGGCCTCTTTCCATATTAAAATAACGTCAAGTTTGTCTATCGTTTTCGGTGCTATAGCAAAATTTAAACCCTTGTAAAGTATAGAGATTTCGTCTTTGTTTAGAGCATGGTTAGATAGGTTAATTATGTTATTGATACCTGTGGGTGATTGGTGGCTCCTGTTGTTTCTTGCTTCTGGTTGGTTGTTGTTGTTCACTGTGGCAAACTTTGAATATGGCGGCTGGTTTTGTTGTTCTTTTAGTCTTTGAAATTTGGAAATTAGGTTTTCTTTCTTCATTTGTTGGATGTGGTTTGCTGTGTTGTCCGTAATCCTTTCTAGGATTATCCAGATATCTGCGTTTAAGTAGCTAGACAGCTCCGTTTTTTCTTTTAGTAGCTGGTTTTGTGCAGCAGCTAGGTTCTTTCTGGTAGCTTGGATCTGCTCTCTCAGTAGTGCTTTCTCCATGCGGTGGTATATTCTTTGTGCCTTTGTTCAAGTGAATTTTCTCTTTAGCCTGATGCAATTAGGAGTGATATCGCTGTCCCTACACCGTTTTAAAAACACCAGCCAATTGATCAAATTTGAAAACTTAGATCTTCAGCTTACCGTATTGATTACATCGCTTCTGGGTCGAATCTCCATGAATTATCGTAATCCTTTCTTTTAGGGTTACACGGTGATCAGCATTCATTTTAAAAATTTTATGGAATTTACAACCTTGTTAAAAAAACTTTTTTTATTATCCCGACGTTTCGATCTTCACATCAAGATCATCATCTGGAGCATACATAAATATACAGGACAAGCTGAGTTACATCATTAACTGTAAGCTAGAGAAACAATGATTTGATCACATGTTATTCTACTAGCATGACCTCTGATGGAAAAAAATAAAATAAAATAAAAAATAAATTTTTACATCAAGCTAAATTCTATTTTTACAATGACAGGAATTAACATTCTTTTAGATGGTTTTCTTTCAGAAACAATTGGTGTTGATCTTTTTTGGCTGTCTGACATTCTGGGTTCCACCAAGGCTTTGGACAGATTGGAAACTGAGATGATGTTTTTGGGATATTGGCTGTTGCTGCCTGGACAATGCATTTTGTTATATATTTTACTGCTTCATTGATAGGTGTTTGACTGATGACATCAGCATTAAATTTTGCAAGATGAGAGAAAGTGTTCCAGTCAGCCTGGTCAATTTTCCATATAGGTATCCGTGTGGGTGAACATGGTTCCTGTGAAGATGTGCAGAGAAGAGGAAAGTGATCACTTCCATATATGTTCTCTTCGATGTCCCATGCGAGTAGTGGAAGAATGGAAGGGAAGTAGGTAAGATCAATTGCTGAATATGGTAGGCATATGGAAGAAAGTATTGAGTTTATTATTTAAAAGGGAGAGGTTATTATTATCAAGAATTCTTTCAATGCTTCGACCTCGTCTATTAGTGTTGGCACCACCCCATAGAGTATTGTGACCATTAAAGTCACCCATCAAAAGTATGGGTTCAGGCAGTTGCGAGATAAGGTTATCAAGATCAATTTCATTTAACTCAGCATTTGGTGGTAAACAAATTGAACATACTGTAATAAGAAATCCCACAGAGAAGCGAATCGCTACTGCTACCAGAGAATTATTAAGTTGGACCTGATGGAAAGGAAAATGACTGCCCACTAGGATAGCTACTCCTCCATGAGCAGGACCATCTCCAGTTCTGTCCTTATGTACAACAGTGAAATTCCTAAAGGTACATTCCTCATTGGGTCTTAAGTACATTTCCTGTAGACAGAAACAGAAAGGTTTGTGTTTCTACAACAATGTCTTTATATTGTCAATATTCTGGCGAATCCCACGACAGTTCCATTGTAAAAATTTTCCTGTTGTCTTGATTTTATTGACTTGTCTGATTTTTGGGAGGTTGAGGGCTTACCTTTGTCAGATTTATATTTATCCACTGTTTTAGGGAAGTATGGACAGCCAGTGTCCATCTCTTCCTCTGGTAGAGTGTTCAAAACATCAGATGTGTTAGGGTCAGTTGGTATGTTTAGTTTGCTTTCAGTGGGTACCGAGGCATCCTTTTTTTCTCTGCGAGTGTCTGGTGGTTTATGAGGGAACTGATGGAGTTTGAAACAGGCATTGTGATAGAATGCTAAAAAACATTCTAAAATAGAATGCTAAAAAAAAAGTTCTATGATATTGAAAATAAACAGAGGTTTATTGGAACAAATCAAGAGTTCATAAAAGTTGTTTTCTCATAGAATGTCTTTATAAAGAAAGTTGAGAAACTTTACTTCAGCAGATCCAATGGACTACGTTCATTCCCATTGTGGAAGAGCATAATTTTTAAATCCACTAATCTTTCCTAGCTTTATGTATACGAGTATATACATATTTCCTACATGCCTTTTATGTTAGAAAATTACGGACCTTATTTAGTTCTCTTACATTAGGATTGTCTGCTAGTGTTTTTGCCATTCTATTATCCATTACTGATGGTGCCTATGACAGTTGGGCAAAAATTTTACTTTGAATAAGTTTTTACTTGAATTTTCCTCTGTTTTTATATTTCTTTTGAATACACTGACTCCATATAATAAATACATTTGATTCCCATAAGGATATCCACTTCTGTCAATTAGGTCTGACTGATGCCAATAATTTTTGGTCCAGCTACATCTAACAAGACTAAATCCAAAATTTGTCTCAGTTTTTAAAAAAACATATTGAAAATTTAACAGTAAAATTTTGACTATGACTCTTTATTTCACATAAAAAATGTTTCATATAAGGCAGTGCTTCCAAAAGTGGTTTTTTATATTTCACGTGAGTCCCCTTGGGGGTGCTGGAATGATCCAGGGGGAGGAGTAGTAGTGGCCTCATGAGCAAAAAAGGGGCACTGAATTGAAGTAATGGGTGGTGAAAGCATAAAAATTAGGAGCTGAAAAAAATGCATAAAAAATTTTAATGATATAACTGTTGTATAACATAAGTAAAGATCGTAATGGTTGCTTTATTTTCCAAGGAAACATGCAAAAGGCAAGTTACAGCTGATCGGTGTTGAAGTCTGACGACAGGTCTTAACAAAGTGTTGGCGGGCGCACATTTTCAAGTGATCAGTTTACAAGTCCAGTATCCATCAGCAGGAACATTTGCATGTTATGACTTTTTCACTGTATAATACTATAAATACGTGAAACGTATGAAATCAGTTTTAGATTGCTTCTGAATTGTGTGATAAGCAGTTAGTAATTTGATGTAGTGCATAAAAATTTAGTGCATATTTGATACCTAGTTGGTAACTTACACAGATTACACATAAAGCAAATTATTGTATTTCAATAAAACAGCAGGTTTCACGTGAGTATTTTCATACCTTTTCTTGTAAAAATAATTTGGTTTAGGTACATGAGAAATTGCATTCTAGCAATTTCGTAAATTTAACTTTTTTTTACAGATAATATCATGGCTGAACCCAAGAAGAAATGTAGACAATATAATATTGAATATTTGCAATATGGCTTTATTCAGTAGCCTACAAACAAAACATTACGAATGTGCCTGATTTGCCAAAAAGGTTTTTCAAATGAATCTATGAAGCCTTCAAGACTAGAAGAACATTTGACAAAAGCTCATGCTGATAAAAAAAAAAAAAAAGATAAGGATTTATTGTATTTTCAAGCACTTTAAGAAAAATTTTTGAAATAATCAACATTGGCAGGTATGTTTTCAGTAGCATCCAAACTAGATGATGTTGGATTGCATGCCTCTTACAACATTTACTTACCGATTGCTAAATCAGGAAAACTGCACAATATTGGTGAAGAACTAATCCTACCAGATGTTAGTGAGGTCATATGCACTGTACTGCACAAGCTAGCCTCTGATATTATCAAGAAAATTCCTTTGAGAAATAGTACAATGCAATGAAGAATTAATGAAATCTCTACTAGATGTATAATAAAATGCAAATTTGTTTTTGTATCTATCTATCTGCTTGTTTGCTTAAAACTTGAGAACTGCTGATCCGATTTTCACACGATTTTCTTTTATATATATCGGGTAGGGCTGGTCAGGTCTCAGAGGTTGTTTCTGGGGTGGGGGGGGAGTGAATTATTATTATTATTATCTGTTGTAATATGTTGTCTGTTATCCATGGATAACAGACATACAAAGAAAATATGTCCTATGGAAACAACTTAAGAAGCTGCCAAACAATATCGCTTTACAAGCTGAATCTTCTTCTTCTTCTTCTTCTGCAGCTTCTCCCACTTAAGTGGGGTCACTGTTTGTAATGAGTCTCCTCCACACCTTCCTGTCTTGGGCTGTCACCACATCCAAGTTCTACATCTTCAAGTCCTCTTCTACCAGCTCCCTCCATCTCTTCTTTGGCCGCCCACGCTTCCGCCTTCCTTGCACATCCATCTGTATGACCCTTCTTCCCACATATTCGTCCTCCCTCCTCATCACATGACCAAACCATCTCAACCTTGCCTCCTGTATTTTTGCTCCTAAGTTCGTAACTTTCACTGTTCCCCTGACATAGTCATTTCTCAGACGATCCTTTCTGGTCACACTGCACATCCACCTAAGCATTCTCATCTCTGCTACTTCCATCCTGCTGATGTTATTTTTCCTCAGGGCTACAGTTTCTATAGCATATATCATAGCTGGCCTCACTACTGTCCTATAAATTTTGCCTTTCAGATTGATCGGTACCCTCTTATCGCATAACACTCCAGCCATCTCCCTCCAGTTCCTCCAACCCGCTTGTATCCTGCATCCCACTTCCTTCTCAGCTCCTCCATCTTCTTCCACTGTTGAACCTAAGTATCTAAAGTCTCTCACCTTCCTAATGACATTTCCTTCCAGCTCCAGATTTGTCTCCTGGCCGCCGTCGACTGCGCAACACATATACTCTGTCTTACTTCTGCTCAGTCACATACCTCTCTCTTCCAGTACTTTTCTCCATCTTTCCAGTTTAGTTCCCGCTTCTTCTCTTGAATCTACACACAACAAGATGTCATCTGCATACAACATTGTCCAAGGCACATCTTCTCTCACCTCCTCTGTTACCACCTCCATCACAATATTAAACAGAAACGGACTTAATGCTGACCCTTGATGCAAGCCAACTGTTACTTGAAAACTTTCTGTCTGTCCCAAACAGGTCCGAACACGTGTCTTCACATTTCTGTACATTTCCCGCACCAACCTGACATATTTCTCCGGCACCTTCTTCTTCCTCAGACACCTCCAGACTTCTTGCCTTGGCACTCTATCGTATGCTTTCTCCGGATCAATAAATACCAGATGTAGCTCCTCTCGATATTTTTCCATCATCTGCCGTAACCCAAAGATAGCATCTGTTGTTGATCTACCAGGCATGAATCCAAATTGTTCCTTTGCAATCTCCACCTCCTACCTCAATCTACCATCAAGAACCCTTTCTAGGATCTTCATTGTGTGGGACATCAACTTTATTCCTCTGTAATTTTTACAGTCTTGTGCATCCCCTTTACCCTTGTAGATGGGGACAAGAGTACTCTCCCTCCATTCCTCGGGTATATTTTCCTGTTGGCAAACTTTCATGAACAGGTCCCACAGCAGGTCAATTCCCTCTTTCCCCAGTGCCTTCCATGCCTCCACTGGAATTCTGAATACAAAAGAAAATGGAATCTCCTAACAACACAGATTAGAACGGCAAAAAGAAACTACTACAGCAAAAAATTAACAACAGTGCAGAACGACATAAAGGAAACCTGGCACCTGATTAATAAAATGCTGGACAATATACACAGAACCACTACCTCAGAAACAATAAAACACAGCTTTGCTTGCGACCCCAAAACCCCGACCCCAATTTGCCAAAAACAGTTGGCAAACAACTTTAATCAGCAATTCGTGAACTCCGTCCAAAAACTACAAGAAACAACCTTTCCCCACACAAATGAACGTTCTCCACTAGGTCAACAAGCAACCCAGTCGATGTGGTTCCCCACAGTAACAAAAGAAGAACTATCACTGGCAATTCAACAAATTAACCCTAACAAAGGACCGGGGATAGATGGAATCAGACCAAAAGACATCAAGAAACACTCAACCAACCTACGTCCAATTATACAAAAACTGTTAAATAAAATCTTCGAAATGGGACACATACCTGAAACACTAAAGACTGCATTAATCACACCCATAAACAAATATGGAAAAAGAAACATTATAAGTAATTACAGACCGATCGCCACATTGTCTGTAATCAACCAAATCATGGAGTGCATCGTGCATTGCAAACTCTCCACATACGTTGAAAAATTTCAAATCATACCCAAAACACAATATGGCTTTCAAAAAAATAAAGGAGCAGCAACATTCCTGGAAGATTTCACAGACCTAATAAACGCTGCATTGGATAAAAACAGAATAACATTAGTCGTATTCATTAACCTAACAATAGCATTTGACACACTAATACACAAAACCTTGTTAACGAAATTAACGCATATTGGAATCGGAGGCCATCTACTCCAGTGGTTTAAAGAATACATGAAAAACAGGAAGCACATCACACGTATAGGATCAGCATACAGCAATGCAGTACCGGTAACTTGCGGAGTACTGCAAGGAGCTGCCTATCTCCCATTCTATTTAACATATACACACACGACATAAGCCATCTTCCCTTAAAAAGTAAAATCTTCCAGTACGTAGACGACATGGCCATGGTATCCATTCACAATAACAATGCAAATATCACTTACACAAATATGCAACAAGACATCAATCAAATCACTAATCGGTTAACCAAAACCGGCATATATAAAAACCCTGGGAAAACTAAGCTAATGATATTCAAAAATCCCCAAACCCTGCCCAAAGAAATTAAGTATCTCACTATCCAACATTCACTCTCCTATACACAAAGCACTAAACCTAAAACCACAACCATCACACAGGTGAAAACAACACGCTATCTCGGACTTCACTTTGATGCTGATCAAAGTTGGAATAGCCATATAAACTACCTACACATCAAGCTTAGGATAATAGCAAGCAAACTATACCGATTAAAAGTCACAGCCCTGACACACATAAAAATACTAATCTATAGAGCATTATGTGAAAACATTTTAAGATATGCAATCACATCATATGCATTCTGTGCAGACTACTACAGACTTAACAGGTTACAATAGTTGCAAGATAAAATGGTAAAACTGATATTCTGGGAACAACCCACACTTATGCAGGCAGCATGGACAGAACACAAAATATTTAGGGTGAAACACTTATGCCACTACACAGTCATGTTAAAACATTACTACAGCCCAACCTATAGAGTAACCAGAACAACATACCAGATAACAAGACCACAGTCAACAAACTACTTAACATATAAGTACAACAATCACTATGGCAAAGCCACCCGAAACTTCTATGTACCTGACATGATAAACAAACTGCCATTCAACGACAGAAATCTTGGGACATACTTGTAACATTTATTTAATATTATAAAAATCTTGGGACATACTGTAATATTTATATAGCACCTGTTTCAGAGAACTGAAGCAGGTGCTATATAAATATTACAGCGAGAATGAAAATTAGAAATTTTCATTTCACTCTCTCTCACACACACACACACACACACAAAACCTATTACAAAACCCCTCTCTCAAAAAACACCACTAGAAGGACACAAACAAACCAACACACCATGTCCAAATCCAACCCTACTTGCAAAAAAAAAAAGTTAAACTGTGTAAAAGCGGTTGAAGCCTTCCAAGCACGTACCAACAAACAGTAAAATCAACACCTGGCTTGCGACCAGTATAGAAACATAACCACGAAACCACCGTCAACTATTATCTTCCTCAGATAAGCTCTGCAAAGCTTCGAGGAAGAAATCAGAAATGCCTCCCAAATTATTATTATTATATTAGTTATTCACTTAAAAAAAAAAAAATTCTGTATAATTATCACCGTTAATATTAGAACATATGTTGTAAATGCATAATACAGAGGCAAAGAGTGTTATTAAAATTATTAACTGAAATCCAATGTAGAAAAATTTTGTAAAATTATACTCAAGATAACTATTGTACATATATGTGTAAATATTTTAGCAATAAATGAAAATATTTATTTATTTTAAAAAAAATTATTATTTTTTTTGAGCAATAAGCCAAATAAGTTTGGAACCACTGATATAAGTGGATGGTAAAAATACTGAAGCTTAATTCCTACTCCAATTATTAATATGTATGTATATATATATATATATATATATATTACTACAGCTATATAAAATGTGATATAAATAAATCAAAGGAAAAAATCCACATACTTTGGAGTAAAATTATGTCCAGATCCAATATTTGGTGTTCCGAGAGAAATTAAATGAGATGCAGGAAAAAGGAACTGAGTCAAAAGATCTGGTACTAAAATACTACCTAGATATATGTTTTAAAAAAAAAATAAAAATCATATACATACATATTAAATAAAAAGTGTTTCATACATATTTATATGTAAAGAATGGTTCATGATAAAAATGTGATGGTGAGAGAATAGCACAAAAATAAAAAAAAGTAAATTTTAACAAAATACTTTTAAAATTAACAATATTATTTCTTTTGGTTTCTTTTAATTGCATGCCTAGAACAAATAAGACAATTCTCCTATTCTTATTTTATTTATTTATTGAAAGCTCGTAATTTATAATTGCTAAAGTTCTTTTTTTTCACTTTTGATTTCTGTGTACAGTGTGTGTGTGTGTGTGTGTTTACAATAATTTTAAGAGCTTTTTTTTTCTATTTATGAACTGCTTCCTAAATTAACTTTACACTTTCCTCAACTTTCTTTCACTATCTTCTTCTTTCACTACGCGTTATTCCTGCTTCCTATGCAGGGTCCGCATGTTACTTACATGCAACTACTTGTTAGTACCACTCCCAACCGACCTGTTGCCTAGTCTGCCGCTTGGGGGGGGGGATATATTTTTGACTGTACGGGGCCGGTTTGCCTGCTTGTGGGATGAAAAATGCCAGATAAACTGGCAGAAAAAACCCTACTGCCTGAGCCCAAGACTGGCTAACTTGGTTATGCCTGAGGAAGATCCTCAAGTTCCTCACGTCGTAATCGAACCCTGGGACACTCCTTTCCCAGGCATGTGGTTGCAAAGTGCAAAGCTACTAGGCTAACTTTCTTTCACTATGAAAAATATAAAACTGCTAAACATACCCCTTACTCGCCTCCAAAAAAATAATAAATTAAAATACGTTCATAATAATAGTAATAATAATAATATTTATTATTAGGAGAGACCTTCGGGGAGTCAAGGACTCATAGAGGAAGGTCACATACTATATGCATCAGCTATCATATTTGTTCTTGACTTCATTTACACTGCTTGCACACACACCACATCCAATGGAAATTCATTTCAATCACACACCACTCTATGAGAGAAAAATCTAGCCCCCCCACTTCTTGACAGCATCCATTCTCAGCTTCCAAGGTGCCCTCTTGTCCTTTCTCTGCCCACTCTATAAAATGAAAAATTCCATCAACTGAAATCCAGTATGACCCTTTCAGAAGTTTGTAAGTCTCAATCATACATCCCTCTTTTTCCTGTTTGCTAGTCTACAAATTATCAATCTGTCTTCATAATCAGTGTCATTTTTATATCATTTTCAACACTCTCCTATGCACTCTCTCCAATATATCAGAATATTCCAAATGAGGTCTTATCAAGGCCTTTTAAAGAGGAAACTGGCATTCTTATCTTTACATGTGAAAGTTTATTTCAGCATTGTAATATTGAATGTGATTCTACAGTATTAATATTTCTGGATTTGATCATTGTTCCTCGAGGAACAACAAATAAAACTACCTCTATTAGTTATATCATGTTGCACTCATAAAAACATCAAGCTTAGATTCAGAGATATTTTATTAGATTGCTGTTTTACTTATTTTTTTAATATCATCATAAAAATAAGATTTTTGAAGGAAATTTTAATAATGATCAAGAAATAATTTATCAATATGAAAAATAATTGTTCAACACAGATAGGGACTTTCTGAAAGTTGAAAACAAAGACTGCAGGCTGATATTTAGTGGATAACTCACTCATGCATGGAAATGACAATGACAGAATTATTCAGTTACATCACTTTTGGCTGTGTGTGTGTGGGTGGAGAGAGAGAGAGAGATGAATGAGTTAAAAAGAAAAATAAAATAAATAAAAGTGTTAATAAAAAACAAAACCTTAACTGGTAATCTTAAACTTATTTCAGTAAAACTATAAAATATATATGGAACAATCTGAGCCAACAATTTTCATAAAAAGGGTTTTTGCAACTTATTCCCTATATAGTAATATTATCATAGCAACTGTAATATCTGAAGCCATTTATGACTTATGGTAGTTTACATTGTTATTTAACAACCACTTTTCCTTATTCTACATCATTTTTGTTTCATTCTCTACTAAAGTTGTCCAACTGAGTTTACTGAGCATACAACTTCTGTCCAAAAAGAAACCGAACTTTTGATAGAAAATAAAACACAGGCCAATTATAATTATTCAAATCATTTATTTCAATCGATATAATCTCAATCAGCTTCGATACAGTGTTTGGCAGGGTAAATTGATTCGTTAAATGAGTTTTTTATATCGGTTTCTGGGATACTGTTGATGGTCATCGTTACTGCCACTTGAACGTTTTCAGTGGTGTGTGTATCGCTTTCCTTTCATCGACAAATGAAGTCAGGGGAAGAGAAAGAAGTCACAGGGTGCTAAATCAGGTGAATACAGTGAGTGATCCAACAAATAAACTTGGTTTTTGCCCAAAAACTGTTTCACAATGTTCGAACGATGAGATGGTGAATTATAGTGCAAAAGTGACCAGCTGCCAGCATCACGATATTCATGCCATAAGTGAAGAATTCTCGCTATCCATCACTTCAAAACTTCGAGACAAAACTCACCATTGACCGTTTGCCCAGGCGGAATGAATTCTTTGTGGAAAATGTCCCTCTTCTGGTGGTCTCCACGCAGCACTCTGGCGCTTTCTTTCGGGCTCATACTCAAAACACCACGTTTCGTCATCACCAGTAATGATTGTTTCAAGGAAGTTTGAATCATTATGAGCAGTTTTAATGAGGTCCTTGTAGTGTTCGATTCGATACTTTTTTGGTCATTGGTCAACTTGTGGGGAACAAATCGCAAATTCAATTTGAGAAGGCCCAAACTCTCTGTCAAAATATCGTGCACAGTTGATTTTGGAATCCCCAATTCATCTTCAATCAAACTCATGGACGATTTTGGATTTTCTTTGATGAAATCATGCACTTTTTGGATGTTAATTTTGCTCAGTACAGTTTTTGGACAGCCCGGCTTTCATCGTCCTCAAGCATCTCACGACCACTTTGAAATAGATTAAACCACTCGTAAACTTGAGTATGGGATAAGCATTCATCACTGTAGACTTTTTTGAAGCATTTGATGCGTTTTGGTAAAACTTTTACCAAGTTTAACACAAAAGTCAATCGCAGCTCTCTGTTTCAAACTCATTTTCCGACCGTTCGTCAAACACACTGTCACTCTTGGCACTATTACTCGGCTTCTAATGAAACAAATGTCATAAACAGTTGACACAACATTAATGAAGGTTGCTGCTTTTGAAAACAAAAAGATACACCAGGTGGCATCACTAGTTTCTTCTATTTTCGAAAAGTTCAGTTTCTTTATGGACAGAGGGTGTATTTTAGTAAATAAATTCTAAATACCCAATTTATCTTAAATTCCATTAATACAGATTATTTTCTCAAAAAAGGTCTAAACAAAAATTGAGATGTCATGAAATATTTTTAAAGCAACCCTATGGAAAATTTTATAACGAACTTATCTATAATCACACTTGAGAAATACGAGGGTGATCTGAAAAGTTCTCAGCCTAACAATGAAAAAACAAATTCATAATTTCAAATTTTTTTTCCCCCAACATACTCTCCCTTAAAACTAATTCCAGTGATGCTCCATCGCCATTACCCCATCCATGTTGTGGTTCTCAGTAAGATCTACAAAATACCCCCTCTACAGCTGCAATCACCTCTTGATTCAAAGAAAAAAGATGACCAGCGAGGAAGAGTTTTAGTTTTGGGAAGAGATAGAAGTCAGAGGGAGCCAAATCAGGGGAATAGGGTGGATGTTCCAACAATTCATAGTTCATATCCCTTAATTTTCCCATTGCCAAAACACCTTTGTGGGCAGGTGCATTGTATTGATGAAAGATGATTTTTTTCTTCTGCAAACTGGGTCTTTTCTCACAAATGTTTTCATCTATTCTGGTTAAAAGATTGGAATAATATTCCCATGTTATTGTTTTACCCATTTCAAGATAATTAATAAACAAAATGCCTTTAGCATCCCAAAACACCGATGCTATGACCTTTCCTGCTGATGGAACCGACTTTGTCTTCTTAGTGTGCTGAACAACGAGCTTCTGTCCACTGTTTTGACTGGTGTTTGAATTCTGGTGTGTAATGGTGAATCCAAGTCTCATCCATAGTAATAAATTGACATACAAAATCAGTTTTATTCTTGTTAAAACGCTCCAAGCACTGTTCAAATTTTATCAGAGTGCGTTTTTGATCTGCTGTGAGCAAGAGTGGCACCCATCTTGAGCAAAGCTTTTTCATTTGCAATTCTTCATGCAAAATATATCCTACATGTTCTTTTGAAATGCCTATAGTCTCAGCAATTTCAACTGACTCGCCAGTCATCCAATGCCATATCGTGCACTTGATCAATGATTTCTGGTGTTGTTACATTTTTTTGGATGTCCTTCACATGGATCATCTTCAAGGCTGGTACAGCCATGTTTAAACTTGGCAGCCCATTTCTTAATTGTCAAAAACAAAGGAGAAGAGTGCCCATGAAGTTTTATGAACTTCGAATGAAATTTTCTTTTGGCGTTAAACCTTTTATAAAGAATTTTATAACCGCACGATACTCAATTTTATCCATTTCAAGGGATGCAGATGATGGATTTGTTTCATACAGCTGTATAAAACAAACTACTTGATGGAATGCCTTGCAATTTCATATGAATACTTATGACAGATGTACCAACTTAGGAAAAAAATCTTGCCAATGGTGTTTCCATCTATGGTCGAGGCCAAGAACTTTTCAGACCACCCTAGTAGATGAAAGCAAATACTGAAATTGAAATTAACTTCATGAACACATGAAGTTAATAAATCTGTATTATGTCAGATATTTAGATCTGAATCTAATAGACTACCTTCAGAGAAAAACAATTCAACAGATAGGACAACGATGGACTTTAAACAATATGAGTCATAAAAAATATATCACATGATAGTGTAATACAGTACAATCAATAACAAGATTTGATCTAAAATTATAATAATAATAAACTACTGCTTATAACTAATAAGAATAATACCAACACAAATTTTAGGGAAAGAGCACGTTAGCATTCTCTTTAAACAAATACTCATATTTGAAGTGGCAATAGCAAAGAAGATGAGTTTTAATCCAGAAGATTCTGTGGTCAGCATCAATTCCATGCTGGGCTAAACCAGACTTATTACAGATGATATAAGATTGGTGTTACTGTAGTCTTTTCTGAATAGAATGTCCTGATTGTTTCTGTATTAACATTTCAAGGAATTTTGTCTGGCATTAGTCAGAACTGGAGAGTAAAATTATACCTACCGTACCAACCACTACTTCTATACCCTACATCCGTGGCACATCCGAAAAAATAGCCAAGATACTAAAACAGTACAACCTACACACAGCATATAAGCCCCACCGCAAACTGGCTACCCTTATCCGTTCTACGAAAGATCAGCTCCCTCCTCTCTCTCTGCCTGGAGTTTACAAAGTACCCTGTTCCTGTAAGCTGGCGTACTTTGGACAGACAGGCAGATCAGCATCCATCCACTTAGAGGAACACAAGTCTTACATCTTCAAACACAACTATGGTCATTCAGGCTTGGCTGACCATGTTTTGGACACCACCCACAAGGTATCATGGAAGAAAACCACCATGCTCCACCACAGCAAATTCAAGAAAGAGAGACTTTTCTTAGAAGCAGCAGCAGCTCTCAAAAACCAACCAAATCTCAATAAATATGGTTGCATTAAGCTTCCGAAGATTTGGGAAACACTCATCACCAGAGTTCCCACCTTACATTCCAGGCCACCTACTACTGCCCTTAGAGGGCGCTCTACCTAGATAGGACTTTAGTGTCACCCATGTGGTTGGGCTTAGTATTGTTTGTTATTTGTGTATATGTTACATTAATTGTTTTTGTAATCCCGTAGATGTCCTAGTGACTAGGACGAAATATAGGAAGTATTAAATTCTATTTTAATTCTTTTTGAGTGTTGTAAAAAATCCATTAAGCCTCCAACATTATGTCCTCACAGCACTTAAGCCTCTACACACGTGCACCATACCATACTGGAATCCAAGCACTGTATGCTTCCTGTAGTTTTTTGACAAAAACACATCAGAAAACTAAAAATAACTTGGATGCTAAAAAAATCCAGATGGCATCACTCCAATTGTTCTTGAACATTATGCTCCAGAGCTAACACCCATATGTACTGTCTCTAATTTATTATATGAGGGTGGTCTGAAAAGTTCTCAGCCTCGACCATAGATGGAAATACTATTGGCAAGATTTTTTTTTTTTTTCTAAGTTGGTACATCTCTTATAAGCATCATGTGAAATTGCAATCATTCTATCAAGTAGTTTGTTTTATACAGCTGTCTGAAGCAAAAAGTGTTGTCTGTATCCCTTGAAATGGATAAAATTGAGTATCATGCAGTTATAAAATTCTTTGTAAAAGGTTTAACACCAAAAGAAAAATCATTCGAAGTTCATAAAACTTCATGGGCACTCTTCTCCTTTGTTTTTGACAATTAAGAAATGGGCTGCCAAGTTTAAACATGGCTGTACCAGCCTTGAAGATGATCCATGTGAAGGACGTCCAAAAAATGTAACAACACCAGAAATCATTGATCAAGTGCACGATATGGCAAATGAAAAAGCTTTGTGCAACATGTGTGCCACTCTTGCTCACAACAGATCAAAAATGCACCCACATGAAAATCTCTGAACAGTGCTTGGAGTTTAACAAGAATAAAACTGATTTTGTGTTGATTTATTACTATGGATAAGACTTGGATTCACCATTACACAGAATCTAAACAGCAGTCGAAACAGTGGACAGAAGCCAGTTGTTCAGCACACTAAAAAGACGAAGTCAGTTCCATCAGCAGGAATGGTCATGGCATCAGTGTTTTGGGATGCCAAAGGCATTTTATTTAATGATTATTTGAAAAGGGTAAAACAATAACTGGGGAATATTATTCCAATCTTTTAATCAGACTACATGAAAAAATTCACGAGAAAAGACCTGGTATGCAGAAGAAAAAAAATCATCTTTCATCAGGACAATGCACCTGCCCACAAAGGTGTTTTGGCAATGGGAAAATTAAGGGATATGAACTATGAATTGTTGGAACATCCACTCTATTCCTCAAATTTGGATCCCTCTGACTTCCCAAAACTAAAACTCTTCCTCGCTGGTCAGCGTTTTTCTTTGAATCAAGAGAATTGCAGCTATAGAGGGGTATTTTGCAGATCTTACTGAGAACCACTACCGGGACGAGATAATGATGCTGGAGCATTGCTGGAATAAATGTATTAGTCTTAAGGGAGATTATGTTGAAAAATAAAAATAATTTAGAAATTATAAATTCGTTTTTCCATTGTTAGCCCGAGAATTTTTCAGACCACCCTTGTACATATCTGGCACTTATCCCAATGCGTGGAAGCAATCCCACATCCATCTTATTCAAAAAATGAGCAATAGAAGTCTACCATCAAACTACCAACCAACTGCCATCAGTTCTGTCCTCTCCAAAATAATGGAGAAAGTCATTAATAGCCAACTCCCGCAGTACTTAGAGGTCCATCAATTAATCAGCAACTACCTGTATGAATTCGACTATTCGAATTTCACAACTGATCTTGTAGCGTACATCACCCACCACTGGACACCCATGGATAGGTTCAGAGAAACTTGTGCA
Organism: Typopeltis vanoorti; assembly: GCF_054136105.1. Taxonomy (NCBI): domain Eukaryota; kingdom Metazoa; phylum Arthropoda; class Arachnida; order Uropygi; family Thelyphonidae; genus Typopeltis; species Typopeltis vanoorti. The sequence goes on from NC_143560.1 coordinate 113,362,478, forward strand.
GTCACCCTTGACATTTCCAAAGCTTTTGACTATGTGTGGCATGAAGCCCTGCTAAACAAATTGTCATCCTTTGGTCTCCCTTGCCATCCTCTGTAATTGGGTAGCCAGCTTTCTCTCTGGTATCATTCTCTGCAAGTCATGGTAGATCTCTCTCTCTTCGACCTTCACCAACAATGCTGGAGTGCCTCAAGGCTCTGTACTACCACCTACTCTTTTCTCTTATACTAAATGACCTACTGACAATCACCACTAATCCTATCCACAGCTTTGCAGACAATAGTACTTTCCGGTCACCTTTCTCATTTGATAAACCATGCAGTTCTCTAAAATCCCAGGCTACAAAATATCATCTACAACTAGTGCCTTAAACATTGATCTGCACACTATTCTTTAATAGAGTGAGGATAATCTTATCATGTTCTATGCCACCAAAACACACTACTGCCTTTTCTCTTGCAAAAGAGATCTCAGCTTATTTACCCTTACCCTCAATAATAAACAAATCAACAGACAAGATCAAATCTCTCTGCTTGGACTAATGTTTACCCCCTCAGTCCCTCCTAGCATAAATACATCACATCAATAGCCTCCTCAGCATTCAAAAAAGCTACTCTTAACCAACCAACAAATCTGCCCATGTTTGGGGTGATGAACTAAAACTTCCCTTAAAATCCTTGATGCTGTCCAGAAGTGAGCAATTAGGCTCATAGATGATCCCTCTCTTACAGATTCACTTCAAACTCTATCTCACAGAGGCAGTGTTTCAGAACTGTGGCTGTTTGGTAAGCATTTCCATGGTCACTGCTCCAGTGAATTGGCAACCATTTCTCCACTTTCTGTTGTACCTGTTAACAAAAGAGAAGCACCTACTGAGCATCTCTTTACTGTATAACTGCAAACACACCAAACCTGCTTCTCCATTTTCTCCATCTTTTCTGTCCACCAGAACAGCCTTCCTCATGAAGTAATCCCAAACAACTACAATCTCCTCATCTGCAACCCGCACACAGCATTCACATGCTTTTAGGTCTCTCAACCTCTCGTGTATGGGATCAATATTATATATATATATATTTAATATTGATCCCATACATGAGAGGTTCAGAGACCTATAAGCATGTGAGTGCTGTGTGTGGGGTGTAGATGAGGAACGAGAAAGAAGTTATTGATGTTTTTTTTTTAATAGATGATTATAAACAAGTGCTTATGCATTTGCCAAACTGCACCTAAAAGAGAAAAGCAGCACCCTCTTTTGGAAGAGATCTGTCCAACATATACTGACTGCTACTAACTTATACTAATAATAAATTGTAAACTGTTTTCTGCAGTACTCATCCACTCATCAACTCAAAAGGTATTATGCGATGTCTTATGGAGTTTTTGATTTTCCTCTTGCATCAGAATGAGCCACTGATGTTTTCATCCAATGATGTGAAATTGTTTTTCTTTACTTCTTCTATAAATGGAATAAAAAAAATGGTTAGCATTAACCTAGCTGGTTAATTTATTTCCTGCTCCAATTTGTGGCATATTTACAAAAAATATTTATGCTAACTGTAGGGCCACATACAACAGCAAGAATGTTTCACTGCAGCATACATATTCGTAAACACTTTTCAAATTTAGAAATTTATCAATGTCTCCAAATTTGATGGTGAATGACTTTCACCATCAACTTATGGTGAAAGTCATTTGTCATTATTCCCAGTATGATGAAAAATGCTATAATATAGGCCAAAAAGCAACATAAATGCAGTTTGCAGCAAGGATTTAGGCTTGTCTTACCCTTGGTGAGCCAAAGGGTAAGAAGGTATATTGCATGTAGATATTAAAACAGAGGAGTGCAGTATGGTGACAGAAACACCTTCAGGCTTCAATGAGTACTTCATGATACTTAATAATTTCCAGTCTCCCATTTTGTAAGCATCAGGAATGCTAAAAGGAAGGTGCAAAAGAATAGAAATGGATAAAAAAAAAAGGATACAGTGAAGTATGGTTATTCAGTGTGCCGGATGAAGGAATAATAAAAGCATCTTTTCTGGGAGCAAAGATTTATGAAGCAAATGAAACTCTGAAACAAATGATCTAAAAAGAGATACAAGATAAATATAAAATAGGTTGCTAAATGAGTCAAAAATGAAGGGAAAAAGGTCAACATGTGAGCCTACTGCCACGCATGACACGAGTGAGCTGAGATGGAGATTTGTGATTGCTAATGACTCAATTCAAGGTGTGCATTTGGTGTATGGAGTGTTTCTGATGGTAGAGGGGATCTGTACTTGCACAACAGATTGCAGTTAAATATATTTGGTGTTATGCACTTGGAGAAATTGTTGTTCAGTGAAAGAGTGAATATCAGGGAAATCAGGTATGAAAGAGTGTCTATATGAGAGCTTGGACACAGCCACTAAGCTGAGAGAGAGAGAGAGAGAGAGAGAGAGAATGACAGCATGGAAGGAATAAATCTGAGAATGATGAATCTAGTGAAATAGGGAAAATCAGAGCATTTGAAATGAAATATTCAAGAAAAATAAATAAGGCTCACCGGTCAGAACACAAAACAAATGAGCAAGTCAAACACAAATTAAGCTATAGTGAAGATATCCTAGTTATAATTCTTAAACAGCAATTAAGATGGTTTGGACACCTCCAGAGAATGTCCTTTCAAAGATTACCAAATATAGCGATGAATAGAATCATTGGAGGAAGACAATCAAGAGGTAGACTAAAAAGAACTTTACTACAGTCATTGAAGGAAAGGTTATAATTATTGAGATTCAGAGAGAGAGAGATGGCCAGAGATAGAACCAGATGGCAAAGATTTGTAGGGGACTCAACTCATCATCTGACGGATGAGAAAGAAGAAGACTGACTCAATGTACAAACAGCAGATCAAGAAAGGTGTGCATTTGGTGTATTGTTTTATTTCTGATGGTAGAACGGATCTGTACTGGTACAACACATTGCAGTTAAATGGTTTGGTGTTAGACACCTGGAGAAATGGTTATTCAATAAAATAGTGAATATGAGGAAATTAGATATGAAAGCATGGACAAGTCCACTAATCTAAATCTCTCAGCTTAGTGGACATGTCCATGCTCTCATATTATAAGAGAGAGAGAGAGAATGACAGCATGGAACGAATGATTCTGAGAATGGTGAATCTAGTTTGTTTGACAAGAAAAACAACAACTGCAGCAGCATGGTAAGGAATTTGGTTGATGAATAAATTTAAGCTACTTATTTGAAGTAGTATCCTATCCTATCCTATCTTATAAGTAGATGTATTATGAGTGATTTAAATTGTGAGGATACAGATTGGAGGTAAGAGAAAGCAAGCAAGACAAGGGCAAGAAAATTCAGAGAGTTACCGAGGGATAATATATGCAGCATGTAGTGGGATCCATGGTGCAAGAATACTGAATCAAGTAACAATATCTAAGAATCTGTATAAAAAAGACAGTTGTTTTGTTTCCAATTAGTGAGAGTGATCATGCTGTTTTAACATGGTAAGCAGTAAAGAATATGTTAAGGAAGCTACAGTAGCTGGCTGCATCCCTACAGTCAGAATAAATAATACCGAAGTTAAATGGATTAATAAAATTTTGAAGTAATAGATATATAAAGAGAAATTGTGGAATTTTATAGCTATGTGGCAAATAAAAGGAAAAAAAAACATGGAAGAATAAGCTAATAACCTTTGTTAATGTGAGAGGTAGGAGAGTACCAGATGCATTAGAAATAGCTTGGCTGTCAAGCAATCACTATGATAAGATATACATTCCAGGAAGATCTATTAACCATCTGGTACTAAGATGGAACTAGATGAAATGATAAAAGTAAATAAGTTGGATGTATTACAGCTACTGAAAGAGATTGATTCAAATAGAGCAGTAAGACTGAGATGGGATATTAGCAAGGGTGCTGAAGGAATTTGTAAAACTATGAGCAGTGACCCTGACTTGGTTATTCAACTTGAGTCTCACTATGAGCACACTTCCTAATGGGCTCAAGAAAGGTAAAATAATTTCATCATACAAGGGTGGAGTTACACTGAAGCAACTATTATAGACCAATGATCATCCATGAAGTAGTCATTAATGTGTTTGGAAAGCCTACTGTAATTAAGATCAGCCTTCAGAGGAGGGAAGACAGCATGGCTTTGTTAAAGGTAAGTGCTTTGGCAATTTGCTCATGTTTTATAATAGAGTTGACTGCAGAGTTGGACATGGGGATTGATAAGCTACGATATTTTTGGATTTTGCCAAGGCATTTGACAGGATTCAACATTGGAGATTGTTTTACAAACTCCAAGGGATGGATATGGAAAATAGGATTGTGCTACAGAGAGAAGAACAGCTGAAAGTCTCAGGAAATAATGTATGGAAATGCTGAGTCTAAGAGAAGGAGGGTAGCCAGTGGAGCAAGTATTACAGAGTTCTGTATTCTAATGTGAATGAACCATTGTTTAATTTGTACAAGTTACAAATTATACAGGTTATAGTGAACAGAGAGCTAAAGCCAATACCATACTACTTGGGTGGTTATGCCATCAGCTCAGCACAATGTTGATGAAAACACTAACTTGTAGGAATACAAAAGGTGTTCTTCCTCTACATATGCTTTGATAAGAAAGAAAGAAAGAGAGAGAGAGAGAGAGAGAGAGGAAGACCAGCTGCAAAATGGAAAGACCGGTGAAGAACAGCAAATGCCTAATCCTTGAAGAGAAGAACTTTTAATACTTCCAAGCTAAATTACACACCAATCTGATGGATCTTTGGCATTCTCAGTTTACAGAAAATGACAACCCACGCACATTCAGATACATTAACTAATAGTTAATCTATATGACTCTTGGTGAATTTACCCTTCTTTTAATGATCCTACAGTATAGGATCATTAAAACCCTGTAGAACAGAGTAAAATTAATTAGCTCTGATAATAATGTCTCGCTGCTTAACTTGAACACATTCACTACACCTTCTTAGCCAATGGCTATAATCTCCACTGAATTCAAAGAAAACCACCATCCCATCCAGAACAAAGACTACACCAAATCTATTACCATTCATATATCTCAGGCACATCTAGAAAACTGACAAAAATTTTAAAAAATATACAACCTTATAACATTTACAGACTGTATAAAAAATTAGCATTCGCTTATTTACTCTGCCAAAGACCAGCAATGATCCCTAGACCTTCCAGGCATAGACCAGGTTCCATGCAGTTACAAGTTGTCCTATGGCCAAACAGGCAGGACAGCAAACATCAGAATAATCAAACGCAAAGATTACACCCAGTTCCAATCACCTCAGTCACTCAGAGCTTTCTACCATCGCCTTGGATGCCCAGCACATGGTACTATAGAAAAAAAACCACCTTACTTCACAGAAGCAGATTCAAATATGAAAGACTTTTGCTAGAATCTGTCTCAGCCTTAAGGAACTACCTGAATAAATATGGTTGCATAAAACTACCTCAAATCTGGGCACTTATCCTGAGAATTTTATCCCAACAGCCAAGAATACCCATCCAGGCCCACTAGAGAACACTATTTAGAACTTTAGACTTACCTTTATTGTTTCTGCTTCAGTCATACTTACCCTATGTAATACATGCACTGTATGCACATATCAATTTATTCTTTGTTCATTGATGATGGCAATTTGAATTGGCAAAAACTGGAATTATTAATTAAAAGATTTTTCCAATTATTATATATAATATATGTTTCTAATTTTCTTTACATACTATTATGGATAACTAACATATAAGCTTTCCACAGAATTACCAGATGACACAGCTTTCATTTGAACAGAAGACAAGTTTTCTGCTGTTGATGTTTATGAAGTTGGATTTGTTCGTGGTTAAATTATACTTGTCTAGAAATTATATTTTTGCTTAATCCTTTAACCAAGTGTATGTAAACAAATTCTACTATGGTTGTTTTACATTTATTGCATGCTTCAGCATAGGGCTAAGTATAAAGCTAAAAGGAGTAATGTTGCAAGCTACTTACAATAAGCTGATTTTTTTTTCTTCAACTCTTTTTATACATCTTCTGTTGAATGGGCTTGGAATACATGAGAATTCTGGGTAGAATGGTCACATGAAGGCCTTCATGTCAGTGATGATAATTTCTGTGACTTTTATTATTATATAGAGACCTGCACAGAGTCAGTAAACTCATTATGGAAGATCCACACTAACTATTATTCATGCCATCCCTACCATCCTCCCCTTAAACTAATTCACTGTCAGGGTGCTCACAAGTACCTCTAGCAATCAACTCCAATGATTTACCACACTCTAAGCCAAAAGAAAAAAAAAAAAAATCTAGTCTGCTCATCCTTACTAACCACTCTCTCACACAACTTCTAGGGAATTATCCCTAGATTTCTCTTTCTCTCTAATTCTCTATGTATTGAATATTTCTTTTGTGTCGATCTTAGAGAAAACTTTAACTTTTTTTCATGTCAATATGCTCAACACCTTTAATTCATTTACCTGAAGTCACATATTGGTTTCTGCTACATCTGCTATTTTGAACTTGCTACACAGCAAGTTCAAAATTTACATTGGGAGAATGCAACATTGCAAAGTTACTCTTAGTAAGTTGCACTTAGTAATTCAACTATTTCTTCTAATTCTCTCACTTTCTTACCAACAACTTCTGTTTTGGATGGTTGAAATTCAGCTAACATTAGTAATACGCCTCCTCCTGTCCTCTTCCCTCCATCCTCCCTAAAAATTCAATATCCCTTAAATTCTCTCCCTATAATTATATCATCTTCTGCCAACCAGATCTCACTAATGCTCATTATTTTTGACCAAGTTGAACTGCCCAATGCCAAAAATTTATTTCCTAGTCTCTGATATTGTTCCTTTCCATCTGTAGTCTTCTTTCTCCTTGGTTTATTCCTTTCTTCTATTAAATTAATTATTTCAACTGTAATCCACAGCTTCTGTGGTTGTAATCTTGTATACGTTAATACTCTGTCTCCTGATCTTTTTAATAATTTTCTTAATGACCATCCAAGTCTTTTTCATCTCTTCATCTTAGGCATAAAATCTGTTTTGATGGTGAGTTCAGATTTTGCATTTGAGGTCTTTAGTTTTCTTTTTCTTTTATTTCACATTTTGAAATGACAAATAGTGATAGCACTCTTCAACTCCTGGGAAATTATAATATGACTTTAATTGGTTTTTCTGTATCTCTTCTTGACTAGTATGTAGTCAACCTAGTACTCTTCAACAACTCCTGGTTTCCATATATTTATGTAGTAGCATTAAACTTTGCCAGTACTGTCCAACCACAGATGTGAGACCCCTCAACACTTCTGTGCATGGTAGAAGAAGGTGAATCCATTCTGATAAAAGGGTAATCAATGATGAGTATTTATTATTATACATTGGAAAATTAGCTTTTCTTTTATGAAAATTCTAGTTTTTAAAGCGGTAACTATTTTGCTTGTACAACAGTTAGAAAATTTTACATATAAAACACGTGATTTCACACATTGGTGACGAATTTGTACGTCACCTAATTCCTTTCTCCCCTTCAACACGAATTGATTCTTCTTGGCATTGTGCCAGCTAAGGTTCTTGAATGTGTGTTGGACAGTATATGGATGTATATAGAAATGTTCATTTGACTACGACTGATAAACACGGAATACTTTATTTATTAACAGAACTAGTTTTGTCCTTCCTCTTACGGGCTACAGCATCCCCATATACAACTTTCTGGTACCTATCTGACAGCCAGTTACTGATCCAACTCAGATTGTTATCCAATCCCATCTGTTTCAATTTATTTAATAGCTTGTCATGTGGGAGCAAATCAAAAGCTTTTGCAAAATCCAAGAACACCACACCACTGTGTATGCATCTCTCCAGTCCACTGAAGATAACATAGAGCTATGGCCTCAGTCTCTAATATATTATTTTTGTTGTTTAATAGATCTGTCTATAATATGGGGATCTTGCAGTCACACCACAGACTTTCTGGATATTTCAGAGGACTGTATACAGATTTAATGGATTGGAGTTTGATGTAAGGAGTAAACATTGTTTTAATGTTATACTCTTTGAGGATTTTGGCAAGTTTTACTGAAACAAAGCCAATATAGAGAAGAGAAATAACACCTTTGAATTCTCATCAAAAGAGGTATGTCTGAGTCTGTTGGCTTACCATGAGTCATGCTTTTATTTATTTTTTTTTTAAACAGACTGCAAATTAGGCCTTTGCTAAGAAAAACTTGTTCCCCTGTAGATGATAATATATTCTGATTTGTTTCACAATGATTGTTTTCCCTTAAGGTAAGCTGATTACAATGTTTTATCATATGTATATTACAATATTTTAAAATAATCGACTTTTTGATGAGTTTAGTTTTGTTCAAGTCATAAATCATTTTTACTTGTATATATAAAGTAAGGAAGTTACAATCTGCCATAAGACCATTTAAAGCATTTTCAAGTTCCTCTAAATACGGTTTGTTGTATTTCAGCAATGTGCTTGTTAACTAATGCTGTTTTAGCTTGGCTATAAATTCTACTAGCTCTAGAGATGTAAAACCTCTTTTTGAGATGAATTTCAGAGTAACACCTGAAAACTTACATTTCTCAAGGAAAACAACCTATTGTCTTCTGTTACAATCTTTAAGCTTCAATAAAGATCCAAACCGGTCTGGGTAGTGACACTTCCCATAATGCATAGTGTATAATGCATAGCATTATACATGTCTGCAAGGAGATGTGCTTTGCATTAATGGACACTAAGGAAAGTGATGAGAACTCAGTCCACCTTTGCCATGAGTTGCCGCAGTCCTGAAGATACTTCAGGTGCAAACTTTGTTCGCTTACACTTGGATAAAGGATTAAACTATATATATATATATATAATAGATAGATATGGATATGACTACAACAGATAAACAAAGAATAATTAATTTATTAAGAATATGAATAGTTTCATTCCAATTAAATGGAACTTCTTGAAGCATGAAATATATCATCTGCCCCAGCATTTATTTGTCTAAATGTGTCCTAGCTATAACCAGCCAATGTGCAACCACAGACACATGCTCACAAATAATATGAATTACCAAAATCATACATAACTGCATCTGTTGTTGCATTCTCATTATTATTATTTTGTAAGTTTGTTTCATGATATTTTTTATGCCTGAAGAAGTCTGGTGTAACTGGGATGAAATTAGTCATATTCTTAATAAATTAATTATTCTGTGTTTCCTGGATGTAGTCATATAAATGTGTGTGTAAAAGCAACGGCTAAATGATGAAAGAAGAATGCATGCATACTTTCATGGGCAATAGTTTATGTGGCTAAAACTGGAAGGATAGAACAACAGAATATACTGAAACATATTGATGTAAACACAACTAGTGTCATCCATATTTCAAAGGATTTCTTCAGGTTTATAAATTATAAAATAATTTGTTTTACAAAAGACAACATGTGAATAAATAGTATTAACAAATATGATTTTAGGACTCTTAATAATTTAAAACAGCTGTTTACACGTATGGTGTATGGATGTGCATGCTTCCATGTGATGATCATTCACTTTGCAAGCAAAAAAAAAAAAAAGCAGCCATGAATAAAGGAATTTCAAATAATTAGAGTTCTATCTAAATTGTATAGGTGTTATTAAAGGAAAACACTGTTATTCTTCAGTAAATTAGCTTCTTTTACAATTTAATAGCTCCAAAGGAATCCTTTGTAATATGCATAGTACAGCATATTCAGCAGTTCCAACTTTAACCTAAACTATTATTCATGCATAAGTATGTATTTGTGTGTGAAATTGTTCACTTATGTTTATTTTAAAAAAATAAAATATAGCATTTTTGATACAAATACGTCATTTTTAATTTCTTTCAACTGAGACCAATTCAATCTACTCGGGAAAAAAAAAAAAAAAAAAAAATAAGTCCTATAAAATACATGATCCATTGTTAAACAACGAATTCCACTGAAACACATCCAAGCACTCATAAAAACAGTTTTTTTGTGAATGCTTGAATATATATAATAAATATATATGATAATAAATATAAATGTGTAACTGATTTCTTTTTTATTCTCTTTATTTTATTATTATTATCAATTATGTATTTATTTATTTTAATGATAATTTAGTACTAAAGTTAATATTATATTGCTGAAGACAGAATACCTACCGGCATCTTTTTTTTCTATGCCTTCACAAGTAAGAAGAGTTTTTATGAAACTAAAATGGCCTGTAAGCAATGCATTATCAGCATCCTGGAGTGATGAAACTGAGGAAGGAGAAAATCCTTGAAGCCATGCCACTTCATCTTCAATCATCTGTTTGACATCTATTTGCAGTTCCTGAAGTTCTTCACCTGTAGTAGTATATCTTTGAATGAAAATTTAGTTATTGCAACAAGAAATTTTTTATTGCACATCTGTCATGCTATTTTAGTTAACATACACTCATTTACACAGGAAACTATATCTGCAGCATCTGAATTACTCATGACTTGGATATAGCATAGAATGAAAATTTAGTTACTGCAATATGAAACTTTGTTATGACATAGGTGTGATGTCATTTCATCCAACAGACATCATAAATTACTTAGGCAGTTATGCATGTTCATTTCAAGAATGACAGGATGATAATTTTTGTAGAATTTTAACATTTCTTTTATTTTCTATTCAATATATAAAATGTGATGGTCCAGGAAATGAATATAATAGTTTTCTGTGGTCATCATTAGATCAGACAGATATTCCCAGAACAGAGTAAGTTCAATAACACAAATGGAGATAACTTTTTTAACTTATTTCTGAAATGCACACATTTTTATTATTTTTTTTCTTAACAAGATTATATACTTCTTCATTGTCTGAATTTTTTGAAACTTCATCATGAATAACAAAGGAAGAATATCTACAACTGATAGCATGTAATGGGCTAAAATTTATGCTAATACCTGGTGATGTCTGGTCAAGTCAGCAACAACTTTTTGTGAACTTGCCATGGTAAATCAAGCCATCTCCAATACATCATTTCTCAAGATATCTTTCAATGCACACTCAAAGATGTTCAAGTGCTACTTACACTAAGATGTCTAAAAGGTAACTGATTTTCAGTTTAGCTTCAAGGAACAAATTCATAGTGGTACTGCCAATTCAGAAAAACAATGGACACCATGTTCTTAAAACAATCAAAATTATTTTTCTTTTACTTTTTTAATGTTAATTCTACACACAAGAGGCTATAAACCTTTTGTGTGTAGGCACTAATGTGCCTATTCCACATTCGTGCCATTGTGAATAAGAGTTTAAGAACCATGTTCTTAAAACAATCAAAATTATTTTTTCTTCTACTTTTTTAATGTCAATTCTACACACAAGAGGCTATAAACCTTTTGTGTGTAGGCACTAATGTGCCTATTACACATTCGTGCCATTGTGAATAAGAGTTATAAGAAAAGAAACCTACTGCTTTTCTTCTTTTGGAAAGTTTACAGCTGAACTGCATTTAAATGGATGTCAGCAGCAGTTGCCCATGTTCTTTATTGCAGAATTAGAAAAAAAATGTGAAGCAATGATTAGATGCTAGTTCAGTGAAATAGCACATGTGGAAAACACAAAGCATAAACAGACAATCTGTGAGTGTCAGAGTGGTTGAAGTGAGTGTAGAGAAGAAGGGTCATCAATTAGCCAAACTGCTCTCTACTTGAAAGCATCAAGTATTTTTGGAAGGTTTTTGGTGCACCATCTTAAATGTGAGAACGGTATTCTAGATTGGATGGACTTGGGATTTAAACATGAGTTGGCGCTAAATGTGTGAAAAGTAACATTTGCACATAGAAATATAGAAAGAATTTTTTAGAGATTTCTTAGAGACTAAACATGTTACAAGGGCATTATTTTTTTAGGAAGAAGATTATTGTTTTGTTTTTTTTTCAGTCCAAGAGGAAAGATGATATTTTGTCTGATAATCTAGATGCTATATTTACTGAAGTTTTTTTTTAAAAAAAAAAGTAAATCAAGATGTTTTGGGAGAGGAATTGTGTTATAGTAAGGTACAGAACTATAATTTGGCATGATTCAAATGACAGAAACCAAAAACGAAGTTAGTTTGTAGGTGGTAAGTTATTACCTATTCACAAATTTTGTATCTGAAATCAGTTCCTTAATTTCTAAGAAATGGTCATCTCCTGTATATGTATGGATAAAAGTATTGAATACTATGCATCAGAAACAGTATTTGAAGTCTGCAATTTCAAATACTTTCATTTTACTCTCTCTGTCTCTCTCTCTCTATATATATATTAAATAATATAAATATATATATTAAAACGAAGTATAAAATTTCTTGGTATCTTTAACATACATATGTTAAACACACACACACACACACACACACACACACACACAGGTAGCCCTTGTATGATGCAGTACTCATACAACGCGGTTTCGATATAACACAGTGTACAAATTGTGGTAACCCTTGTTACCACAATTTGTGGTAACAAGGGTTACCACAAATTGTCTAAAAACACAGTCTACAAATTGTAGTAATCCTTTATCTTTTCATATATTTTTCACCATGCAACTTAAAAATCAAATTTTATCTTCGTTAAATTTTGCGTTATTTTACAGTATATAATGATCCCTCAATGGAGCGCTCCAGAAAATTCACGAGACAATTGGATATTTGTTTAGTTCCGTATTATGAACTTAATAAAAAAATTGCAGCATAGTAATAAGCAAGGTTATTACTGACTTCGTGATAACTAAACCAGCCAAAGTATGCAAGGAGAATTATACAAATGATGTGCAAGAGATCTCAAGTGATGATGACGTCCGGCCACTCATAAATAAAGAACATCTACGAAATGTTCATTTTGAAGACAGTATGCACTTTATTTTATTTTGCCTAAAATATTTATACATTATGTGCAATGGAGTTTACGTATAATTTGCATTTTTATAAGTTTATACTATGCATTTGTTTCATAGTTTATGTTTTCTTAACTTACAAGAATTACATTAATTAAATAAAAATATATTTTTGTTGGATATATCATTGTTATTTATATAATTTAAAAGAAAAAAAAAACGTTTTAGAACATAACCCTACTTGTTCTATGTGATCTGAGGCTAGCATAACACGATTTATATAATGCGGCATTTCTGTGTAATCTAACATCCATGTTATACGAGGTTTTTTTTTTTTTTTTAAAATACTCTATTAAGTATGATGCTAGCTGCAAAATCATTCTGACTAAATAGAAAAGATAATCTGATGCATACTGTGCTCCTCTATAAAGTCTGCAGTCCGGAGTAAAATAAAAATTATAGTACACACACATACGTACAAACAAAGTTCTCTGCATATTTAGCAGACTATTATTCAATAAATCTTGTTGAACAATATTCTGACAATAATACTGCTCATATTATTGCCAGTTCAGAAGCATTTCATTTTCAGGAAGAAGATGTTTTTTTTTTCAATCGAAGAGGAGAAATGAAATTTTGTCTGATGATCTAGATGCTATCTAGAGAACAAACATGGAACTTTTTCAAGCCACTTCAAGGCTTTCAAATAAGCAGACTGGTGGTCACATGCCAGATGATGAAATTCATCTACTACCTAAAATATTCACAAAACATCTTTTAAAACTTCTTTTAAATGCCCATGGTGGGACCTCTGTTGATTGCAGAGGCTGTAGGTTCTTCTAATATGCTAAGCATTAAGAGTGTCAACACTGTTAGTGAATATTAATTAAGTACTCCAATAATATGAGGGTTGTTTGAAAAGTTTGGTAAAAAAATAAGTTAAACTAATTTTTTTGGAAAAAATCACCTTTATTTCTCAACATAGTCTCTATGGAGACTATGTTGAGAAATAAACTTGCTGGACCAAATCTACACATTTGGTCCAACAAGTTTCCAATTTTTTCATCCCATGTAAAAAGTAGGATTTGTAAAATTGTGCAAAACAATCATTGACAGCCTTGATTCAGTCAAAGAAAAATTTTTTCTCACCAAGCCAAATTTTTAAGTTTGAGAACAAGAAGTCACATGGGACCAAGTCTGGAAAATACTGTAGATGTGGAACCAATTCAAAACTCAATTCTGCAATTTTTCCAATGCAGTGGTCGACGTGTGGAATGGTGCATTGTCTCGATGAAAGAGCACGTTTTTGTGCACTAATCTTGGCATTTTTTAATTCAGTTCTTCTTTTAAATGGTCCAAGAATGATGCATAATAGACACCTGTTATTGTCTTAACCTTTTCCAAATAACCTATCATGATTGAGAATCCCAAAAAACAGTGGCCATCACCTCTCCAGCAGACAAAAAAGAAAGAGCACCGAATAAAGTTTCGCTTTTTTCGGTGCTCTTTCACCGGGCATTGTCCACCATTTTGACTACTGCTTGGACTCAGGTGTGTAGTGGTGGATCCAAGTTTCATCTACAGTCATGAAGTAATGAAATACTGCGAACTGCAATTAAACATAACCAAACACTGCATTGAAATGTCTTTTCAGATGCGTTTTTGATCAACAGTCAACAATCGCGCCACCCATCGTGCATACAGCTTTTTCATGTGCAATTTTTTGCACAGGATATTATACACCTGTTCAGTTGAGATGCCTACAATCTCATCAATCTCATGCACTTTTACTCGGCAGTCTTCCATAACGATACCATGGATTTTGTCAATCATTTCCTTCATAGCAACCTCAGTCAGGCATCTGGAGAGCACTTCATGTTCGGTGGACTTACGACCATGTTTAAGCTCATTATTCCCAAAAATAAATAGTCTTTAATGTTGGTGCAGGGTCCCAATGAAATGCATCTAACTCGACTTTGATCTGCATGGCCATCCACTTCTTCAAATAAAAATGTTTTATCACTGCACGAAACTCGTTTTCTCCATTTTTATGAAAAAATGTGAATACGGTCATTTTAAATGTTTGCCAAACTAGAACTGAGAACTAAACATCGCACGTGACTAAAATTTTTCCAGGGGTCATGAAAAAGATGATATGTGCTGACACTGGTATATGAATGAATGAATTATGTCGCCGTCTATTGGAAATTTACCAAACATTTCAAGCATCCCTCATAGTAGTAATATCATTATTGCTAAAAGAATATTATTATTAGTATTTGCTAGCATATCTATTATACTGGCTGATAAGTGCCTAGCATCCTTAAATATTACTTGGAAAACATTGTAATACCCAAATGCATTGGATCTTAAATTCAGCCGAGAGTACGGGATTTATTCATATGGTTAAATTCTAGTTATATGACTAAAATCCAAATTGTATGTAAAGAAGTAATTTAAAACCATATATGCAACTTAAAACCATACATATAGTTATGAACATTTATTTAATCATTAAGCTATCCAAATGATATTTGTTTACTGTAATAAAATCATGTAACTGAAAAATTTAATATTGTACGGGATTTATTCATATGGTTAAATTCTAGTTATATGACTAAAATCCAAATTGTATGTAAAGAATTAATTTAAAACCATATATGCAACTTAAAACCATACATATAGTTATGAACATTTATTTAATCATTAAGCTATCCAAATGATATTTGTTTACTGTAATAAAATCATGTAACTGAAAAATTTAATATTGTAGCATGACCAGAAGCAAAGACAAGGCTCTCTGTATAAGTTTCATTATATATACAGCATGGTGCAAAAGAATAGTACTAAATAACTAGGCCAATATATGTTATGGAGTAAATGGGTTTATTAACAAAGAAATATATGTTTACACATGATGATATATACATCCACAACTATTGGTGGAATCTTGGCCGAATAAACCATTAATGACAGTATATTAAGTGCTTGAAATGGGCACCTTGTCTTTCAAAACAGGTTTTGTAATGCATACAAAGGTTCTCTGTCATCTTGGAGAACAAGTGCTGAGACATCTGCTGGACATATCATGTAATGAACAAACTGCTCACAAACATGTCATAGGCTTGGACCATTTGCTCTATCGACTCCATCATATGAATGAAAATAATGCTCAACAATAAACGCCTTTGTTTCTAATATCAACGTTATTTCTATAGCTAAATGTAATGGCAGAGACTTTACATGTGCTCTTCTATTAATATGCATGTGGTCAAGTGGCATAGCGTGTGTAGTGAAGGGGTTGTTGAATTTCATTAGTTTTTTTTTTTTTGCATTATACTCGGTTAGTAGTTGGAAGGGGATCAATCATTCGATGCTGTTGGCACACTCTCCCTCGATGAGTCTTTGGACTCCCTGGAGGTGTTACATAATAATGATAATAATAATAATGAGATGATGGGTTATAATGAGAGAGAGCTAGAAAAAGAACTCCAATTTTTAAATAACATTTTTTTTATTATATATATTTTTTTATAAAATGGCTACAATGAATGCACTGTCTAGAGGCTCCTTACTAATCAATGTACCTCCAGTGATGTAGATGACAATGGTTTTATCATTCTTTACTATATTAACCATATTTCCAAGAAACTCACTAAAATCTTTTGAGAATACAAAATTAGAACAGTATTTATCTCTTTCATTGGAATAAAAACACTTCAATCCATTAAAACTAGACACAGTTCCCCTGAAATATCTGGGATTTTAATTGTGGTGTGACTACAGAATACCACACTATAGACAAACTTAAGAAATCTATTGAACAACAAGTTGAGGAAAGACATGTTACAGAACAACCACATCTCTATCATCTCATTTTCTGTATTCAACTGACACTGCTGATGTCTCAACAGAGAAAAACAAAGTTTTGCAGAATGAATTTGAAATCTTATCCACATACTATGATAAAACAGAAAGAAAAAAAAATCTGGAAATCTTTGGAAATGGTATTTAAATTCTATACAGAATTTAATATCATTCTATAAACCCCAGAATGAATTCGTCAGAATTGTTCCTATGGTGGCAAGCCAAACATACAAACAAGAGCATGCAGTATGTACAACTATGAATGTATGTTCATACATAATTCCATATTAGTTGTTAACAGGCTAATTTTTTAATGTTTGTTTGTCTGTCTGTCTGTTTATTAAGTCCTTTTCTTACACATGAAGAAGTCATATGAAATTAAGATGAAAATACTGGTATCTCTGAATAAACTTGTTAGTTCTGTACTTCCCACTCATTGCATTATTAAATGTTTTAGATTTGTCCTAGTAACCAGCAAAAACTTACATTTACATTTTATAAACCAGGACATCCTCTTAAACTTCTAAGGACAGAACAGGCCACGCTAGGCCTAAACTTCTTCAAGTGCACACACTATCACAAAATATTGGAAAACTAGCAAGTTAAAATAGTGAACTTCTCACATAAACAAGTTAGGAACAACAACAGTCCGAGTGGCAGGTCTAGCGTGAGGCATTAGTTAGTGGGAACTATCTCGAGAATACCAAAATTGAATTACTGCACTGTGTGAATCAGGTAAGCTATAACTTAAATTACTGTTCATGTGTGAGGGGTCCAGAACTATTTCTTTCGATTCTAAGATGAGTCTTTCTAGTTCATCAGTGCATTTATGGATATTTGTAGTAAGATTCCAGTCTATCTGGTGTTGACGGTCTTCTAAATTAGAGTTGGCAGAGAAAAGGACATGACTGGAGAGGGCGCTTGCACAGGTTCTGTTGTAAGAGATATCATGTTGATGCTCTTCGAGTCAAGGAATTTTCAGTGAGATGTTTTAAGGATGAGGCAAGGTATTTTGACAGGTTGTAAGTGGTTGGAAGTCAATGCCTTCAACTATCAGTCTTAAAGGTGTGTCCACTTTGTGGATCTTTGGAAGGCTGTATAAACGAGGAATCAAAGGATGAAGAGAATGGAGAGATAACCAGGTGTGTCCTGGAAGTTCAGAAGTTGACTTGCGAAGGTTATTGGTCTGGTTGTAAGTTCTCTCTTGGGATAACTTTGTAGAAGAGAGTAAGTATTAGACATTAATAATTCACTAATCTTGGTGCGGTAATCAGATCTGTTTAGAACGACTGTTGCATTTCCTTTGTTTGCTGATAAAATCATCCTCATCCTTAAAACATCTCATTGGAAATTCTTCCTCATATATCAAGAACTCTGCAGGTTTTGTATCTAAGGTAAAAAATTAACAACTCAAGGAGCCAGACAGAATAATCAGTTTTGATACTGTCTCTCTCTTTACAAATGTTCCTACCAAAGAAGTCCTCGATCTCCTAAAAAACAGATTGTCCAAAAAAATTTTCTCCTTATTAATGCATTGTGTAAACTCCAGTTATTTCTTATTTGAAGGAAAAATCTTTAAACAAACCAGCGGCTTAGATATGGGTAGCCTTTTGTCTCCAGTGTTAGCCAACATTTTTCTTTAAGACTTTGAGGAAAAAGCAATTTCTAGCGCTACAACCCAAACTGTGGCTTCGATACGTAGACGACATCTTCCTCATCTGGGAATATGGTCCAGAGAACTTACAAACCTTCCTAGATCATTTGAACAACCGTCACCAAAATATTAAATTCACATCAGAACTTCAGGTGAACGGTGCCCTCTCCTTTTTAGATTTAAAGATTACTAGGATGCCTAATTCTCTCAAATTTTCTATTTTTCAGAAAACAACTCATATGGACAGATACTTACATGCCTCCTCTCATCACTTCCCTCTGCAGAAACTCGGAATTATCACCACTCTGGCTCACCGTGTGCGATCTCTAATTTCAGAAGATCTTCAAATCGAACTTAACCACCTCAAAAGCACTTTCTTAAACAACAGCCACTCACCTCGAAGCACTTCTAACTGTGTATACTCACATCTCGAACCTCAGCAGGAAGATAACTCTAACCGTATTGCTCACATTCCATTATTGTACGTGAGTTCTCTATCGCCCGAATTGGTGAAAATTATGAAGAAATTTAATATTAGAACTTACTTTACTATCCTACCAGAACTTCATTCTTTCCTGAGTCAACCTAAAGCCAAAACATCACCAACTTCAGTTCCCAAGAGTATATAAAATCATCTGTAGTTGCAGGAAGCCATATTATGGGCAAACCGATAAGTCTGTCTCTCTATGACTCGAAGAGCATTAACATGATATCTCTTACAACAGAACCCGTGCAAGCGCTTTCTCCAGTCATGTCCTTTTCTCTGCCAACTCTAATTTAGAAGAGCATCAACATCAGATAGACTGGAATATTACTACAAATATCCAAAAATGCCCTGATGAACTAGAAAGATGCATCTTAGATTAGAAAGAAACAGTTCTGGACCCCTCACACATGAACAGTAATTTAAGTTATACCTAACCTGATTTGCACAGTGCAGTAATTCAATTTTGGCATTCTCGAGATAGTTCCCACTCACTACTTTCAGTACATAAAAAAATTAATGAAATAATTGAGAAAGGTTCTAATGCTCAACTTAACCTTCACGACCAGATCTTCATTCTTGGAATGGCTCTTTTTCATGGTATCATAGGCTTCCAAATCATTTGGCATCCTTTTTTGCTCAAGACGCTGCTTCTCTCTTGCCCAGTTGCTTACTCTGTACAAATCTGAAATCCACTAACCCTGGAATACTGCTCTCATATTTCAGGTGGTACACCTAAGACCATCTACAATTAAATCACCATAAAATTCTCGATTCAGTTCAGCAGAAAAGAAAGGTTCGGTTAGATTTAACATTAAACCATCTTCCTGTACTACCTTCAATTCTAACTGCTGACATACAACTCAAATAAAGACTAAGTATTGCTTGATATAATGCCCCATTGACACCATATAACTGTAGCGTATTGAATAGCTTCTCTCTTTGCACCTTGTCACATGCCTTTTCCAAATCGACAAAACTTAAATACAGATCTCTGTTATATTCCCATGCTTTCTCGACTATTTCTCGTAAAGTGAAGATCTGATCCTGACAGCCTCTATTTGGCTTGAATCCAGCTTGTTCTTCACCAAACTTTTCTTCCACAATTCTTCTCAACTGTTTCTCAAGTATACTTGCATAGATCTTGCCAGGAACCCTCACTAGGGAAATACCTCTGTGATTCTCACATGCAGTTTTATTTTCCTTTTTATATATGGGTACTATGAGAACTCTACTCCAATCATCAGGAATTAATCCCTCTGTCCAGGCTTTCTGAACTATGCAGTGCATCATTGTAAGACTTTTATACCACCATACTTTAGCATTCCTCGTCGAACATCATCTACTCCTGCTGCCTTTCCACATTTCAAGCCTTTGATGGCTTTTTCTACTTCAAGTATGGATATGTATTCCTGACTGTATGCCTGTTCAGTGTTGTTTACCATTGTGCTATCACCGCTTGTTTCATTTAGCAATTTTTCGAAGTAATTCCTCCATACCTTCAAGGATATCTTTTTCTCCCGTTTTCATGTCACCTTTATCATGTCCAACTCCTTTTACAGCACTCTTTCCTCCATTTCTTCAACAACCCCCAGAATCTCTTACCACCTTCTTGATATTTATTTTCTATGTTCTTGCCAAAGTCTTCCCATGACTTTTGTTTAGCTAGTTTTACACACTGTTTAGCTTTCTTACATTTGTCTCTGTATTCTCTAAGAGCAAAAGTTGACTTCTTTGCCAGGAACTTTTGATATGCTTTCTTCTTTTCCTTCATTGCCTATTTAACTTCCTGTGTCCATCATGGAGTTCTGATTTTTCTATCCTTGCAGACAACCTCACCACATGCCTGTCTGGCTGAACCAATCAGAGTTTTCTTCAAGGTTTGCCACTGAATCCCCAAGGTTTAGTTCTTGTTCTCAAACTGTTTCATTTTTTCTTCAATAATCTTTGTGTATTTTAGTCTACAATTCACATCTGAGAGCTGCTCAACTTTTATTCGCTTTAAAACTTTCGTACATGTCATTATTTTAAATATGAAATTCAATTTTATCCTGCTCAAGACTAAATAGTGATCACTTCCAATTTCAAATCCTCTGTACACTCTGGTGTCCTGCACCAGGGGAAAAACATCACTATTAACAATAACATAGTCAATGAGACTTTTCTTATTCCTTGCCTCTTCTCTCCATGTGAATTTGTGCACATTTTTATGTTGGAACATGGAGTTAGTAATAACCAGTCCATGTCCTGAGCAGAAATCCAACAGATATTTGCCATTATTATTAGCATTGCTCTTTTCTCCAAATTTTCCCAAAATATTTTTGTATGTCTGACAATCACTTCCTACTCTGCTATTTAGATCCCCAACAAGGGCCAACTTTTCCTTTTTCATTGTGTCAGTAGCTTTATTTAGAGCTCAAAAAATTCCTCCACTTCTACCTTAGTAGAACCTTCTGTGGGTCCATAGGCAAAATAAGTCTCATTGTCCAGTTCCACATTTTGATATTTGCCCACATCACTCTACTCGAGACTGCCTGCAATTCAAGAAGATTAGCCTCGTATTTAGTGTTGAATACTATGGCTACCCCTTCTTTTCCTCGATTGTTATTGTCTGAATATAACATTTTGTATTTATTGCTCAGAAAGATCTCACCAATTTTTGTCTTTCAGTCACCCCTATAATGTCAATTTGGTACTTATCTAATTCCTCAGCTAGCTCCATTTCTTTGCCATCCAGGCTTCTTATGTTGATAGTACCGATCTTTAACTCTGGTGATGTTGAGTTCGGGTGTGTTTTCAGATTTGTTCCAGTAGCTGACTTTTCGCTGTTCTGCCTGGTTCCCTGGCAAAAATAACTGGGGCCTTGTTTAACAGTGCGACACCCCAGCTGGGATGAAATTTTGTCATGTTGCACCATCATTTTGTATATTGGTTTAAGCCAATAAGAATACAATTTAGTTGGCTAAATCCCAAATTGCCAGCCCATCCTCGTTCTTTCAGTATTCAGGTAGATACCCAACAGGGTGCACCACAAGAAGGTGAGGATTGGACAATAGGTCAGAAGCCCTCATAAGTTCTCTGCATTCCTTTAAAGACTATGTGGAGGTCTCCTCTGAGTTATACAGCTTTGACCCTTAAGCACCCATGCGTAAATTCGTGCATTGTTTACAATGGACAAATAATGTGCGCTATTCATGAGTTGATGATGACGACTGTATTTGAATAAATGTAAAATTTTGTACATGAATAAACATAGATTGTTGTACATGAAAAAATAAGACATCCCCTGAAAATAAGCCCTAATGCATATTTTGGGGCAAAAATTAATATAAGACCTAGTCTTATTTTCGGGGAAATACGGTATTGGTTAATAAATCAAGTACGGATGCTTTGATGTTGATTACCACTCATGTTGATTTATAGTGAAAAAAAAAAAAATGACATCTAAAGCTAATAATTAAATAAACATCATCATCAAATTCCTGCCATGTACCCTCAAGGGGTGTACAGGATATGACAGTACTACATGAAAAAATTACATCATTACTAACTTCCTATCTACAATTTTCCTCCAAATCAGTCTGTTACTTGTCAAGACTCCAACATTATCAGATCTTATATTTCTATCGTCTAAGGCACTTTCTACCGTATCAATACACCTATATCATGGTCTTCCTCTGGGTCGTTTTCCTGCCAACCTGGCAGAGAACACTTGTTTTGCTAATCTTTCCTCTCCCATTCTATTTAAGTGGCCATACCACCTGAGATTAGCTCTGCTAACGCATTCCTGGATGCTGACAATGTCAAGTTCTTTCCTAATATCCTGATTTTTAATATGATATTGCCATTGATGCCATCTGTTCACGCCTCTAATTTTTCTCAGGACTCTCATATCTGCAGTCTCTAGTCTTTGGTCAAGTGTTTTACTTCTGACCCAGCTCTCAGATCCATAAGTTAAAACTGGTTTGAACACTGTGTTGTATACAGCTAATTTAGTGTTCCGACTAATTTCTTTCTTATTCTATATGAATTTATTCAATTGACTTCCCACCATACCAGCTTTGCTGATTCTGTTGTCTATTTCTATATTTAATTTACCATCTTCAGTAAAAATCATGCCTAAGTAGCTGAAATGTTTTATTT